>NC_091282.1:1076409504-1076716254 GCF_032444005.1 Ranitomeya imitator | reverse complement strand
CTCCATTCCTCCTAAATTACGGCCAGCATCCGCGTGTTCCTGTGCCCATGCCTGTGTCTTCTGCTGACTCCAGGGTGGCAGACTGGGCTGTGGAGGCACGGGACATTTGGGACCGCACGCAGGATGCCATCTGGGCCTCCAAGGAGAGAATGAGGTCCTCCGCCGATGTTCATCGGTGCCCCGCTCCGACCTTTGCTCCTGGCGACTTGGTGTGGCTCTCCGCCCGTAACATCAGGCTGCGAGTTGAGTCCACTAAGTTTGCTCCTCGCTACTTGGGTCCCTTCAAGGTTCTCGAATGGGTTAATCCTGTGGTCTACCGTTTGGCTCTTCCTCCACGCTTGGGTATCACCGACACCTTTCATGTGTCCCTCTTGAAACCCGTATACATGTCCCGGTTATCCGAGTCATCTGCCGGGACATCGGGTTCGTCTACGGACGATTACGAGGTGAACGCTATTTTGGGGTGCAAGGTGGTACGCGGCAAAAAGTTCTATCTGGTGGATTGGAAGGGTTATGGCCCAGAGGACAGGTCATGGGAGCCTGCTGAAAACATTCGGGCCCCACAGCTCATTGCTGCCTTCGAGCGTAGCGAGGCCCAAGGAGGAGGGGGCCCTAGGAGGGGGAGTAATGTTAGGTCTCGAGTTCCCGCTTCTGCACAGGGGGAATCTCGAGCCATCTCCGCTGTGGTCTCCCATTCTCATACAGCTGCAGTGGAGTCTGCTCAGCAAGGACGTCGGTCCCAGCGTCTTGCTCAGTCTCACTCTGTACTGAGAGTTACTGCTGCTTCTTCAGCTTCTGCCATTAAAGCCAGTGCTGGTCGGCAGCGAGCGGACTTCTCTGGGACTAAGTCCTTGTCTGCACACACTGAGCATGCCCAGGGCAAGATCTCCCGTTGGAGATCGAGGGTCATGTGCTCAGGCTCTGCAGCACATTCCATTGGTCCTCTTGGCAGGTCTTGGAAGGGCAAAGTTTCTGTGGCCACTTCCTGTGCTGCAACTATATAAACTGCGCATGACCGCACGGCCATGCGCTAGTGTACAATTGTTAATGTGTGTATGTTGTGAGTGCAAGTCGTCCTTGGATACCCCTACCCTATTGTATGTCGGTTCGCGGAAGGTGTATGGTTGCTATCTAGCGCCCGACTTAGCCTACAGCACTAATCACACATTACAGCGTCCAGTTGCTGTGACCGCCAGTACGGCGCCGTGCACTTCCTCTGTGCTTTCCTTACCCAAGCCTGGGTGGTTAGTGGCGTTCGTCAGTGCTGCACCGCATGCACTCTTGTGCCTTAAAATTGTTATTGAGTTTCCTTACACACCCAGTTGCGGTGTTGTGCCAGCAAGGGTCTAATCGGACTTCAATCCTAGTTGGGGTTGAGTTCGCTGACTACTTGCTCGCGCTCTATGTGCGGTACCGCGGTCCTGTGACGCAACAGGATCGCTTCCTTCACGCTGGGTGAAGTTTAACCCACGTGTGTATACTTATGAGTACCGCCATATAGTCAGTCATTACTTGGCAGCAGGTTCCATCTCTGCACGGTGGACCCCGGGCTGCGAACGCACCATACTCTATCTGTCTTATTATTTGGTGCGTTCCGCTAGCCCTAACAGCCCCGACCAAGTATTGAGTGCATTTACTGAACATACATTTCAGTAGATTAACATTTCGGATTTGAAAATAATTTTTCAAGCTGGTGATGTAAAGTATTCTAATTTTCTCAGATAATGATTTTTGGATTTTCATCTGCTATAAGCCATAATCATCAACATAAACAGAAATAATCACTTGAAATAGATCACTCTATTTGTAATGACTCTACAAAATATATGATGTTCACTTTTTGTATTAAAGAACTGAAATAAATTAACTGTTGATGATATTCCAATTTTGTGAGAAGCACCCGTATGACCTAGAAGAAGACTGGATCGGCTCTGGAAACTTGGAATGACGGCGATCAGAGAGCATATTTCCACACTAACAGTATATACACATTTGCAGAGATTGAAGGCATAAACATTTTCATGGGAGTTATTGGTGAAAAACATTGGTGTGAGGCATTAGTCATTATAAAGGTACATTTTCAAAAATAAAGTCTTTTATCATCACTTTCCCTGAAATGTTAAATTGACTAAATGATTTATGAGTCTGTCAAGTTTGTTCTCTTTGTCATCATATTCATTTTTACATTCGCCCTTGACAATTTTTTAAGGAAGTCAGCTGTATGCAAATATTGTGTTACAAGTAAATGAAAATACGAAATGTTCATGTACCTGAGGACAATTGTTCATCTCTGTTCTCTTCTACATATTAATTTCTAGAAATTGAGTGCATAATAAAGCTATTCAGTAATTGTATACACACATGTTTTTTGTAGATGTGGCTTACTTTTATTTAATGCTTTGAGTAAAGACAGGAAGCCTTAACTGTAATGCACCTAAACAAACTACACTTGTGTGAAAAAGTGATTGCCCCCTGTTAGGGCTAGCGGGAGGCACTGAGTAAATAGACGAAGTTATTGGTGCATTCGCAGCCCGGGGTCCACCGTGCAGGAAGATCCTGCTGCTAGCAAATGGCACTATATGATGGTATAAGAAAACTCTGTTACTTCACAGAGTCGCCGACAAAAGAAAGCACTTTGCCCTGTGCCACACACACAAACTCCTCACCGGAGGTGCCAGTATTCTAGGGCTTATTTCAGCCAGGACAATGAATACATACACATAAAATTCCTCACCGGAGGTGCCGGTATTCTAGGGGCTTATTTCAGCGGGGGCCCTAAATACATACACACAAGACCACACTGGCGTAAAGCACATAACATAGACTGATACTAGCGCATGGCTGTGCGGTCATGCGAACCTTTTATAGCTGCAGCAACTACAGGACCTTCCCAAAAGGACCAATGGGAGGCTGCCACAGAACTTGAGCAACTTCAGGACCTTCCTAGAGGACCAAAGGGAGTTGCTGCAGTACCTGAGCATGTTACCCTTGATCTCCAATGAGAGATCTTAACCTGGGCATGCTCAGAAGGGGAAAAGTAGGACTTAGTCCCAAAGACGTCTGCTCGCCGCTGACCAGTACTTGCTACAGTGGCAGAAGCTGGAGAGGCAGCAGTAACTCATTGCACAGTGTCAGACTGAGGGAAACGCTGGGACCGATGCTTCCGCTGAGCAGGCTCCACTGTAGCAGGAGGAGAATGGGAGACTGCAGCGGAGATGGCTCGAGATTCCCCCTGTGCAGAGGCGGGAACTCGACCCCTAACACCCCCTTCCTGGTTTCCTATTCTTTTGCATACTTAAATGTTTCAGATCATCAAACAAATTTAAATGTCACACAAAGTAAACACAAAACTGTATTTTTTTTCATTATTAAGTGAAAAATAAATCCAAACCTACAGGGCCATGTGTGTTAGGAGTCGAGTTTCCTCTGCTGCACAGGGGGAATCTCGATCCGTGTCTGCTGCGGTCTCCCATTCGGTATCGGCCGCAGTGGGCTCTGCTCAGCGGAGACGTCGCTCCCAGCGTCTCGCTGGGGCTGATTCGGTGCATAGGGTCACTACGGCCTTTTCTGGCTTTCCTATGGTACCCTGCACTGATCTGCGGCGAGCCTCTCTGGGACTAAGTTCTTGTTTACTCACACTGAGCATGCCCAGGGCAGGGTCTCCCATTGGAGGTCGAGGGCCACATGTTCGGTCACATACTCAGGTGCTGCAGTACATTCCATTGGTCCTTCTGGAAGGTCCTGAAAGGGCAAAACATGCTCAGGTACTGCAGCACTTTCCATTGGTCCTTCTGGAAGGTCCTGAAAGGGCAAAAACTTCAGTAGCAGCTTCCTGTGCTGCAACTATATAAACTGCGCATGACCGCAAGGCCATGCACTAGTATTGTCTTATGTTATGTGCTTTGCGCCAGTGTGGTCACATGTATGTGTGTTCAGGGACCCGGCTGAAATAAGCCCCTAGAATGCTGGCTCCTCCGGCGAGGAGATGGAGTCTGAGTGTATTCAGGGACCCGGATGAAATAAGCCCCTAGAATGCTGGCTCCTCCGGCGAGGAGTTTTGTGTGTTTGTGTGACCACTGACTGATCTCTGTTTGGGCAGTTAGCCTGTGCCTCTGTGGAGTCTAACAGGGCACAGTGCTTTCCTTTCACGGCTACTCAGTGAATTAACTGAGTTAGTCTATACCGCCATATAGCTCTGCCGTTTGCTAGCAGCAGGTACTCCTGCACGGTGGACCCCGGGCTGCGAACGCACCAATATCAATAAACATCTCTATTTACTCGGTGCGTTCCGCTAGCCCTAACAATGTGTGAAAAAGTGATTGCCCCCCCTTGAAACATACATTAACTGTGGTTTATCACATCTTTGGGAAGCTGAGTTGAAATTCTGCAGCCACACGCAGGCCTGATTTCTGCCACAGCAGTTCTCAATCCAGAAATCACTTAAATAAATTCTTGATCAAATGAGAAACAAAGTAATTGAGATCTATCAGACTAGAAAAGATTATAAAGCTATTTCTCAAGCTTTGTGACTCCAGCAAACCACAGTGAGAGCCATTATCAACATATAGCGAACACATTGAACAGTGGTGAACCTTCCCAGGAGTGTTCAGAAGACCAATATTGCCCCAAGAGTGCACCAACGACTCACCCAAGAGGTCACTCCAAAACAACAAAGAACTGCAGGCCTCACTTAATTCATTAAGGATCATGCTCTTTGTAGGTTTATGACCCGCCTAAATTTTGAATCTGACCACTGTCACTTTATATTGTTGTAACTCTGGAACGCTTCAACAGATCCCACTGATTCAGAGACCTTTGAGACATATTGTATTTTAAGATAGTGGTACAATATCTTCAAAATTTCTTGAGCTTATTTGTGAAAAAAATTAAATTTGGTAAAAATTTTGAAAATTTCACAATTTTAAGAATTTGTATTATTCTGTACCTAAATCAGAGTGTTATGTCACACAATATCATTAATAAATAACATTTCCCACATGTCTAATTTACATCAGCTCAATTTTTGAAACATAATTTTTTTCTGTTAGGACGTTATAACGGTTAAAAGTTGACCAGCAATTTCACATTTTTCCAACAAAATTTACAAAACCATTTTTTTAGGGACCACCTCACATTTGAAGTGACTTTGGGGGCCAATATGACAGAAAATGCCCAAAAAGTGACTCCATTCTAAAAACTGCACCCCTCAAAGTGTTCAAAACCACATTCAAGAAGTTTATTAACCTTTCAGGTGCTTCACAAGAATTGAAGCAATGTGGAAGGAAAAAATGAAAATTTAATTTTTTTTTACAAAAATTTTACTTTGGACACAATTTTTTGTTATTTTCTCAAGGGTATCAAAAGAAAATGAATGACAATATTTGTTGTGAAGTTTCTCCTGAGTATGTTGATACCCCATGTGTGGAGGAAGACCACTCTTTGGGAGCAAGGCAGGGCTCGTAAGGGAAGGAGCACCATTTCATATTTTGAGCACAAAATTGGCTGGAAACAAGAACGGATGCCAAGTCAAGTTTGAAGAGCCCCTGTTGTTCCTAAACAGTGGAAACCCCACACAATTGGCCCCATTTTGGAAACTAAACCCTTCAAGGGACTTATGTAGAAGTTTGTTAAGCACCTTGAACCCCCAGGTGCTTCACATAAGCTTATAATGTAGAGCCGTGAAAATTAAAAATCTAATTTTTTCCACACAAATCATCTTTCAACACCAAATTTTTTATGTTAACAAAAGTAGAAGGAGAAAATGCACTCAAAAAATTGTTGTGCAATTTCTCCTGAGTACGCTGATACCCCATGTGTGGAGGAAGACCACTGTTGGGGCGCATGGCAGGGCCCGGAAAGGAAGGAGCACTATTCTATGTTTTGAATGCAAAATTGGTTGGAATCAAGAGCGGACACCATGTCGCATTTGGAGAGCCCCTGATGTGCCTAAACAGTGGAAACTCCCCACAAGTGACCCCATTTTGGAAACTACACCCCACAAGGGCAATATTTAGATCTTTAGTTAGCGCCTTGAACCGCCAGGTGCTTCTCATAAGTTTATAACGTAGAGACGTGAAAATTAAAAATCACATTTTTCCCACAAAAATCTTCCTTTTGCACCAATTAATTTATTTGAACAAAGGTAGTAAGAGAAAATGGACCCCAAAATATTGTGCAATTTCTCCTGAGTACGCCGATACCATATTTGTGGATGTATACAACTGTTTGTATGTGCGGCAGGACCCGAAAGGGAAGGAGAAAGGTTTGACTTTTTGAACACCAAATTGGCTGGAATCAAGAGCGGGTGCCATGTCACTTTTGGAGGGCCCCTGATGGGCCTAAACAGTGGAAACCCCAACAAATGATACCATTTTGTAAAATAGACCCCTCAAGGAACTTACGTAAATGTGTAGTGAGCATCTTGAACCACCAGGTGCTTTACAGAAGTTTATAACAGAGCTAAGAAAATAAAAAAACACATTTTTCCAGCAAATGTTTCTGTTAGCCCCAAATGTTTTATTTTCTCAAAGGTAATAGGAGAAATGGACCCCAGAGTTTGTTGTGCAATTTCTCCTGAGTGTGCCTGTTAGGCGGTGGGATATTCCCACTCCGCAGGATAGATCCGAAGCTTTATCTGCTCCTGCGGTCACCCATTCAGGTCTGGCCAAGGCGGGTGCTCCTCAGCACAGACGTTGGATCCAGCATCTTGCTTAGGCTCGTGGTGTACACTTGCTAACCTTACTGAGCATGTCTGTGATGTGACGCCTCCTCATTGGTGGTCGGAAGCTAGCTGCTCTGGTGATGTTGCAGCTCCGGATTGGTCCACGGGCAATGCCTTGACCAACTGGGCGTGAGTGTTTGGGGTGGAGCCTAACATTTAAAAGGCTTTCTGCTGCGGCCGCAGGGCGCGCTAGTATCATTTATGTTTGGTGTGTATGGGTGGATATTCTTCCACTCTGTCTGCACATTCATGTGGTTTTGTTCCCTTGGCTCAATGCCAGAGTCTTTAGTCTGCTACATGCTTTGGGTGCCTGTTAGGCACAGGTTCAGTAGTGTCAGCACTGAGGTAACTAGCCGCTTGGCTTTGCATATGTTTCATTCATGTGTGTGGCTAGCACAGTTTAGTTATAGAGCAAGCTCAACCCTTACGCTTTACTTCTCAATGGAGGCAACAGGGTATCTTATCTAGCGTCATAAGACTTCTATTTATTGGCTGAGCATCTGCTTCATTCATGTGTGCGATGGACACAGTTTAGCTGCAGAGCAAGTCTTATCCAAGTGCTTATGTCCCTGTGTCGTGAACAGGGTTTAGCACTTAGCGTTCTAAATGTACTACCTCTCGGTGAAGTAACTGAGCTTCGTACTCAGTGTTTCGAACACACTGTGAGGCGTTAACTCAGTGTGTCTAAGGTAAACATTCACTGCTTGGTTCCATCATTGTTCACACTAGCAGCAGGTTGCATATCTGCACTGTAGACCCCTGGTTGCGATTACATTTTAATTTATATTTTATTTTGTGCAATCTGCTAACCTTAAGGGTATGTGCACACGATGCAGATTTAGTGCAGAATTGGTGCAGAACTGCAGCAGATTTTTCTGCTGCAGAAACGCTGCAGAACTGCACTGTGATTTACAGTACAATGTAAATCAATGTGAAAAGAAAAAAGCTGTGCACATGGTGCAGAAAAATCTGCGCAGAAACGCTGCAGATTTCAAAGAAGTGCACGTCGCTTCTTTTGTGCAGTTCTGCAGCGTTTCTGCGCAGATTTTTCTGCACCATGTGCACAGCTTTTTTCTTTTCTCATTGATTTACATTGTACTGCACAGAAACTGCACAGAAACTGCATAGAAACTGCACAGAAACTGCACAAAAACTGCACAGAAACTGCATAGAAACTGCGCAGAAACTGCATAGAAACTGCACAGAAACTGCACAGAAACTGCATCAAATCTGCAGATGCAGATTTAGTGCAGAAAATTCTGCACCACATTTCCTACGTGTGCACATAGCCTAACAGTGCAAATACCCCATGTGTGGATGATAACTACTTTTGAGGTACAGTGCAAAGCTCAAAAGTGAAGGAGCGCCATATTATGCTGCAGATTTTACTATTATGGTTTGAGGGTGCCATGACCCACTGGGAGATGAGAGCCCCTGAGGTGCCAGAACAGTAAAACGCCCCATAAGTGACACCATTTTACAAACTACACCTCTCAATGAATTATTCTAGGGGTGCATGATCATATTGATACAAAGGGTGTGTCACAGAATTTGATACCATTGGGCAAGGAAGAAAAAATAATTACATTTTTACCACAAAAATGTTGTTTTAGCCCCAGATTTAACATTTTCACACAAGAAGTGGGTAAAATTGGCACCAAAACTTGTCCGATAATTTCTGCTGAATATAGAAATATACCATATGTGGCTGTACACTACTGCTTAGTAAAACGGAAAGTCTTGGTAGGGATGGAGTGCTATCTGCCTAGTGGAGAGCAGATTTTCCTAGAAAAGTTTGCAGACTCCATATACAGAGCCCCCTAGGTGCTAGAGAGCAGAATACCCCCCAAAGTGACCACGTTTTGAAAATAATACCCCTGCCAAATGAGAACACTAAAGGTGGTTTATGCACACTGGGGCAAAAAGTGGAGGAGGGATTTGCATTTGGGAGTGCAGAATTCACTGAATTTTATTTTGAGGGCAAAGAGCCATTTTGCTTTTCCAAAGCCTTTGTACTACCAGTAACGTAGAAGCCTCCTATATTTCTGTTAACAGATGATGGACCTGAGTGGGGACTTGCTTTTTTTGTGGATTGAGTTGAAGCTTTTATTGGGAATATTTTTGATAACTTTTGGGATCACATTTATCCAGTGATGTACACACTTTGAGGTTTCCATCTAAATCTCCGAGTTACGTGACAAATGAAACCCCCGATGGAACCATTCACTATAATGGCTCTGTTGAGCATTGTCCTTCCTTTCATTCGCAGGAAAAGCTGACTTTCTTATTGGTACCATTTTCTTTCTATTCCCATTTTTGTGAATGCAGAATGAGCAAAAGCCAGTAATTCAGGAATTGTATTTTTTTTTCCTCTCCGTTCAGCGTGTGGTAAAATTGATTAGGCTGCTTTATTCTTCAGGTCAGTATGATTACAGTGATGCCACATTTATATTTTTTAATGTTTTGGTGCTTTTACACAATAAAAACTTTTATAGAAAAAATAATTACTTTTGCATTGCTTTATTCTAAGAGCTTATTTTTTATTTTTTTGCTGATGGAGCTGTATGACAGCTTGTTTTTTTGTGGGACAAGATGGCGTTTTCAGTTATATTATTTTTATTTACATTTGTCTTTTTGATTGGGTTTTACTCCACTTTTTCAAAGCAGTATGATGATGAAGCATAGTTTGCTACTTTTTTTGTGTTTTTTTACAGCTTTCACTGAAGGGGTTAACTAGTGTGACACTTTTATAGATCGGATTTTTACGGACGCGGTGATACCAAACATGTACTTTTTATTTGTTTCTTTTTATTGTTTTTTGCATAAAATATATTTTTACTTTTTTTTTTCATTTTTTACCTAGTCCCTTTATTTGTCTTTCGCTTTTTTCACTTTGATTGCAGATATAATGCATTGCAATGCAATAGCATTGCACTGCATTATGCAGTGGGTACGGAAATTGTTCAGACCCCTTTAAATTTTTCACTCTTTGTTTCATTGCAGCCATTTGGTAAATTCAAAAAAGTTCATTTTTTCTCATTAACCCCTTAACCCCCAAGGGTGTATTTTACATTAATGACAGGGCCAATTTTTACAATTCTGATTACTGTCCTTTTGTGAGGTTATAACTCTGGAACACTTCAACGGATCCTGATGATTCTGACAATATTTTCCTGAGACATATTGTATTTCATAAAAGTGGTAAAATTTATTTGATATTTCCTGTGGTTAATTGTGAAATTTGGTGAAAATTTTGAAAATTTCGCAGTTTTCCAAATTTAAATTTTTATGCCCTTAAATCACAGAGATATGTCACAAAAAATACTTAATAAGTAACATTTCCTACATGTCTACCTTACATCAGCACAATTTTGGAAACACATTTTTTTGTTAGGGAGTTATAAGGGTTATAAGTTGACCAGCAATTTCTCATTTTTACAACACCATTTTTTGGGGGGGACCACATCACATTTAAAGTTATTTTGAGGAGTCTATATGATAGAAAATAACCAAGTGTGACACCATTCTAAAAACTGCACATCTCAAGGTGCTCAAAACCCCATTCAAGAAGTTTATTAACCCTTCAGGTGTTTCACAGGAATTTTTGGAAAGTTTTTTAAAAAAATGGACCAAAAAAGTTGTTGCACAATTTGTCCTGAGTACGCCGATACCCCATATGTGGGGGTAAACCACTGTTTGGGCGCCGTTTGACTTTTCAATGCAAAATTGACTGGAATTGAGATTGGACGCTATGTTGCATTTGGAGAGCACCTGATGTGCCTAAACATTGAAACCCCCCACAAGTGACACCATTTTGGAAAGTACACCCCCTAACCAACTAATTTAAATGTATTGTGAGCACTTTGATCCACCAAGTGCTTCACAGAAGCTTATAAAACATAGCGGTAAAAATAAAAAATCATATTTTTTCACAAAAATAATTTTTTGCCCCCAATTTTTTATTTTCCCAAGAGTAAGAGTACAAATTGGACCCCAAAAGTTGTTGTGCAATTTTGTCTTGAGTACGCTGATACCCGATATGTGGGGGTAAACCACTGCTTGGGCGCATGGCAGAGCATGGAAGGGAAGGAGCACCGTTTGACTTTTCAATGAAAAATTTACTGGAATTGAAATGGGACACCATGTCGCGTTTGGAGAGCCCCTGATGTGTATAAACATTGAAACTCCCCACAAGTGACTCCATTTTGGACAGTAGACCCATAAGGAACTTATCTAGATGTATTGTGAGTGATTTTTACCCCCAAGTGTTTCACTACAGTTTATAACGCAGAGCCGATTAAATTAAAAAGTCCTTTTTTTTTCAAAAAGATTATTTTTTAGTTCCCAGTTTTGTATTTTCCTCAAGGGAAACAGGAGAAATTGGACCCCAAAAATTGTTTTCCAATTTGTCCTGAGTACGCTGATACCCCATATGTGGGGGGAACCACCGTTTGGGTGCATGGCAGAGCTCGGAAGGGAAGGAGCGCCGTTTGGAATGCAGACTTAGATCGAATGGTCTGCAGGCATCACATTGCATTTGTAGAGCGCCTAATGTACCTAAACAGTAGAAACCCCCCACAAGTGACTCCATATTGGAAACTAGACCCCCGAAGGAACTTATCTAGATGTTTTGTGAGAACTTTGAGTTTCCAAGTGTTTCACTACAGTTTATAACGCAGAGCCGTGAAAATAAAAAATCATTTTTTTCTCCACAAAAATTATATTTAGCCTTCAGTTTTGTATTTTCCCAAGGGTAAGAGGAGATATTGTACCGCAAAAGGTGTTGTACAATTTGTCCTGAGTACGCTGATACCCCATATGTGGGGGGCCACAGTTTGGGCGCATGACAGAGCTCGGAAAGGAAGGAGCTCCGTTTGGAAAGCAGACTTAGATGGATTGGTCTGCAGGCGTCGCATTGCATTTGCAGAGCTCCTGATGTACCTATACAGTAGAAACCCCCACAAGTGACCCCATATTGGAAACTAGACCCCCAAGGAACTTATTTAGATGCGTTGTGAGAACTTGAGCCCTCAAGTGTTTCACAACAGTTTGTAACGCAGAGCCGTGAAAATAAAAAAAAATTTTCCCACAAAAATGTTTTTTAGACCCCAATTTTTATTTTTCCAAGGGTAAAAAGAGAAATTGGACTCCAAAAGTTGTTGTCCAATTTGTCCTGAGTACGCTGATACCCTATATGTTAGGGTAATTCCCTGTTTGGGCACACGGGATAGCTCGGAAGGGAAGGAGCACTGTTTTACATTTTCAAGGCAGAATTGGCTGGAATTTAGATCGGACGACATGTCGCGTTTGGAGAGCCCTTGATTTGTCTAAACAGTGGCAACCCCCAATTCTAACTGAAACCCTAACCCAAACAAACCCCTAGCCCTAATCCCAACCATAACAATAACCCTAACCACACTCCTAACCCAAACATGCCCCTTACCCTAACCCCAACAGACCCCTAACCCTAATCACAACCCTAACCACACCCCTAACTCCAACACACCCCTAACCCTAATCCCAACCATAACCCTGACAACAACCCTAACTCTGACGCACCCCTAACCCTATTCCCAACCGTAAATGTAATACAAACCCTTACCCTAACTTTAGCTCTAACCCTAAATTTAGCCCCAACCCTAACCCTAACTTTAGCCCCAACCCTAACTGTAGCCCTAACCCCAACCCAAGATCCAACCCTAACCCTAGCCCTACCCCTAGCCCCAACTCTAACCGTAGCCCCAACCCTAACCCTAAGTTTAGCACCAACTCTAACTGTAGCCCTAACCCCAACCCTAACCCTAGAACAAATCCTAACCCTAGCCCTAACCCAAGCCCCAACCCTAACTGTAGCCCCAACCCTAACCCCAACCTTAACCCTAGCCCCAACTCTAACCCCAGCCCTAACCCTAGCCCCAACCCTAGCCCCAACCCTAACCCTAATCATAGCCCCAACCCTAGCCCCAACCCTAACCCTATTCCTAATGGGAAAATGGAAATAAAAACATTTTATTTTTTTTTATTATTTTTCCCCAACTAAGGGGGTAATGAAGGGGGAGTTTGATTTACTTTTATAGCTTGCTTTTTAGCGGATTTTTATGATTGGCAGCAATCAAACTAAAAGACGCTTTTTATTGCAAAAAATAGTTTTTGCATATCCACATTTTGAGAGTTATAATTTTTCCATATTTTGGTCCACAGAGTCATGTGAGGTTTTGTTTTTTGTGGGATGAGTTGACATTTTTATTGGTACCATTTTCGGGCATTTGACATCTTTTGATCGCTTTTTAGCGATTTTTGTGAGGCAGAATGAACAAAGACCAGCTATTCATGAATTTCTTTTGGGGGGCCATTTATACCATTCCACGTTTGGTAAAATTGATAAAGCAGTTTTATTCATCGGGATAGTACGATTACAGCAATACCTCATTTATATTTTTTTATGTTTTGGCACTTTTATATGATGAAAACTATTTTATATAAAAAATAATTATTTTTGCATCGCTTTATTCTGAGGACTAGAAATATTTTATTTTTTTGCTGATGATGCTGTATGGTGGCTCGTTTTTTGAGGGAGAAGATGACGTTTTCAGCAGTACCATGGATGTTTATATCCGTATTTTTGATCGTGTGTTAGTCCACTTTTTGATTGGCAGAATGATAATAAAGCGTTGTTTTTTGCCTCGTTTTATTTTTATGGAGATCACTGAAGGGGTTAACTAGTGGGACAGTTTTATAGATCGGGACGTTACAGACACAGCGATACTAAATATGTGTACTTTTATTGTTTTTTTTTTTTTTTTATAGATAAAGAAATGTATGTATGGGAACAATATTTTTTTTAATTTATTTAGGATTTTTTTTTTTTTTTACATATGTGATTTTTTTTTTACTTTATAATATTGACCCGGGGAGGAGCATCAAGTTATATGGTCAGATCGCTAATCTGACACTTTGCAGTGCACTGTGTCAGATCAGCGATCTGACAGGCAGTGCAGGGACACTGGCAAGCACTTGTTCTGAGCAGGCGCTTGCAAGTCACCTCCCTGCAGGACCCGGAAGCAGCCCCAAGGCCATATTGGATCCGGGGCCTGCAGGGAGGAGGAGGTTGGAGACCCTCGGAGCAACGCGATCACATCACTTTGCTCCGAGGGTCTCAGGGAAGAACGCAGGGAGCCCCCTCCCTGCACGATGCTTCCCTATGCTGCCGGAACACTGCAATCTTGTTTGATTGCAGTGTGTCGGGGGTTAAAGTGCCAGGAGCGGTCCGTGACTGCTCCTGGAATATAATGCCGGATGTCAGCTGCGATAGTCAGATTGACTATTGCAGCTGACATCCGGCACTATGTGCCAGGAGCAGTTGATTGACTGCGGAGTGCAGGGTCATTCCACTTTGTGTCAGTAGCCCATCTCCGAAACTCAGAGCAGTACTCGTCTACTGGCCGGTCTCCATGCCGAAGGTGGCGTATTGCGGACTCAGCGAGGGAGATGCGGTCAGGTTCATCATACACTTGACCTAAGGCTCGAAAAAACTCCTCCACAGTCCGCAATGGCAAAGTGTCAGTGGGAAGTGAAAAAGCCCAGGCCTGGGGATCACCCTGTAGGAGCAATACTACAATCCCAGCCCTCTGCTCCCCTGAACCTGAAGTGTGTGGATGCAACCTAAAGTATAATTTACAGGCCTCCCTGAATGTAACAAATTTGTTGCGCCCCCCAGAGAACCTGTCAGGTAATGCAATTTTAGGCTCTAGTGAAGCTTGTGGAGGTGTAGCAACCCCTGCAGTGGCCACTTGAGTGCGCTGTACAACCGCCGAGCGGTGGTCAGCCACCTCTAGACTGAGTTGCTGCATTTGTCCAGCTAAAGCAGCAATGGGGTCCATATTGGACCAAGAAAATTTTACAGGTCAGTGACACTGTCACGCCGTTTATGGCGATAAAGAGGTAGGATGGCATATTGAGACCCGCACCTGTCCCTGCCACTATAAAGGGGCCCTGTCTTTCCCTTATCTCAGGGGTACCTATTATGGTTAGGAGGCCTGAGATGCCAGCGTATCCCTGTCTCCTGTGCAGGCCCTATCAGTGGCCCCCTCTCCCCTCCAGGGAGGAGGACTGCACCAGTGTATAAATATGACAAGTAAACAGGGTATGCAGACAAGGTAACTAAAATCTCAAACTCACCAAATGCTCACACAGCCACAGAGGAAACACAGAGAAGGGAAGAGGGAGGAAAAAAACTAGGAAGGAAAACAGGTTTAACATGCAACCTAAACATATATATATATATATATATATTAGCCTTTTAGTTGTAGGTATAATGTTTAGAACCAATAATACAGCAGATAAACTTAAAATAAAAGTGGGGAATTCATACATTACCCATACAAGTAAGTATACGAGTGTGCAGTATACCCAGCTCGCCACTGCTGAATAAAGTCCAAATAGTCCAAAGGCAGTTATAGTGAATGTAGGGGAAAAAAAACTAAATGCTGAGGAGCTTCACAATTCAGGGTGTTAAATCCACAGGATATGCAAAAGGTAAGGAGGTAGTCATGCAAGCGAGCTTAATCCAACATCAGGAAACTATAACTGGTGCCATCCCCACAGAGAACTTTGAATCAAGGACCACAAGCATTATTTTTTTAATGGGCTTAGAATGATAAATGTGAAAACAAATTGTTAAAAAAATAATAAATAAGAATCAGATGTATAAATATAAAATATAAATACATTGAAATATTCAGTACCACAATATATGTATAATAAATATGAAAGAAAGAGAATATTTTGTAATTAATAGGTAAATATTTCTAAAATACTTTATTTGTGTCTGTTATTTCAAGCACATTAACAATAGTATTCTGTAACAGCACTTTGATCAGCATAATTTGTGAAGTATGGCAACAAATCAATGTAGCAGGTAAGCTTAATAAAATGTCATATTAAGTACATTATCTTCTCCAGGCAAAGAAACTGTAACATTGCTATGAATAAGTAATGAAGATAAATGTGTCTGAAGTTGACATGAATTTAATATGAATGACAAGCATATTGGATTCACCCCTAGGTGCTAATTCAACATTTTGTTATTAAGAGCATTTGACTTCACCTTAACAATAATGAAGTTGAATACATATCTGCTGTATAATGTTTCTAACAAATTTGTGTTGTTCCACTATGAGCATACTGCAAATCTTCTTACTAATTCTTGGAATTTTAATGTTACAAAGCTTGATGTCTAGGGATGAGCAAACGTGCTCGGTGATGCTCGGTTATCACTTGAGTACCACGATGCTTGTATGTGCTCGTTTCTCTGAAAGCAATGGGCGGTGCTTGATGTAAGAATTGAATCTCTGCTCTGCATCTTTGGCTCCTGTTATGCAGCCAATAAGCTTGCAGGAATTGCTTCTAATGCCGTAGCCATCTGGGTTGTGGCATTTCTGTGAATGGCTGGCCGTCTGACTTCATCAGAGATTATAAAAGGACAGGAATTGCTCGGCTTGCCACACTGATGCCATTGCACTACTGATGAGCAAATGTGCTCACCACTACTCGGTACTCACCCGAGTATCACTATGACTGGTGTACTCGGTGATCACCAAATATTTCCGAGATTATTTGGTGGGAGCTCGGCTCGCCGCCCTGCAAATCTGGTGCTCATTAGAGCACCAATGACAGTGTAGGGATTGTCAGCCATGCACTGTAATGCCGCAGCCATCTTTGTTGTGGTATTACAGTGATTGGCTGGCCGCTCAGCATCATCAGGTTTTTAAGAGACCTGGTGCCGACTTGCTCGCTGCATTCTGCTCTGGACTTAGGCTACGTTCACATTAGCGTTGTGCGCCGCTGCGTCGGCGACGCAACGCACAACGCATGCAAAAACGCACGCAAAAACGCTGCATTTTGCGACGCATGCATCGTTTTTTGCCAAAATTCGGACGCAAGAAAAATGCAACTTGTTGCGTTTTCTTGGTCCGACGCTTGCGGCAAAAAAGACGCATGCATCGCACAACGCAACAAACAAAAACGCATGCGTCCCCCATGTTAAATAAAGGGGGCGCATGACGCATGCGTCGCCGCTGCGTCGCCCGACGCAAACCCGACGCAAACTAACATAACACTAGTGTGAACGTAGCCTTAGTGAGTGTAGGGAGAGCTGCTGCTGAGATAGAGTCAGAATCGTCCTTTTAATAGTTAGTGTAGGTCTGCAACTGTTCAGTCCACAACTCCTGAGAAACCATCAGGGCTAATTCAGGGGTCCAGAGATTGTAGTGCTAGGTAGGCAGGGAAGTCTATATGCACATACCACATTAGTGCAAGGCCTGCAGGCACTGTATGTGAGTACATAGCTCTCACTGCATATATATAATGGCTCCATTACTGCCTGCTACTGCTTATGTAATATATACCTAGCTGCTTTTTTCTGTGGCTTTTTTTTTCTCTTATACCTGCTCCTTTTATTCTAAAGCAATCCATAGCCCCCTTATTTCAATATTTATTTGCTTGGTCACGCTGCCTACTACAGCCAGGTTTTTATAATCGAAGAACGTGCAAATCTACCATTTTTTTTTTGTCCCAGGCACCAGATGTGAGTGTGCCCAAAATTCTTTTTTTGTGTGTCATAGCCAACTTGTTGAAACAATTTAGTGGTGCCCAAAAAAATCAAGGCCACATTTAGATCAGTCTGTTATCTGAGGCTGATGGCTAGTGTATCTGTGGTGGAAAAATCGTAGCTTTGCAGGCATAAGTCTCATAGTTCTGTCTGCTATCCTTGTTGTACTCATTTTTAATTTGTTGCCAAATTTCACATACAAGAGAAAAAAATATTATACAGTCTGTTATCTGTGGCTGCTGCCTGGTGTATCTGTGGTGGAAAAATCGTAGTTTTGCAGGCATACATAGCATAGTTATGTGTGCTAGCCTTGTTCAACACTTTTTTAATTTATTTCAAAAATTCACCAAAACACCCCCAAAATTTATACAGTCTGTTATATCATGCTTAGGCCTGTTGTATCTGTGGTGGAAAAATGTAGCTACACAGACATAAGTTGCATAGTTCTGTCTGCTAGCCTTGTTCCACTCATTTTTTTAATCAAAAAATCACCAAAAAATATATGTATTTTACACAGTTTGTTATCTGTAAAATGTTTTTGCATAGTATTGGAAGAGGTGTTACCAAAGATAGTATACCCGTCAGGGGTAATCATTATTTAGTATTAATGCCATAGAAAGTTCTATTTTTGAGAAGAAAGTTATTTATACCCTGTATTAAAGTTTTGTAACGTTTAAGCATAATAACCTCCCATGAAAGGAAAAAAAGTTTTATACCTGTTTTATGTATATATCAAAAATGTTTTGTATGTCTTTAACCAATTTATTGCCGTTTTTGTTTTCCCAGTCTGGGAGTACTGGATTTAACAGGGAGAGAGTAACACCCCAGATTCCTGGTTGTTACAGTGGCATTGCTTTCCTCACGGGGAGAGTGATGTCACGCTTGGAAGTGAGGAAGGATCTCTTTTAGCAGGTAATCACAAGCATGCAACATGTTCATACTCCAGGCCAGAAGGGGAAGCTCTGATCCAGCTTTTGGGTGGTTCCCCTATATATATTTTGGTCTGGAGGGGAAGTGAGGTCAGTCAGTGAGTGCCAGAAAGCAGACCGGAGCAGTCTGAGGCAGAGAAGAAAGAGAGGGGTCATGCAACCACGAGAGGTGCTGCAGCTCCTGGAAAGAGAGAAAGGAAAGCAGAACAGATTGTAGAGAGCGTGTAGCGGAAGTGAAGAGCAGAAGAGTAAGGACCTGGGGGGATAGCTGCAACAGAGCTATCTCCCTACTGAGTGCAGGTACCGGTAGCCGGAAGACAAGGGTTGTGAAGTATTCTAAGTCTCACAGCCGAAACAAGCAGGACAGCTGGATTGCAAGTCTCCTGTCCACCATTGAAACTTGAGAACACAGTAGTGCATAGAGCCTGCGTCGTGATATAGACTCTGTAAAAAGCCTCAAGCTACCTGTCATACGGTTAGTGTCCTACCAACCTGGGGGACAGAGAGAAAATGTGAAGACCTTGTGAGAGGTCTAGGGCAGCAAGGGACTACACCACAGTGCTAGAAGGAAGGCTTCTAACCCCACCTGGTAAGTGGGACTCCCAACTCGCTTCCAAGCCAGCCGGACCATACCTGCACCTGTGATCCGGGAATATGGCTGCCTGAATCCTTCAGTAAACCACGTAAATAGACTGCAAACCTGTGTCCTCCGATTCTTGCTACATCATTCACCATCTCTATCTATACACCAGGAGCCCTGGGGACCCAGCTTCACCTGTGGGAAGCCATACCATTTCTGCTGCCACATCACCACCACAGAGGACCCCTTTAAGCAGCATCGGTCACCGTGACCGTACACGATAGGTGATGTCACAAGCACAAACTTTATTCACATAATCCCTTTAAAGACTATCCCTTTTACTTTGGCGCCCAGGCCATGGACCGGGTCGTTGCCACCGTGACCATCCCTTTAATAAAGACTGGACCCGGTACCGAGTGCCCCACGGCCCTGGCAGGCATTCCAATTGCCTCTGCAACTTACAATGCTGCAGCTGCTGCTAGCCAGTAGTCAGTACTATTTCTAATCCTAAGAATATGGGCATCATGTTGCAGTTATTGCTGCAAGAAGGCACTCTCTTGTTGGATACTCTCTTGAGGTCCAAGTCCATGGTGTGTTGGTGGCTGGGTAACAATGAGGCTTGTTTACTCTGTCCTCACCCACCGACCACGAACAACAGAGAGGGAAGGATTGTCCTCTTCATCTGACAGTTGCTCGCCCATCACCTCTTCCTCCTCCATTTGTTCCTCAGATCCTGCACCTTCGATAGCAGTTTGTTTGTAATCACCAGCCCCACTCGATCGCAGTAATCCACCCTTCCTTGGCACACGCCTTTGTGACTACAGTCTTGAACTTAGAGACAATGTTATTACTTCCTCATCCTCCTCTGTTTCCTCCTCTTCTGTGACCATCATCTCCTCCTGAAGGCTATTCAAAGTCTGCTCCAGCATATAGATGACCGGAATAGTGATGATGATAATGGCATCGTCAGCACTAACCATGATAGTAGCTGTTACAAAACTGTGCAGAAGGTTGCAGAGGTCCTTCATCTGTACCCTCCCTGCAAGCGTAATTTGCACCATGTCAGGCCCAGGTTATGCAAAAGGACATACTGCACCAGGGCTCGCCACTGCTGCCATAGTCGCTGCAACATGTGCAGAGTCTAATTCTACCATGTCAAAACATCGCAAATCAAATGGATAACTGAGAAACCAAATGAAAATGGACACTAGAGCAGGATTAAAATATTCTATATTTTGCATTGAAAAATATTAAAAAGCATAAAATAATAACTAATGGTGACATCGCAAACAATAAAATGAAAGATGAACCACAAGTGCCACGTGCACGCAGGAGGTATAGCAGAAATAAGATAATGAGCCAAATAGCTAATCTAACAATGTTGATATATGGGGCAAAAAACTCAATACAGGCAGTCTAGTGGAATATATATGAGGATTCGTCCTTGTATTATACAGTTAGGGCCAGAAATATTTGGACAGTGACACAAGTTTTGTTATTTTAGCTGTTTACAAAATCATGTTCAGAAATACAATTATATATATAATATGGGCTGAAAGTGCACACTCCCAGCTGCAATATGATAGTTTCCACATCCAAATCGGAGAAAGGGTTTAGGAATCATAGCTCTGTAATGCATAGCGTCCTCTTTTTCAAGGGACCAAAAGTAATTGGACAATGGACTCTAAGGGCTGCAATTAACTCTGAAGGCGTCTCCCTCGTTAACCTGTAATCAATGAAGTAGTTAAAAGGTCAGGGGTGGATTCCAGGTGTGTGGTTTTGCATTTGGAAGCTGTTGCTGTGAGCAGACAACATGCGGTCAAAGGAACTCTCAATTGAGGTGAAGCAGAACATCCTGAGGCTGAAAAAAAAGAAAAAATCCATCAGAGACATGCTTGGAGTAGCAAAATCAACAGTTGGGTACATTCTGAGAAAAAAGGAATTGACTGGTGAGCTTGGGAACTCAAAAAGGCCTGGGCGTCCACGGATGACAACAGTGGTGGATGATCGCAGCATACTTAATTTGGTGAAGAAGAACCCGTTCACAACATCAACTGAAGTCCAGAACACTCTCAGTGAAGTAGGTGTATCTGTCTCTAAGTCAACAGTAAAGAGAAGACTCCATGACAGTAAATACAAAGGGTTCACATCTATATGCAAACCATTCATCAATACCAAAAATAGACAGGCCAGAGTTAAATTTGCAGAAAAACACCTCAAGGAGCCAGCTCAGTTCTGGAAAAGTATTCTATGGACAGATGAGACAAAGATCAACCTGCACCAGAATGTTGGGAAGAAAAAAGTTTGGAGAAGAAAGGGAACGGCACATGATCCAATGCACACCACATCCTCTGTAAAACATGGTGGAGGCAACGTGATGGCATGGGCATGCATGGCTTACAATGGCACTGGGTCACTTGTGTTTATTGATGACATAAGAGCAGACAAGAGTAGCCGGATGAATTCTGAAGTGTACCGGGATATACTTTCAGCCCAGATTCAGCCAAATGCTGCAAAGTTGATTGGACGGCGCTTCATAGTACAGATGGACAATGACCCCAAGCATACAGCCAAAGCTACCCAGGAGTTCATGAGTGCCAAAAAGTGGAACATTCTGCAATGGCCAAGTCAATCTCCAGATCTAAACCCAATTGAGCATGCATTTCACTTGCTCAAATCCAGACTTAAGACGGAAAGACCCACAAACAAGCAAGACCTGAAGGCTGCGGCTGTAAAGGCCTGGCAAAGCATTAAGAAGGAGGAAACCCAGCGTTTGGTGATGTCCATGGGTTCCAGACTTAAGGCAGTGATTGCCTCCAAAGGATTTGCAACAAAATATTGAAAATAAAAATATTTTGTTTGGGTTATATTTATTTGTCCAATTACTTTTGACCTCCTAAAATGTGGAGTGTTTGTAAAGAAATGTGTACAATTCCTACATTTTCTATCAGATATTTTTGTTCAACCCTTCAAATTAAACGTTACAATCTGCACTTGAATTCTGTTGTAGAGGTTTCATTTCAAATCCAATGTGGTGGCATGCAGAGCCCAACTCGCGAAAATTGTGTCACTGTCCAAATATTTCTGGCCCTAACTGTAGGTTATACACATTAAATCGTTTGATACAGGATCTATCAAAAATCCAGTGACAGTGTTAAATGCACATAACCTCCTCTATATTAAGGTATACATATATGTAACACCACAGGTAACTGGTGCTACTGTGATGTTGCCTTCCTTTCGGGAGGGTGATGTCATGCCTGGAGGCAAGGAGGATTCCCTTTAACAAGTAATACACCTACATGCAACACATTTTGAATAAAGGCCAGAAGGGGGAGCTCTGAACCCAGATATATATATATTCAGGTCTGGAGGAGGGGGTTAGTCAGTTGGAGTTGGAGTTGGTGACAGAGAAATAAGGAGAGAGGAGTGTGAGCAGTGAGTGCGGCCGTGCAGCCACGTGTGGTTCTGCAGCTCCAGGACAAAAGAGAACCAGACAGGTTGCATTGATAGCAAGTGTCAGAGGGGAGAAGCAGAGGAGAACAAAGGAGTTCAGAGGGGAACTATAATTGGGCATCCTCTGAGCTGAAGCTCAGGAACCAGGCACCGGGAGCATGAAGCTGTGTAGTACTTCACGTCCCACTGCAGAACCAGAGGGCAGAAGACTTTATGTAGTCTGTACGCACCCACACCCGAAGGTGCAGTATTACACAGTGCCTGGGTCATGATAGAGACCCTGTAAAAAAGATTGCATTGCCCACCGTACGAGTACTGTCCCAGGACAGGAGAGAGGACCTAGCATAAGAACCTACAAACCTCACCTGGGACACGGATCCATCATTGCCTTCAGGCCGACCAGACCACACAAACACCTGTTGCTGGTGCCCTGGACTATGACTGTCTACATAAGTAAACCAGGTAAAGAGAAAGCAACCCCATGTCCTCTGTTTTTTCCAGCACCACACGTCCTTGCCATACACGTCAGGAGCCCTGGGGATCCAGCTTCACCTGTGGGAAGCCATACCATCCCTGCTGCCATAACAACACCCCAGAGGCCATTTAAGCAGCGTTGGTCACCCCTGACCGAGTACCACAGGTGGCATCACAAACTTTTATTACTTTGCAAACCCCGTTAAAGACTGTCCCTTTTACTTGGGCACCCAGGGCCACAGAACGGGTCACCGCCGCCGTGACACATCCCTTTAAGTATCAACCCAGTACCAATTACCCCACATCTCTGGTGGGCATTCCAACTTGGCGTCATGAACTGAATGAGCCGACACGATAAATCAAGTCCTGTGCACCATGGACTGTATTGAATTGTTTATTGGCCGCCATTGTTGCACCACGAGGCGGATAAAGGATGGAGAAGATGTGCTGTTACGGGTGGAGCGCATGGATGGGCACGAAAGCTGGACTCGCCCACTACAGAAACTTTAATGCCAAAATAACATGTTCGTCGGGAGGACGGATACGCCCCCGGACATGACCAGTGGGAAAGTGGAGCAGAGGCCGCCCACAAAACGAGGAGAAGGAAGAAGACGATGGAAAGCGTGGCCACAGCATGGCTGCACATTACCCGATGAAAGCAATGGCGGACAGCAGTGGAGAGCCACCGGGACCTGCTGACACCTGCCGACACCAGAGAGGATGTCCCCGGGCAGCCACAGGAATCCCCAGACCAGATGACAGCATTGGATCTGAAGCTCCTCAGTGCAGAAATGGAGGAGCTGGCCCGACAACTCCTGCGGACCAGATGGCAGCGGTGACCTCATAGACGGAATCCCTGATCAAAAGAATGAAGACCATCAAGCAACAAACCTTACCACCAGAGCTTACTGCCCCAGCGGACCCGGAGAGACGCTGCTAGAGGGGACGATGACATCACAGCAACAGGCCCTGCAACCAGCGCACCTGACCCCAGCGGAGGGACACCGGCACCAGAGAGACAGGTATGCAAACTGCCCCGGTAGCTGAGAAAACCCTGGTGGGACCCTTAGAACCCCAACCCTAACGCCAGGCCAGGTAGTTACAATATTAACCTGGGACGGCATGGCAAACCTGGGGGTATACTCACAGACCCGCTGGTACCTGAACCCTTGCCCCTGAGAGCCTACAGGCAAGAGGAAGCCATATACTGGAGGCACCCTACGTCAGACCTTATGGGGTTCCAAGAAGAGGCCCAAGCAGCAGCCATTCGAATAGAAATGGTAGAAAAGGAAGAATATTGCCAGCAGAAGATCTTAAAACTTGTCGCAGAAGATAAAGAGCGCAGAGCTAAATGGGAAGCTATGGAGGAACGCAATATGCTGGCTAAAGACCGGTCATGCAAAACTAAACCAGGGGAAAAAGGACCAATAAGAAAAGGAGCTGTAGTCACCTTTATCCTGGATAGAGGATGGGGGTTTATTAGAGAACATGAAGAAACTACAGAACTGTTTGTCAACCGCAGAGACGTGGAGTCACACATCTTCGAGGGACACTCTGACCGTGACCTATACCCAGGAGATAAAGAAACCTTTACCCGGCTCAATGGTGAAAGGAGATACTATGCCCTGCATGTAAAAAGGTGCACAGAAGAGTGTGCCAATACCGGTGTAGCCATTGAGAGTAAGGTGCCTACCCAGGCTACACAAATGCCAGTTGCTGGACTGTTTTCAGTTGAGTCACCAGTTGTGACATTTGCAAAAGAACTTCCCCAGACAGGACACAGTGGACACCAGTATCTACCTTGGAAAAATAAATAAGTAAATGGAGATACAGAGTTATCCGGTTTAAAAATGTTGATTGTGTTTATTAATGTTTATTAAAGTTAACAGGACAGTAGGGTAATAAACGGAGAATACCTGAGAATTTTCCCCTGTATATAGTTGGCACCTCTTTAGGTGCCCCTTATTGGTTTTACCACAGAGTGTGTGTGGAACCCTGTTGGTTTACATACCCAAAGAAAAACCATCTGGCATTGCTGAAGACCAGGTCTGGATGTTATACCTTGTAGCTTATCCGTGACCTACGTTGGGGGTTTATGACCGGTCCGCCGCTTCATTGGTGTTATTGGTGCACAAGGTCACCTTATATTAAAATGTTTGCACTTTTCATTTGGTTGCACTTTTCGTAAATTTGTTATGTAACGTTAAAGAAAAGAGAATCTCCCATAAAGGGAAGCAGAAGTTTAATACCTGTTTAACCTGTTGATATGCATATCCAAAAATGTTTGCATTATTCTTGACCTGTTATTGTTGTTTTTCTTTTCCCAGTTTGGGAGTACTGGAGTTAGCGGGGGGGGGAGGGGACTGTAACACCCCATGTAACCAGTTGCTACAGTGATGTTGCCTTCCTTTCGAGAGGGTGATGTCATGCCTGGAGGCAAGGAGGATTCCCTTTAACAGCTAATACACCTACATGCAACACATTCTGAATACAGGCCAGAAGAGGGAACTCTGAACCCGGTATCAGGGGAGCTTCCCCCAGATATATATATATTTTGGTCTGGAGTAGGAGTTAGTTAGTTAGAGTTGGAGTTGGTGACAGAGAGAGAAGGAGAGAGGAGTGTGAGCAGAGAGTGGGACCGTGCAGCCACGTGTGGTGCTGCAGCTCCAGGACATAAGAGAACCAGATGAGTTGCATTGAAAGCAAATGTCAGAGGGGAGAAGCATAGGAGGACAAAGGTGGTGGAGGTGAACTGTGATTGGGCACCCTCTGAGCAGCTGAAGCGCAGGAACCGGGCTCCAGGAGCCCGAGGCTGTGTAGTACTTCATGTCCCACAGCAGAACTGGAGGGCAGTCTGTACGCACCCACACCCGAAGGTGCAGCAGTACACAGAGTCCGGGTCATGATAGAGACCATGTAAAAAGGCTCGAATTGCCCACCATAAGGGTACTGTCCCAGGACAGGTGAGAGAGGACCTTGTAAGGGAGCCAAAGGCAGCAAGAACCTCGCATAAGAGCGCGAGAAGGAAGGCTTACAAGCCTCACCTGGGAGAGGATCCATCATTGCGGACCAGACCACACCAACACCTGTTGCTGGTACCCTGGACTGTGACTGTATACATCAGTAAACCAGGTAAAGAGACTGCAACCCCATGTCCTCCGTTTATTTCCGGCACCACACCATCCTTGCCAAACACATCAGGAGCCCCGAGGTCCCAGCTTCACCTTTGGGAAGCCATACCATCCCTGCTGCCATAACACCACCCCAGAGGACCCCTTTAAGCAGCGTTGGTCACCCTTGACCAAGTACCACAGGTGGCATCACAAACTTTTTTTTACTTTACAAACCCTTTTAAAGACTGTCCTTTTTATTTGGGCACCCAGGGCCATCGACCGTGTCACCACCGCCGTGACACATCCCTTTAAGTACCGGACCCGATGCTGATTACCCCACGGCTCTTGTGGGCATTCCATATATACACAGATATGCCTGAGACTCAACAAGATGTATAGCAAATTACATCAAATTTAATTACCTAGGGTAAATATGATAAAGTGCATAGTGCAATCTATTATGAAAAATGGTACAGCCACAATTGGCTGATGCAGTGCAATAACCCTTAATTGGAAAACATAGAAAAAATGCACATTAAACTAAAGGTGCCTGATATTGAAGGGAACTCCTATGGCCCTGTGGAAACCCACACATAGGCTGATGTGAGATATGTACACATAGTATTAATTAGCGTATTGACCAACCTGCAACACACGTGGAAAGAGGAAGACTTCAACGTGCGTTTCGGACATTGCTTCTTCGGGGGAGTTTCAATATACCCCTTGTGGCAGAACTTATATATTTAATGCCCCTTCTTTTTGGTTTAATGATTCAAATGGATAACTGGTAGGTTGAAAAACCTCTGTAGCGATGCAGGTCGATGAATTGCAAGGTGTGAAAGGAATAAGTGAGCACACAGCGACCATGCTTGCTTTCTGCAGCAACACATGCAAACTGGGACATTGGCGTAGAAATTGCTGTTGAGGACTTGAGCCATGTAAGGTACGTGTCTGCGGTGGTGGAAGAGAGCACACAACGACAGTGGTTTCTACAGCAGGGCATCCTGGCAGGGACAGTGCTGGAGGAATTACTGTTCTATTAGGCCAAGGATGTGAGCCGAACAAGGCACATGTGGACATGAGAAGAAAAAAAGACACTACTGAAATTATGCACACCACTGAAATCATTATAATATGAAAAAATCCACCTTATTAGTACCTGATACATGATAATAATAGTATATATATATATATATATATATATATATATATATATATATATATATATATAATATATAATTGCCTAGAATACTACTTCCTGCAATTTGTGCCAACTTCCTGTCCGGAGCTAATGTCCGGAGATAATGTCCGGAGCTAATGTCCGGAGATAAGTGACGTCAACAGTGTCCAGTGTCTGATTGGTTGCCGCCTGCTGCGAGCGACCAATCAGAAACGTGCCGTACTGTGACACACTCCGCCCGCCATTTTGGTGTGATTTTTGAATTTTTACCTCACAGCAAGTTTCTACTGCGTGGAGGCGGGCCCAGTGACGTTGCTCTTCAAGCTCCTGCCGAATTTCGTCAAAAAAATGATAATACCATTTACCAAAACTATATATATTTAGTTGTGAAGTGGTTCAGTGACATTTTCACACCAATTTTGAACTTTTGTTTGGTGTTTTCTCCATATACTGCCTATCATTCACTGACTGTTATACTGAGAGACTGCCGTTTATTAACCTCTTCTTTGCCACATTGGGTATATTGCTCTATTATTTGCCACATAAGGACATTGTCCATTATTGCCCAGCAATTTCTCTGCAATATAAACTGCCTATTTATTAATATCTGCATTCCTGCAAAGAACTATTGCCTATTATTAACTGGCTATTTTCCTACTACCTGACATTGTTCTTAAGCAAAGAACCGTTGTTGTGGCATTTGCCACAACACGCAAAGTTGTCGTCTGATGTCTTTCATCCCTCCCCTCATAAGCATGTTCATGGATCCTGTGTAACTGTACCTTAAATAACAAGAATTGTCAAGAGCTGGTGAGTGCAGCCATTTTTTGTTCTTTCTTACTATTATTTATTAATTGTATTATTTTTACATTTGAATAAATAAAGTATATATGGATTCTAGACTCCCGATTCTTTAGAATCGGGCTGTCATCTAGTATTATATATATATAATATATATATATATACAAATGCATAGATATGAGATGCACCCCTCACTTGATGGCTCAAGGGGCGCCTAAGAACTCCTGTCCAGATAAATTATTAAGTAGGCGATATGAAATATATTGTCAAAATTAACCAATAAATGCCTAATCTAAGGCAAAGACCTAGACCGCCAACAGATGACTAATGAGCCAACATCCCTAAATATATATGGACAGTAGGATATTACAAGATGAAAGGAGAGGGGAGGGAAAAAGGAGGAGATTACCCAATATAATCAGATTGCATGAAAGATAACCAGGTTCAGAGGTCCCAGAATGGAAGACAGGATATGGCCCCACGCGTATCGCCTCCAAGATTAGGCTTCGTCAGGGGAGGTGAAAGGTGTGTAGCCAATTCATGGATAAATATACAAAAAATCCCATGCTTAATAGCCTAACGGTGTTGTTCACCATAGTCAATTCAGAAGGCGGAAGTCACAGAAAAGCCACATTCGCCGTAACAACGAAAGGAAGGTAATGCGCAGGCTTGGGCTGGAGTGCAGCCACAACAGCCACGAAGGTCCAAACAAAGAACGCGCAAGTGCAGATTGAGGCGCCGGCCTAATTGCCGCGCATGCGTCATATAAAGCAAAAGGAAACAAAGCAGCACGCCGATGCAGACCGAAAAACAGCTACGGCTGCTATAAACGAAGGGAAGCTGCATAGGCGCAGACCAAAGCGCAGGGCAAATAGCCGCGCATGTGCCACATGATAGAGGATGCCCAGATCCATTCCTGCCATAAAAGTAGGCATCCAATGGGTACAGGCGCAGGCTGAAGCAAGAATGACTAGCCACACGTATTCCATATGCGTATCCAATCCCATAATAGGGATTAAATAGGGAAGAGTGTAAATGCAAAACAACTTGCACAAGAGTGGGGACTTGGACCCTAACCCAAGCCATTTCGTACATATAATTAGGGTATCCATGAACCATACATACTAAGCCTACATACACGGCCAATAACAAAACGCTTATCCCTGGGGATTCACACATGCAGCTCAACAGCCACCCATACACCCAGCACACCAAACCAAGAGCATTTGATGTCATCAACAATTGACACATATAAGACATATAATTGTTAACAACTTTATTATAAATAGATCAATAAAAATAAGACAATAAATATTTATCTTTATAGAGATCCCCCAAAAAAGTTTTTAATTATTATTAAGACATGGGATCCCATTAAATCTTATTCCATATCCAAAAACTACTGAGGGGTTTACAATAAAAGACCAAAACCGATCAAAACGTATATAAACAACGTGCCAATACAGAAGTACACTGCTCCTATCCAATAAAGAGCTAAAGATCTAACCCCATCAGCCAGCACTATAGCATTCATATCAAAAAATCAGATTGTAGTTACCCACCTATGCAAAAATAGCCCAGTTTTATCCCATAGGCCACCAAATGTCTAGCCCCATGAGCCAACATGATAACACTAATGACTGATAACTAGTGTTGAGCATTCCGATACTGCAAATATCATGTATCGGCCGAAATTCGCTGTATCGGAATTTCGATATCGAGTTCAGATATTTTTGCGATATCGGAAATCGGAATAAGAAGTTCCTATAGTGCAATTATGTAGTATAATTAAGTGTGGGCGGTGCGAGGGTGGTGTAGGGGTGGAGACTGGGTGTGTGTGTGTGCGGGCGGTGTCTGTACGTGACCGTGGGGCTCTCTGCATGTGTGCTGGGGCTCTATGCGGCATGTGGGGTCTCTGTGCGGTATGCGGGGTCTCTGCGTGGTGGGCGGGGTGTCTCTGCTGTGGGTGGGGTGTCTCTGCGGTGGGCGGGGTCTCTGTGTGGCGGGCATGGTCTCTGTGTGGCGGGCGGGGTCTCTGTGGGGCGTGCGGGGTGTCTCTGCTGGGTGTGCGGAGTGTCTCTGCGGGGCATGCAGGGTGTCTCTGTGGGGCATGCGGAGTGTCTCTGCGGGGCTTGCGGGAAGTCTCTGTGTGGGGTCTTTGCGGCGTGCGGGGTGTCCCTGTACAGGGTCTCTGCGGTGTGCGGGGTGTCTCTGCAGCATGTGGGGTGTCTCTGTGCAGGGTCTCTGCGTCGTGTGGGGTGTCTCAGTGTGGGCATCGTCCGATGGGACCACAAGTCCCATCGGACTATCCCTACTACACTGACAGTGATTGACACATTAGCCAATGACGGGACAGTAGTAGTCCCATCATCCGGCTAATGTATTCAATGAAAAAAAAAATACTCCATACATACTCTATGCATACTCCATACATACCATACATGACATACAGTACATTAAACACAGAGTTCATACTCACCATTACTTGTCATTTTGATCCCCGAAGCTAGTGTCAACCTGTTAAAAAGGTGAAAAAAACAAACAACCAATATACTCCCTGTCCGCAGAAATCCATGAGTGTCCCAAGATGATCTCCCATGGAGAACGGCAGTAACAGCTGTTGCGACCACTCTCCAGGGTCCCCAGAAATATAATGACGGGAGGAAGGGATTCCTCCGCCGCTGTAAAAAAATAGTCCCTAGCCTCACTTATGGCATTGCTGTATGAGAAATTTTCCCACGCAGCAATTGCCATAAAGTAAGACTTTGATCCTTAGTAACCTCAGTGATGCACTGCAGGAGCCATTGTCTCCTGTAAGTGTGTCACTGAGGGTCCTTTAGAGCAGTGATATCACCCAATGTCACTGTTCTATAGGGGAGATCATCGTGGGACACTCGTTATTAATTGGACTACGGCGGACAGGTAGTATACGGTTTATTATTTTATGTTTTTTGCAGGCGCTGAAGTATGGTAAGTATGGTTAAATGAAGAATATTAAAATACTTTTTTCCGTGTTTAATTAACCCTTTCTTACTATTGGATTAATAATGGATAGGTGTCTTATTGACGCCTCTCCGTTATTAACCCTGCTTAATGTCACTTTACATTAGCAAGGTGACATTAATCCCTAATTATCCCATATCCACCGCTACACGGGAGTGGGAAGAGAGGGGCTAAGTGCCGGAATTGGTGCATCTTACAGATGCGCCATTTGTGGGGCAGCTGCGGACTGGTATTTGTAGCTGGGGGGGCAATTTCCATTGCCCCTCTCTAGGCTATGAATATCAGCCCGCAGCACATTTAATAAAACATGCACACATTCGGAAAAAAGTATTTTAATATTCTTCATTTAACCATACTTACCATACTTCAGCACCTGCAAAAAAACATAAAAAAATAAACCGTATACTACATGTCTGCCGTAGTCCAATTAATAACAAGTGTCCCACGACGATCTCCCCTCTCAGGTGATGTCACTGCTCTATAGACCCTCAGTGACACACTGACAGGAGATAATGGCTCCTGCAGTGTATCACTGAGGTTACTAAAGTTGAAAGTCTTACTTTATGGCAATTGCTGCGTGGGAAAATTTCTCATACAGCAATGCCATCAGTGAGGCTTGGGACTATTTTTTTACAGCGGCGGAGGAATCCCTTCCTCCCGTCATTGTGTTTCTGGGGCCCCTGGAGAGCAGTCACAACAGCTGTTGCAGCTGTTCTCCACGGGAGATCATCGTGGGACACTAGTAAATTTCTGCGGACAGGGAGTATATTGGTTGTTTGCTTTTTTCACCTTTTTTACAGGTTGACACTGGCTTCGGCAATCAAAATGACAAGTAATGGTGAGTATGAACTCTATGTTTAATGTACTGTATGTCTATATGTATGTCATGTATGAATGTACTGTATGGAGTATGTATGGAATATTTTTTTTTTCATTCAACACATTAGCCGGATGATGGGACTACTACTGTCCCATCATTGGCTAATGTGTCAATCACTGTCAGTGTAGTAGGCATCGTCCGATGGGACTTGTAGTCCCATCGGACTATGCCCGCACTGAGACACCTCGCACGCCGCAGAGACCCCACACAGAGACACCCCACAGAGACCCCGCATGCAGCAGAGACACCCCGCATGCCGCACAGAGACAACCCACATGCTGCAGAGACACCCCGCACGCCGCAGAGACCCCACACAGAGACACTGCGCACGCCGCAGAGACCCCGCACAGAGACACGCCGCACAGAGACACCCCGCACGCCCCGCAGAGACCCCGCCTGCCGCACAGAGACCACGCCCACTGCACAGAGACCCCCCTGCCACAGAGACACCCTGCACGCCACAGAGACACCCCGCACGCCCTGCAGAGACACCCCGCACGCCCGTAGAGACCCCGCCCGGCGCAAAGAGACCATGCCCACTGCACAGAGACCCCACCCGCCACAGAGACACCCCGCCCACCGCAGAGACACCCCGCCTGCCGCAGAGACACCCCGCACGCCACACAGAGACACCCCGCATGCCGCACAGACCCCAGAGAGCCCCGGTAGGCAGGTACACATCCCTGGCAGACCTGCACAGACCCCGCCCGCACAGACCCTCACAGTGTCCTCCCATGCACCACCCACGCACCACCCACACTCTTCCCCCCTCCGGATCAGGATGTTTAAGGACAGAAAGGGCTTATTTACATTTCGATATTTGTGTCCCATTGACTTGCATTGGTATCGGGTATAGGTATCGGCGATATCCGATATTTTTTGTATATCGGCCGATCCAATCCGATACCGATACTTCTGGGTATTGGAAAGTATTGCTCAACACTACCACTAAAAAATTTTTTTTTTAAATTGCCACCCCAATGGGGAAATCTTTGTCTGCCCATGCACTTAGTATATGGGCATTACAAGTATAGGAGAAACAATCCTTTACATTGGGCTTAGGTTTTAATGAGGCCTTCAACAATATCTCCTCATATTCCACCACTAGAACACCATGGCTCATGTGTTCTCTGCTGCTACAGAAAGTCAATTTTTGGGAAAGGGTGTCTAGGATCCTCATGAACAATTTTTTTACAAAATAATCACCTATGAGCAAATGCTTGTCAGGCCAGGCACTCCATTACAAGTCTAAGAGACCCACACCCCAACATTGGGCCTACTTCTTAACTCTGTCTCCTGCAATGTGTCCTTTAACTGCAACTAGATCACCAGGGTTAAAGTGCTCTGTAAGGTGCATTTTGGGCTAGGGGTCTGTGATGGCCCTATTTTAATAAGTCCAAGAAGGACACCACATTGGGGAAGTGGGCATGGCATTACATTGGGCCTACTTCTTAACTCGGTCTCCTGCAATGTGTCCTTTAACTGCCACTAGTGTTGTGAATTCTGTGGCTGAATTCACTCCTGTGGTCACAAGTGGTATTGCAGCCTCTGGGCTTCCTCCCTCAGGTGTTTTGGTGAGCTCGTTGGCTGCCTTGCTATTTAACTCCACCTGAGTCTGTCTTCCTTGCTCCTTGTCAATGTTCCAGTGTTGGATCTGAGCTACTGCATCTTTCCTGTGGCCTGCTGCTCTGCTAGATAAGTGTTACTTTGTTTTTGTTTCCGTTTTTTCTGTCCAGCTGTGCTATTCTCTTTTGCTGGAAGCTCTGAGACGCAAAGGGTGCACCGCCGTGCCGTTAGTTCGGCACGGTGGGTCTTTTTGCCCCCCTTTGCGTGGTTCTGCTTTAGGGTTTTTTGTAGACTGCATAGTTCTCTTTGCTGTCCTCGCTCTGTCTAGAATATCGGGCCTCACTTTGCTGAATCTATTTCATTCCTACGTTTTGTCTTTTCATCTTGCTAACAGTCATTATATGTGGGGGGCTGCCTATTCCTTTGGGGTATTTCTCTGAGGCAAGTCAGGCTTGTATTTCTATCTTCAGGCTAGTCAGCTCCTCAGGCAGTGCCGAGTTGCATAGGTAGTGTTAGGCGCAATCCACTGCTGCTTTTAGTTGTGTGAGGATAGGTTCAGGTATTGCAGTCTGCAGAGATTCCACGTCTCAGAGCTTGTTCTATTGTTTTTGGGTTATTGCCATATCACTGTATGTGCGCTGATTACTGCAGACTGTGTTGCCTGATAGCACAGCATAACAGTACAAGGAGCCCAAACCAATGATTCTCAATAGAGGGAAAAAAGAAGTCCTGACATCATTTTTTTTTCCTCAGCTCTGTCTTCAGTTTTTTTTTTTTTTTCCCCTAGACATTAGAGTGCTTCAGGACACAGCTGTGGACATGGATATTCAGGCTCTGTGCTCCTCAATGGATAATCTCGTTATAAATGTACAAAAGATTCAAGATACAATTGATCAGAAATCTATGCTAGAACCAAGAATTCCTATTCCTGATTTGTTTTTTGGAGATAGAACTAAGTTCCTGAGCTTCAAAAATAATTGTAAGCTATTTCTGGCCTTGAAACCTCATTCTTCTGGTAATCCTATTCAACAGGTTTTGATTATTATTTCTTTTTTGCGCGGCGACCCACAGGACTGGGCGTTTTCTCTTGCGCCAGGAGACCCTGCATTGAGTAATGTTGATGCGTTTTTCCAGGCGCTTGGATTGCTTTACGATGAGTCTAATTCAGTGGATCAGGCTGAGAAAAATTTGCTGGCTTTATGCCAGGGTCAGGATGATGTAGAAGTATATTGTCAGAAATTTAGGAAGTGGTCAGTACTCACTCTGTGGAATGAATCTGCGCTGGCGGCTTGGTTCAGAAAGGGTCTCTCTGAAGCTCTTAAGGATGTCATGGTGGGATTTCCTATGCCTGCTGGTTTGAATGAGTCTATGTCCTTGGCCATTCAGATCGGTCGTCGCTTGCGCGAGCGTAAATCTGTGCACCATCTGGCGGTATTGTCTGAGAGTAAACCTGAGCCTATGCAGTGCGACAGGACTATGACTAAAGTTGAACGGCAAGAACACAGACGTCTGAACAGGCTGTGTTTCTACTGTGGTGATTCCACTCATGCTATTTCTGATTGTCCTAAGCGCACTAGGCGGTTCGATAGCTCTGCCGTCATTGGTACTGTACAGTCCAAATTCCTTCTGTCCATTACCTTGATATGCTCTTTGTCATCGTATTCTGTCATGGCGTTTGTGGATTCAGGCGCTGCCCTGAATCTGATGGATTTGGATTATGCTAAACGTTGTGGATTTTTCTTGGAGCCTTTGCGGTGTCCTATTCCGTGAGTATCTGGATAAATTCCTGATTGTTTACTTGGATGACATTTTGATCTTCTCTGATGATTGGGAGTCTCATGTGAAGCAAGTCAGAATGGTTTTCCAGGTACTGCGTGCTAATTCCTTGTTCGTGAAGGGATCAAAGTGTCTCTTCGGTGTGCAGACAGTTTCATTTTTGGGGTTCATCTTTTCCCCTTCTACTATCGAGATGGATCCGGTTAAGGTCCAGGCCATCCAGGATTGGACTCAGCCGACATCTCTGAAAAGTCTGCAGAAATTCCTGGGCTTTGCTAATTTTTATCGTCGCTTCATCTGTAATTTTTCTAGCATTGCCAGACCATTGACCGATTTGACCAAGAAGGGTGCTGATTTGGTTAATTGGTCTTCTGCTGCCGTGGAAGCTTTTCAGGAGTTGAAGCGTCGTTTTTGCTGTGCCCCTGTGTTGTGTCAACCAGATGTTTCTCTTCCGTTCCAGGTCGAGGTTGATGCTTCTGAGATTGGAGCAGGGGCGGTTTTGTCACAGAGAGGTTCTGGTTGCTCAGTGTTGAAACCATGTGCTTTCTTTTCCAGGAAATTTACTGCTGCTGAGCGTAATTATGATGTGGGCAACCGAGAGTTGCTGGCCATGAAGTGGGCATTCGAGGAGTGGCGTCATTGGCTTGAGGGAGCTAAGCATCGCGTGGTGGTATTGACTGATCATAAGAATCTTACTTATCTCGAGTCTGCCAAGCGCTTGAATCCTAGACAGGCCCGTTGGTCGTTATTTTTTGCTCGTTTTGATTTTGTGATTTCGTACCTTCCGGGCTCTAAAAATGTGAAGGCGGATGCTCTGTCTAGGAGTTTTGTGCCCGACTCTCCGGGGTTATCTGAGCCGGCGAGTATCCTCAAGGAAGGAGTCATTGTGTCTGCCATCTCTCCTGATTTGCGGAGAGTGTTGCAGAAATTTCAGGCTAATAAACCTGATCGTTGTCCGGCCGAGAAACTGTTCGTCCCTGATAGGTGGACTAGTAAAGTTATCTCTGAACTTCATTGTTCGGTGCTGGCTGGTCATCCAGGAATCTTTGGTACCAGAGAGTTAGTGGCTAGATCCTTCTGGTGGCCATCTCTGTCACGGGATGTGTGTGCTGTTGTTCAGTCCTGTGGGATTTGTGCTAGGGCTAAGCCCTGCTGTTCACGTGCCAGTGGGTTGCTTTTGCCCTTGCCGGTCCCGAAGAGGCCTTGGACACATATTTCGATGGATTTCATTTCTGACCTTCCCGTTTCTCAAAAGATGTCGGTCATTTGGGTGGTCTGTGATCGCTTTTCTAAAATGGTCCATCTGGTGCCCTTGGTTAAATTGCCTTCCTCCTCTGATTTGGTGCCTTTGTTCTTCCAGCATGTGGTTCGTTTGCATGGCATTCCTGAGAATATTGTTTCTGACAGAGGTTCCCAGTTTGTCTCGAGGTTCTGGCGAGCCTTTTGTGGTAGGATGGGCATTGACCTATCTTTTTCCTCGGCCTTCCATCCTCAGACTAATGGCCAGACCGAACGAACCAATCAGACCTTGGAAACATATCTGAGATGTTTTGTTTCTGCTGACCAGGATGATTGGGTGTCATTTTTGCCGTTGGCTGAGTTCGCCCTTAATAATCGGGCCAGCTCGGCTACCTTGGTCTCTCCATTTTTCTGCAATTCTGGGTTCCATCCTCGTTTCTCTTCAGGACAGGTTGAGTCTTCGGACTGTCCTGGTGTGGATTCTGTGGTGGACAGGTTGCAGCAGATCTGGACTCAGGTAGTGGACAATTTGACCTTGTCCCAGGAGAAGGCTCAGCTTTTCGCTAATCGTAGATGCCGTGTGGGTCCCCGACTTCGTGTTGGGGATCTGGTTTGGTTATCTTCTCGTCATATTCCTATGAAGGTTTCCTCTCCTAAATTTAAACCTCGTTTTATTGGTCCGTATAGGATTTCTGAGATTCTCAATCCGGTGTCTTTTTGTCTGACCCTCCCAGACTCCTTTTCCATACATAATGTATTCCATAGGTCGTTGTTGAGAAGATACGTGGCACCTATGGTTCCATCTGTGGAGCCTCCTGCCCCTGTTTTGGTGGAGGGGGAATTGGAGTATATTGTGGAGAAAATTTTGGATTCTCGTGTCTGTAGACGGAAACTCCAGTATCTGGTCAAATGGAAGGGTTATGCTCAGGAGGATAATTCCTGGGTTTTTGCCTCTGATGTCCATGCCCCAGATCTTGTTCGTGCCTTTCATGTGGCTCATCCTGGTCGGCCTGGGGGTTCTGGTGAGGGTTCAGTGACCCCTCCTCAAGGGGGGGTACTGTTGTGAATTCTGTGGCTGAATTCACTCCTGTGGTCACAAGTGGTATTGCAGCCTCTGGGCTTCCTCCCTCAGGTGTTTTGGTGAGCTCGTTGGCTGCCTTGCTATTTAACTCCACCTGAGTCTGTCTTCCTTGCTCCTTGTCAATGTTCCAGTGTTGGATCTGAGCTACTGCATCTTTCCTGTGGCCTGCTGCTCTGCTAGATAAGTGTTACTTTGTTTTTGTTTCCGTTTTTTCTGTCCAGCTGTGCTATTCTCTTTTGCTGGAAGCTCTGAGACGCAAAGGGTGCACCGCCGTGCCGTTAGTTCGGCACGGTGGGTCTTTTTGCCCCCCTTTGCGTGGTTCTGCTTTAGGGTTTTTTGTAGACTGCATAGTTCTCTTTGCTGTCCTCGCTCTGTCTAGAATATCGGGCCTCACTTTGCTGAATCTATTTCATTCCTACGTTTTGTCTTTTCATCTTGCTAACAGTCATTATATGTGGGGGGCTGCCTATTCCTTTGGGGTATTTCTCTGAGGCAAGTCAGGCTTGTATTTCTATCTTCAGGCTAGTCAGCTCCTCAGGCAGTGCCGAGTTGCATAGGTAGTGTTAGGCGCAATTCACTGCTGCTTTTAGTTGTGTGAGGATAGGTTCAGGTATTGCAGTCTGCAGAGATTCCACGTCTCAGAGCTTGTTCTATTGTTTTTGGGTTATTGCCATATCACTGTATGTGCGCTGATTACTGCAGACTGTGTTGCCTGATAGCACAGCATAACACACTAGATCACTAGGGTGAACGTGCTCTGCACGGTGCATTTTGGCCAAGGGGGCTGTGATGGCACTCTTATTTTATAAAAAAAGGACAACACATTGGGAAATTTGGCATGGCATTGCATTGGGCCTACTTCTTAACTCTGTCTCCTGCAATGTCTCTTGATTAACTGCCACTAAATAACCAGGGTGAACATGCTTTGTACTGTTATAGGCCGGTGAAGTTTGGTCATGGGTGGTGTGATGGCATTAGTCTATTTTTACCAAAAGGTAACCCCCATTGGTGAAACCACATCCTTGTTGGAAAACACTTTGTAACATTTGTGTACCTTAAAGAGCTCACTTGAAAAGCTCTTTTTTGTGTTGCCTGGTTGCTAACATTGGACACAATACACTTCATATGAATTTGATAAAGCAATGCTTTTACTTTGTCTCAGTAGTTCATAAAAATATAGCTTTGTCCACTATATTTGTTTCTCTCCTTGCGAGCCTTAACTTTGTCTGCCTCAAATGTACAAATGATGAATATACAAATTTGTAATGATTGAAATACTGTATACCGAATGCATTCAGACAATCACAGGGATTCAAGCTTGAGGAGGCTAATTTGCATATTTCAGGTGCCTTCTGGGAAAAGCAAAGTCTCCCTAAGCTAGAAGATCGTTGGGTACAGCCGGGACCAGCTGCTTGGAAAGCATCACCAAACCAGGGATTCAAGCTTGAGGAGGCTAATTTGCATATTCCAGGTGCCTTCTGGGAAAAGCGAAGTCCCCTAAGCTAGAAGATCGTTGGGTACAGCCGGGACCAGCTGCTTGGAAAGCATCACCAAACCAGGGATTCAAGCTTGAGGAGGCTAATTTGCATATTCCAGGTGCCTTCTGGGAAAAGCGAAGTCTCCCTAAGCTAGAAGATCGTTGGGTACAGCCGGGACCAGCTGCTTGGAAAGCATCACCAAACCGCGCGCCTTACGGCGCGCAAATTTTTACCTGTAGGGTATTATTGCAAGAGAGCTTGGCTGAGTAGATTACACAAGAAGGAAAACACACAGCAAGTCAGCAGGATCTAGGAGCAACATGGCAGATGTGACAACCTACATGGTGAGCTGTAGCATGTGCTACATGTTCACAGACCGACCAGAAGAAGAATCAAATTTCACCTGTCAGAAGTGTAGACTAGTGGCCCTTTTAGAAGAAAAGGTGCGGGGTCTGGAAGAAAGAATAGCAACTTTGAAACTCATCAAAGAGAATGAAGACTTTCTAGACAGAACAGAAGCATCTCTACTGGTCACAGAAGGTGAAAAAAGTGTCAGAGGACCTCCAAAAGCAGATGAGTGGAAGCATGTGACCAAAAGAAGCAAGAAGACCATGGAGAAATCACCAACCACACAACTGAAGAACCGATATCAAATCTTTGTAGAGGATGAAGATGGCACACCTATACATGTTGGCACCAATGACACGGCAAGGAAGGACCTACCGACAATCTGCAAAGACTTTGAAGAGTTGGGTAAGAAAGTAAAAGAACTGGATGCACAGGTAGTTTTTTCTTCTATCCTTCCAGTAGACGGGCATGGCACCAGGAGATGGAACAGGATCCTTGATGCAAACAACTGGCTAAGACGATGGTGCAGACAACAAGGATTCGGATTCCTGGACCACGGTGTGAATTACTTGTACGATGGACTCCTCGCCAGAGACGGACTACACCTCAACAAACCTGGGAAACACACATTTGCCAGAAGTCTCGCTACACTCATCAGGAGGGCGTTAAACTAGAAGAAGAGGGGACAGGAAGAAAAACATTAGACTCGAACAAAGAAGAACCAGGAAAACATACTCAGAAGGGAGGTAAGAACATTTCTAAAACAATCCACAGCAAGGAGATTGGAACAAAACAAAATCCTCTAAACTGCATGCTCGCGAACGCCAGAAGCCTGACAAACAAGATGGAAGAACTAGAAGCAGAAATATCTACAGGTAACTTTGACATAGTGGGAATAACCGAGACATGGTTAGATGAAAGCTATGACTGGGCAGTTAACTTACAGGGTTACAGTCTGTTTAGAAAGGATCGTAAAAATCGGAGAGGAGGAGGGGGTTGTCTCTATGTAAAGTCTTGTCTAAAGTCCACTTTAAGGGAGGATATTAGCGAAGGGAATGAGGATGTCGAGTCCATATGGGTCGAAATTCATGGAGGGAAAAATTGTAACAAAATTCTCATTGGGGTCTGTTACAAACCCCCAAATATAACAGAAACCATGGAAAGTCTACTTCTAAAGCAGATAGATGAAGCTGCAACCCATAATGAGGTCCTGGTTATGGGGGACTTTAACTACCCGGATATTAACTGGGAAACAGAAACCTGTGAAACCCATAAAGGCAACAGGTTTCTGCTAATAACCAAGAAAAATTATCTTTCACAATTGGTGCAGAATCCAACCAGAGGAGCAGCACTTTTAGACCTAATACTATCTAATAGACCTGACAGAATAACAAATCTGCAGGTGGTCGGGCTTCTAGGAAATAGCGACCACAATATTGTACAGTTTCACCTGTCTTTCACTAGGGGGACTTGTTAGGGAGTCACAAAAACACTGAACTTTAGGAAGGCAAAGTTTGACCAGCTTAGAGATGCCCTTAATCTGGTAGACTGGGACAATATCCTCAGAAATAAGAATACAGATAATAAATGGGAAATGTTTAAGAACATCCTAAATAGGCAGTGTAAGCGGTTTGTACCTTGTGGGAATAAAAGGACTAGAAATAGGAAAAACCCAATGTGGCTAAACAAAGAAGTAAGACAGGCAATTAACAGTAAAAAGAAAGCATTTGCACTACTAAAGCAGGATGGCACCATTGAAGCTCTAAAAAACTATAGGGAGAAAAATACTTTATCTAAAAAACTAATTAAAGCTGCCAAAAAGGAAACAGAGAAGCACATTGCTAAGGAGAGTAAAACTAATCCCAAACTGTTCTTCAACTATATCAATAGTAAAAGAATAAAAACTGAAAATGTAGGCCCCTTAAAAAATAGTGAGGAAAGAATGGTTGTAGATGACGAGGAAAAAGCTAACATATTAAACACCTTCTTCTCCACGGTATTCACGGTGGAAAATGAAATGCTAGGTGAAATCCCAAGAAACAATGAAAACCCTATATTAAGAGTCACCAATCTAACCCAAGAAGAGGTGTGAAACCGGCTAAATAAGATTAAAATAGATAAATCTCCGGTCCGGGTCCGGATGGCAAACACCCACGAGTACTAAGAGAACTAAGTAATGTAATAGATAAACCATTATTTCTTATTTTTAGGGACTCTATAGCGACAGGGTCTGTTCCGCAGGACTGGCGCATAGCAAATGTGGTGCCAATATTCAAAAAGGGCTCTAAAAGTGAACCTGGAAATTATAGGCCAGTAAGTCTAACCTCTATTGTTGGTAAAATATTTGAAGGGTTTCTGAGGGATGTTATTCTGGATTATCTCAATGAGAATAACTGTTTAACTCCATATCAGCATGGGTTTATGAGAAATCGCTCCTGTCAAACCAATCTAATCAGTTATTATGAAGAGGTAAGCTATAGGCTGGACCACGGTGAGTCATTGGACGTGGTATATCTCGATTTTTCCAAAGCGTTTGATACCGTGCCGCACAAGAGGTTGGTACACAAAATGAGAATGCTTGGTCTGGGGGAAAATGTGTGTAAATGGGTTAGTAACTGGCTTAGTGATAGAAAGCAGAGGGTGGTTATAAATGGTATAGTCTCTAACTGGGTCGCTGTGACCAGTGGGGTACCGCAGGGGTCGGTATTGGGACCTGTTCTCTTCAACATATTCATTAATGATCTGGTAGAAGGTTTACACAGTAAAATATCGATATTTGCAGATGATACAAAACTATGTAAAGCAGTTAATACAAGAGAAGATAGTTTTCTGCTACAGATGGATCTGGATAAGTTGGAAACTTGGGCTGAAAGGTGGCAGATGAGGTTTAACAATGATAAATGCAAGGTTATACACATGGGAAGAAGGAATCAATATCACCATTACACACTGAATGGGAAACCACTGGGTAAATCTGACAGGGAGAAGGACTTGGGGATCCTAGTTAATGATAAACTTACCTGGAGCAGCCAGTGCCAGGCAGCAGCTGCCAAGGCAAACAGGATCATGGGGTGCATTAAAAGAGGTCTGGATACACATGATGAGAGCATTATACTGCCTCTGTACAAATCCCTAGATAGACCGCACATGGAGTACTGTGTCCAGTTTTGGGCACCGGTGCTCATGAAGGATATAATGGAACTAGAGAGAGTACAAAGGAGGGCAACAAAATTAATAAAGGGGATGGGAGAACTACAATACCCAGATAGATTAGCGAAATTAGGATTATTTAGTCTGGAAAAAAGACGACTGAGGGGCGATCTAATAACCATGTATAAGTATATAAGGGGACAATACAAATATCTCGCTGAGGATCTGTTTATACCAAGGAAGGTGATGGGCACAAGGGGGAATTCTTTGCGTCTGGAGGAGAGAAGGTTTTTCCACCAACATAGAAGATGATTCTTTACTGTTAGGGCAGTGAGAATCTGGAATTGCTTGCCTGAGGAGGTGGTGATGGCGAACTCAGTCGAGGGGTTCAAGAGAGGCCTGGATGTCTTCCTGGAGCAGAACAATATTGTATCATACAATTATTAGGTTCTGTAGAAGGACGTAGATCTGGGGATTTATTATGATGGAATATAGGCTGAACTGGATGGACAAATGTCTTTTTTCGGCCTTACTAACTATGTTACTATGTTACTATGTTACATAGCTGAATTTCTTGTAAACATTTAGAGATGTGACAGACAATGCTCATAGTGACACAATCTTGATAAATGTTTGTTTATTCACTTCACAAACAGTTCTAAGCCTCTATATGTTTGATGTTTGTCATTGTAAAACATTAAGGTTTACTGAAACTATTCAGGTGGTGGTTTGATCTAAATCCTTGTGGCTTTTATTTTCTAGGGGTTTATGGCCCCTTGTCTGATGACTCCATGATATCTCAGTTTCATCCATCCTTGAAAAGTGGCCACTTAAAGGTGTGGGTGAAACTAGAGTTACTACATAGTGTTATTCACTATATAAGACTAGAGAAACATGACTAAGACTGATGCCAAAACTGGGGTACCTGTACATGTACAGTGTGCTGATAACTGCATAATTGAGGACGCCCCTGCAGTGTAGGTAATCTCTCAGGGGTTCCCTGTCTTGGTGTTGCTTCTCTGATATTCCAGACGGATGATGTTTAAAAGGCTCTTGGTGATGATCTAGCTATACTGTATGTAGTTAATCTTCATATATACCTAATCAGTATATTTATGTAATCCTTATATGTACTTATTAACCTTTGTATGTTATTGTAAATATATACAAAAATGTATGCTCTCAAACTATTCAATCATAGGATTCCTTGAATTTTGTAGTTTGCAATGAAATTGCCTTGTATTGCAAGGATTAGCCTTATTTAATGCCGTATCTGGACCTTAGTGTTAAAAACATGGCAAAAACAATTGCCAAATTCTCCTGCAAAGAGGCAACCATCATACCATTAAAAAATATGAGTACATTTTCCAGGGCCATCCAGTATGTGGGTTCCAAGGCCTCCTAATGGGGTGCATATGACTATGCAGCAGGGCTCGCCCTCCTGCCAATGTATAAAACAAAGGAGTATGGAGCACAAAATGCATATTGTGAAGTGGATTTTCCTGGGCCCATCCACTATGTGGGTTCCAAGGCCTAATGGAGTGCATATGACTATGCAGCAGAGCTCGCCTTCCTGCCAATGTGTAAAACAAAGGAGTATGGAGCACAAAATGCATATTGTGAAGTGGATTTTCATGGGCCCATCCAGTATGTGAGTTCCAAGGCCTAATGGGGTGCATATGACAATGCATCATGGCTTGCTTTCCTGTCAATGTATAAAACAAAGGAGTATGTAGCACAAAATGCATATTGTGAAGTGGATTTTCATGGGCACATCCAGTATGTGGGTTCCAAGGCCTAATGGGGTGTATATGACTGACTATGCAGTAGGGCTGGCCTTGCCGCCAATGTATAAAACAAAGGAGTATGGAGCACAAAATGCATATTGTGAAGTGGATTTTCCAGGGCCCATCCACTATGTGGGTTCCAAAGCCTAATGGAGTGCATATGACTATGCAGCAGGGCTCACCTTCCTGCCAATGTATAAAACAAACGACTATGGAGCACAAAATGCATATTGTGAAGTGGATTTTCATGGGCCCTTCCAGTGTGTGGGTTCCAAGGCCTAATGGGGTGCATATGACTGACTATGCAGCACGGCTGGCCTTGCCGCCAATGTGTAAAACCAAAGAGTATGGAGCACAAAATGCATATTGTGAAGTGGATTTTCATGGGCCCATCCAGTATGTGGGTTCCAAGGCCTAATGGGGTGCATATGACTGACTTTTGAGCAGGGCTGGCCTTGCCGCCAATGTATAAAACCAAGGAGTATGGGAGTACAAAATGCATTATGTGAAGTGGATTTTCATGGGCACATCCAGTATGTGGGTTCCAAGGCCTAATTGGGTGCATATGACTATGCAGCAGCGCTGGTCTTGCCGCCAATGTATAAAACAAAGGAATATGGAGCACAAAATGCCTATTGTGAAGTGGATTTTCATGGGCACATCCAGTATGTGGGTTCCAAGGCCTAATGAGGTGCATATGACTATGCAGCAGGGCTGGCCTTGCCGCCAATGTGTAAAACAAAGGAGTACGAGAGAAAAAAATGCATATTGTGCAGTGGATTTTCATGGGCCCATCCACTATGTGAGTTCCAAGGCCTAATGGGGTGCATATGACTATGCAGCAGGGCTGGCCTTGCCGCCAATGTGTAAAACAAAGGAGTACGCAGTACAAAATGCATATTGTGAAGTGGATTTTCCTGGGCCCATTCAGTATGTGGGTTCAAAGGCTTATTGGGGTGCATATGAATTGGTAGCAGGGCAGGCCTTGAAATTAAAGGCAACACTTTGTTAGGAGTCCCCCCTGGACATCTTAAGACAGGGGTATTGTGGTGCATCGTAATTCTTGGCAGCCCATCCACTCACAGCATAGGCTACAACAGCTTAGGAGACCTATTGTTTCACAACGGCCCTTTAAGCAGATTAATGCCGCCTGATGTACCAGTAAAAATAGGCCCTGTGACTTTAAGAGTCCCTGCTTCGTAAATGAAACAAGACCTGTCTGCTTATGTGTCACACATCACATGACCAGCTAGGGGTGTTAAATGTTACAATGACATTTCCCAGTGAATGCATTTGTAGTGGTTGAAAGCAATGTTAAAGTTGAAAAACGCTTCAAAAACGCAGCATTTGAACTAAGCCTAAGTGGGGGAGGAAATTTTCGGTCTGGGATGAAATATTTGGCCTTACAGGCAAGTCATTAACCCGCAAAGGATGTACCTTGACATATTTCCAAGCAAAACCTGTTTTGGTTTCGTTTTCAAGTGTTTTTTGTGGCACCGGGAAAAAATGGCATGAATCTCGGAAAAAATGATTAAGGCTGTGAACTAGGAGTGAGGAGCGATCCCCATGAGGTCCCTGTGTCATTTGAGCAGTGTTTTCATCATTTTCAGATGTTTTAGACCTTGAAAGGACCCCCGGGGGGCATTGCGGTAAAAATACTCGGGTCTCCCATAGACTTACATTGGGCTCATTGTTCTGGCCGAGTACCCAAGTATTCCAATTTGCTCAACACGAGAAACGAGCACCCAAGCATTTTAGTGCTCACCCATCACTAATTGCTATGGATATAAGATAGCATCAGCACCGAGCTAACAGTAATTGTTATTATTCTTTACAAATTGCAAATAAGGCCAGTTTAAAAGCCTAGTATCCTAATTTTGCTACTAAAGAAAAATCCTAATGTGAAGACTTGTGTGTCACAGATAGTCTCCTTTCTAGCTTATGAGACAGTTAAGTCATAGATATTTGTCGTTGTCCTAACTAACACACAGTGTTGTAAAAAAAAAGCACTTACATGATTACCACGAGTTACTATTCCATTTCCCCTAGCCAGAAAGTTTGAGGACTCTATGCTCTGAGAACTGATCCGCTCATCTCTACTCAGTCCTTTTAATATTTTTGACATGTTGGTTAACAAAGAGATGCTGGTTAACATGTAAAATGTAGATGTTGTTTTGGATACCCAGATCAATAAATTTCAGTCTCATTTTCAAAGTTCTAATCACCAATACAGAAGAATCATCAACAATCCATTTTACATTTAAGAGTTTTTACCTTTTGAGTAGTGAAGGGCAAATTTGAACAGTAGAGTTCAGGGTCCGTACCGAACATCAAGGGTTCGTGCGGAGACCCTAAACATGTATTTCTTCAGGATGTTCATGTTACTGTTTGGGTTTGGCCCCCATAAACAACATCTGTTTCCTATGCTGTCATCTCGGTGACAGCTCGAGAAAACAGGGAGCTCTGATTGGTCAGAGATCTGCGGTTCCCAAGCTATCAGATGACAGAATTTGTGCCAGCACCTGTCACTGGTGGTAAGAAGGTTACCGTCTTTCACAGGAGTCAGCTAATGAGAGTACTACTCTATTCAGCATGCACCTACTATCACTGACAGCAGTGAGCAGGTGAGGCTGATAAGAATATTAATTAACCGGCGCCTGTGCAGTAAAGAAATAATTATTAGTAAAAAAAATGGCTGCAACCTCCAGCTGTCAGCATTATCATGGCTGGTTATCAAGCATAGAGGAGTCCCAAGCCGTTTTTTTTTTTATTTTAATTATTTAAATAAATAATTTTTAAAAATGACATGGGGTCCCCCCCATTTTTGAAAACCAGTTAAGCTACAGCAGACAACTGGAGTCGTGCCATTGTCAGACTTGGAAAGCCATGGATATTTGTCCTCCCCAGCCTAAAAATAGCAACCCGCAGCTGCCTCAAAAAAGGTTAATCTATTAGATGCTACAATTCTGTCTTTTTCCCAGCTCTTCCCATGTGCCCATGAGCAGTGGCAAGTGGGGTACTAGCCTTAGAGTAATTATCAGCTGTTTTATGGCTTTCGACATCAAGCCCAGGGGTAAGTTATGGAGAGGGATCTGTAAGACAACCCCATTACTAACACCATAGTTAGATTGCAAAAAAATCTTTTACTCCACTTTAAAGACTGATAATAAACCATTCAAAATTGTCAGGAAATTAGAGTTTACATGAAAAAAATGTTAAGTAACATTCTTTCCTTTATAGTACCTTTTATTTAAACCAACAATTTAAGTAAACTAAAATTGAAATTTTTATTAAAAAAATTGGAAGTTTACATGAAATTTATGAAGGAAGCAAGAACTGCCAAAAATGTAGCGTAAGAGGGACTCAAATACAACGTTACATTCTGTTTAAATTGTCTCTTATATTGACTCTTTTCTCAAGCCCCTGGTGGAGACTATTCCTTCTTATTTGAAAGACACTTCCTATTTCCTTAAAAAATTGACTCCTTCCATGTTGAGGAGGACATGCTCCTGGTCACATGTGATGTAGAGTCACTTTACACCAGTATTCACCACCAGGAGGGCTTGAGAGCTGTTTCATATTTCTTGTCAATGACTAGTCTCTCCCCTAGCAACATTGATTTTTTTGATTGTTTTGTTGAAATTTCTTTTGACTCACAACTTTTTTCTTTTTAATGGATCCATCTTCCTACAGCTCCAGGGAACAGCTATGGGTGCCGCTTGTGCACCCTCATATGCAAACTTATTCCTGGTGCAGTGGGAGAGGGATCTTTTCTCGTCAGATCGGGGTTCGTCGATAGAGCGGGTCATATTTTGGGCCCGCTACATCGATGATATTTTCCTGATCTGGCAAGGTACTCCTTTGGAATTACAAACTTTTTTTCAGGATTTAAATGATAACCATTTGAACATACATCTTACTTACAAATTTGATTTTTGCCAGATTGATTTTTTTGGATGTCCTGGTGGAGAGAGATGTGGATGGCTTACTTCGTACCAGCGTTTTTTGTAAAGATACGGCAATCAATTCCGTTTTACATGCGTCTTTCTCCCGTCCGCCCCATGTTATTAAGGCTGTTCCTACCGACCAGTTTCTCCGCCTCAAGAGAATCTGTACATCTGCTGAAACCTATGAAAGACAAGCTGAGGATTTAAAAAAACGGTTTTTGGATCGTGGATACAGCAAAAGGAGCATTAAAAGAGCATATAATAGGGCCAGAAATGCTGATCGCCATCAACTCCTTCTCTCCATCCCACAAGTCAAAACTAGTAACCAGATAAGATTGGTCACACAGTACCATTCTCAATGGAAGGAGATGTCGGATGTTTTGGCAAAATATTGGCCTATCCTTAAACAATACCTGCCACCATACCCTCTGGTTACAGCCCATAGATCCCAAAATTTGGATTACCATTTGGGGAGGAGTTATTTTTCACTCAACACTCCCCCTCCAATTTTCTCTGCAGATTCTGTCCATAAACCCCCTCGGTGGGGCTGTAGACCCTGTGGTAAGTGTGTGGCATGTCCTAACATAGACTGTGCCACACAATTACTGTCCTTTGATGGTCATGAATTCACCATCACGCAAACAATTAGCTGTTCCACTACTATGGTTGATATATCATGTTACATGCCCCTGTAATAAGGGCTCACAACACGTGCTCTTAAGGTACAAGCACGTGAACATGTTTGTGACATTTTGGCGGCTGCCAAAGAGACTAATGTTGAAAGCCTGAAGATGATTCCTAGACACTTTAAATTATACCATGCATGCGATTCCTCAGGCTTCAGGATTAAAGGCATAGACCGTATCATTATCAATCTGCGGGGGGTAATCTTAGTCTTCATTTGGCAAAGAAAGAGGCATGTTGGATTTGGAGACTTCGGACTCTGCAACCTCATGGCCTCAATGAAGCTTTAAGTTTCTCTTCTTTCCTGTGAATTAGTTTTTCCATACTTTTTAATTGGCATCTGTTTTTAATATTATGTTATTAATTTTTATATTTTTCTTTGTTTAGTGTATTATGGATTTGTGTGCTCTTTGCTTATTCGGACATCTCCTTTCTGGTGGAACTATGGTGCAGTTGAGTCTTCTGGAGGACCATATCTCATCGTAATGCTACTGTTCTTCTAGGGATTTTTCCTATCACAGACTTTTCCAATATTTTCACGCCATTTTTTATGGCGTTTTTACATTGTCACTTTTTCACTCTTGTTATTATTGTTAATATTATTGTATATCATGTTGTAAATAATACATAGCACCTATGTGCATATATTTTCCACTTTATGTGCATATCTTGCCCACTTTTATATATAATACATAGTACTTATGGGCATACCTTTAATATTTGATCTCACACAGTGTATCACGACTGTCATTATCTTTATATACCTTTAGTACATATTTAGTCACATTGCCCATCATCTTTTATGTACACATTGTACCAAATTTTTATTCACGTTTGTATTTTCTTCTTTCTATATGACACCTCCTTTAAGCGCATCCTGTGCTTTTAGCCTCCCATCTGCTGAGTGCGCATGCGTGCTGGTTCTCTGTTGCTGGGTAACGATGATGACATCTTTTCAAGGGATGGTGGACTTGTGTCTCTATTCCCGCTCACACGTCAGTATGGGCGTGTCCGGATGATGCGGTCCGCCTCCCAATGACGCCCTCATTGTTGCCCGACTTGAATTGCGGACTGACTGCGCATGCATCGGGATAACGCAGACCTTTTACAATATGAGCATTTGGATTGGCCCCTTACTGTGGCTAATTGCTGGCTTTCGGAACTAACTGCTCTTGCATCGTCACATTTTCGCATTTCTGTAAAGAGCATTTGGATTGGTTTATCCTCCTTTAAATATTCCACGCATTCCCATGATGCCATACCCCCGGAAGAAGGCACTACGCCTAAACACACATTGGGGCAGGCGGCAGTGCAGCTCTCCAGGTATCTATACCACTAGCCCACACTATTTTTGCCTTGTACTCTTTGTTACTCCATATTTACTCTTTAGTGCCACCTCGGTAGCCATTCCCTCATATAACTGTACCAAGTATGCATATATTGGTTTATATACCTTGTGACATGGTGCCTTTGGTGTTACTATTTGTATATTGAAATGCACAATGCACTTGCACTTTTTGGAGTTAACTATATGTTTACAGTTTCTCTTGTAATTGTGGGACATTACCTGGTGGGCATGAGGCTGCCGCTGTTTGAGGAATGATTGTCATTCACGCTATCCCTTTGTATACATCTCCTGTGATTTTACTTATTGATTCAATAAAATAATTAGTTTTACACTGGTTCTTGGTGCTGTTCTCTTGTAGGATTTCTGCTATCTTATGGAGGCTGATGAACCTGGGTTCCAGTTACCAGGAAGGAACACTCAGCTTAATCTTCTTAGGAGTCAACCACACCAAATCACAGCCACCCATGTCCAGACCAACGAAACACTTCCAATCGGCCATACTCTTATACTTGGAACACATCTTCCTTACATTATTAAGAACACCATACCTCACAGAGGTAATATACAAAGAGTACCACTGCTACCCATGCACTCCTGAAAAATGATTTCCATTAATCCTGCAAAATTGAGGCTAAAAACCTTATGCCCCCAAAACAGGGACTTGCCATTAGGTTCCTGGTAATGGTTATTCACAGCGAACTCAGATAAAGGTAAATAAGAGACCCAATCCTCCTGATTTTCAGAAACAAATCACCTTTGGTTAGTCGCAAGATTGATTCCCCTGTTCAGTCTGCCCATTAGATTGTGGACGAACGGTGAATCAAACTGAGTGATGAATCCCTAAAAAAGCACAAAATGCCTTCTGAAACATTATGAATCGGGTCCCACAATCAGAAATGGTATTAGAGAGGATCCCATGGAGTTTCACAATCTCATAAATGAAAACTTGCGCCAAGGTCTTCATACTTGACACGGCTGTCATATGACCATCTGCACCTGCTCCCTCTCTCTTACCATATGTTCTATAGAATTCCAATAAAGGAGCACGTTTATACAGCAAGTGCTCCTATTGTCTATTTTCTTATTACAAACTTTTTTTTTACCCGCAGTGGGATCTTTCTTAGAAGTGTACCTCTGTTAGTTAAATGCCTAATAAACCCAAAGAACAATCTTCCCACACATACCATTGTTAGTTCTGAACCTTTTTCTAACTCTATCAGGCTGGAGATGATGTTCACTTAATATTCAAAGTTGGAAGTTCAAAGGGACAAACAGTTGACCTGGAGGACAAGCTGCAGGGTGTACCCCTGGGCTTCTATGACCACCTTCTCTTTATCTGAACATATTGCAGCAATGAGTATTCCTTTCTGCAAATTTGGAACATGCTCACCACCACTTCCTCTCCCCTGGAAAACAAAGGCCTAATACATTAGCTTTAATGTTTTTATCTCCTGGTCGATAAGTTGCAAAAAAGTTACATCTGGTAAAAAAAGAAAGGCCACATTGCCCTTTTAGAAGTAAGTCATTTATCCAATTAAGGGTAATAAATAGCAGATGGTATTCCAATCTAAATCGATGGGAATTAGTGTAATGTAATGATACCATAAAAATAATAAACTTTATTCAAACTATTTAAAATAACAAAGTGCACGTGAACAAACTTACCAATAGCCCTTGGTGTCTCCTCCGAGGCCCTTGTATAACAAAAACATTATAGATGAGTGGTGTCACCATTGTGCAGTAACTAGGGTGCCAACCTCTGTGTTAGGTAGTATTGATTTACAGTAGGGTACCCTAGGCTGTACTATCCCCTTCTCTATTTTGGGGTTTTTCACTTCTTTCTATCTTTCTCTTACCATCTGTCTCCATCGAGTTCTACTGGGGTGATAGCCCATGCCCGCACCTGTCAGTATTGTAATTTATATATTTCAAAATCCACATTTTCTTTGTCTAATGAAATGTATACTAATGATTTGGTTAGGATTTAATCTTCTTCTGAGTGAGGTCCTATTCCGTCTAAATCCTATATGTATATCCCAGATAATCAAGATACCGTTATTGCAAATCTGTGCATAGAATGAAGGTTCTTTGCAATTTTGTAAGCATTTGTATTCTCTAAAATGTGCCCATATGGATGATTACATATTTATTTTGCACATTCGGGTAATTTTTTAAATAAACGTGAGTGGCCGTACCTATAGTGAAGCCAGCTGTTTTGTTTTCCATTGACTGGTATATAAGGACGGCTTTGGAGTCGAACAGGCATGCAAAATAGGCATGTTTACGTTCCATTGCAGTCCATGGACCAGAACTATTTCTGCCTTGCGATCTAGAGGCAGGAAATGACCTGGCCACAAATCGTAAGCGATAGATTTTGCGTGTTATAAGGATCAACATTGTAGCAGCTTCACAAATGACATCCTGATCCAGCAATATGGTCACATACTATTCCCCAAGACTCCCCTGATGAGTGAGGATGAAACACGCTGGTAGAAGGGAGACAAGTGAGATAAGGGGGTCCGCCATAGATAGCAACTGGTGAGATCATTCCTTTTATCTATATTGTCACAAAATGGTGGATTTATTCTGAGAGATTGGTTATTGAGTTTATAGAGGCACAACTATGCACAGAGTGCATACCCAGAGGTTTTTGAGAGCCCCGGGTGAAAGAGTCTCACAGCTCACATAGCATATAACACAGCCCACGTAGTATATAGCACAGCCACGTAGTATATTGCACAGCCACGTAGTATATTGCACAGCCACGTAGTATATAGCACAGCCATGTAGTATATTCCACAGCCACGTAGTATATTGCATAGCCACGTAGTATATAGCACAGCCATGTACTATATTCCACAGCCACATAGTATATTGCACAGCCACATACTATATTGCACAGCCACATAGTATATAGCACAGCCCACGCAGTATAGAACACAGCCCATGTAGTATACAACAAAGCCCACCTAGTATATAGCACGGCCCACGCAGTATATAACACAGCCCACATAGTATATAACACAGCCACATAGAATATTGCACAGCCACATAGTATATAGCACAGCCCATGTAGTATATAGCACAGCAACGTAGTATATAACACAGGCCACACAGTATATAACACAGGCCACGTAGAATATAGCAATGTGGGCACCATATCCCTATTAAAAAAATTATTAAAATAAAAATTAGTTATATACTCCCCTTCCGGCGGCCCGCTGATCCAGCCCAGGCCTTTAGCGATGCTCCTCGCGATGCTCCATTCCCAGTAATGCCTTGCGGCTATAACCCGGGATGATGTAGCAGTCTCACAAGACCACTACGTCACCTGGAGTCATTGCCGCAATGCATTCTTTGAACTGGAGCATCACGAGGAGCTGGAAAGGCTGCCGCGGACGCCGGAAGGTGAGAATATAATGATTTTTTTCATTATTATTTTTAACATTATATGTTTTTACTATTGATGCTGCATAGGCAGCATCAATAGTAAAAAGTTGGTCACACTTACAGGGGTAATGGCAGCATTAATGGACAGTGTTACATTATGCTGCGGTGAAACGTAGTCCATTTAACGGATTTCTAAAACGCTATGTGGGCGCTGACTGGAGGGAAGTATGGAGGGGCGCTGATTGGAGGGAAATATGGAGGGGTACTGACTGGAGGGGAGCAGGGAGGGGCCAATTCACGGCCAGTCTGTGCCTGTCGCTGATTGGTCGCGCCAAGCTGGCCGCGACCAATCAGCGACACGCGATTTCCATGACAGAGAAACAGACAGACAAACAGATGTAAGTTGACCTTAGACAATTATGTATATATAGATTTACAATTTGCTTTTATTTCTAAAAGGTCAATAATATTTTACATGTATTGTCTTCCATTATAGCAATTAACTATGCACACTGCTTACAACACCAAGTGCCTATTTCTAGTATGCATTTAATTTATAATTTAAAAAGCCAAAGTTTAGTTTGCAACCTAGATTCATTAAAGTATAATTATTTTTTAAAGCTAATAATTAGTTCTATGTAATTAATTTGTAAGTGAAACAAAAGTCACATACTTATCCACTTTTAATTAAATCTTCTTTCGGATCAAAATCATGCAATAGTTAAGAAAATTGGTTTTAAACTAAATGTAATTACTTTATTATTGGATTTTGATCAATGTGTTTCTGAGTCTGTTTACAAGTTACAATTCTATATTCATTTTAAAAGTTTATGGATTCATTATTTGTATGAAAGTGAAATGCTTTATTTCCTTAAATTTGTTATACATTTTATATTTTCCAAGTAGCTAATGGGTGACCTAAGTAACAATAAATAATTTATATTGCAAAATACAGTGGGTAAGAATTCAGCATTTGACTTATTGCATGTTAAAACACAAAACAATTCTGCTAAGCGCCTTCAGGCAGAACTATCCAATAGTCCAATGTTACAGTTAGAACTTTAATTTTTAAATACTAGCAGAATCATTCAAAATAACCATACCTATCCCACCAATGTAGCCATATGCAGTTTATTTTTTCCAAATCCATGCTTATAAATGGTGAATTTATTTTTCTTGAAAAGTAACTGTTTATAAAGTTTTATGAGAAAATGTTGCAACATAGAAAATATGTTTCCCAGATATAACATTGAAACAAATATGAAATAAGAAGATCGATCTACTGAGGATTGACTTTGAGTAGAAAACCTCGAATTTGAACAGTTTGCGATTTGTCTCACAAGTATCAGATAAAAAAGTCTGACGCCATATCATAAACTACTGTACTGTGCAGCAGCTATAAAGTAGAATAATGACATGAGGTGAAATTGGAAGGGTCTATTCATAATGTCTTGAAGCTATCTTATCACATGGTCTAGCATGGCCAATCATGGTAACACAGCCACTATAAAAAATGAGGATTGACCAAGCAGCATCATTTTATGATTTTGCAAGATAAAGAAGTCAGAGTCCATAGTTCATTATATAGAGGGATTGAAAAAAAGACAATATCTGATTGTGCTGAAATACATTGAATATGGGATTGATACTCAGTCTGTAAATAATTCAAAGAATCAAGTGATAGGTGTCATGATCCAATTCTGAGGTTGTGTTCAGCTGTCTTGTCTTTGGACTGGTCATGTGGGAGTTAATCCTCTCTGCCTCACTTTGAAACCTGCTGAGCTATTTAAGTCCTCTGCAGCCTGTGGGCCAGTGTCAGCGATAGTTCATGCTGAAACTGTTTGAGCTCCTGACCTGATCCCTGTAATAGTGTTCCTGTTTGCCTCTGACTGCCTGCACCCGTTTATGACTTGTTCTGACCTCTGGCCTGTACCCCGACTCCGTCTTGCGTCTCACATTTTGGTTACCACGTTCCCGGTAGGTTCTTACGTCTTGCTTGTCCCCGACTATTCTCTGCTCGCCCCTTCTGTACCGTGCTGCTATCTCTGTGTATGACCTTGGCTTGTCTCACGTCTCTTTCATTACCTGTGACACCTGTGTTGTTATTCAGTGTTGCTGCGCTGTGGGTGCAGCCTCTTTCTCTTAACCAGCACCCCCTGGTGGAGGTTGCTCTATACTGCACTGCAGCAGCACATTGCAATAGGAATGTGCTGTACAAGAATAACAAGCTTAACTCTAAATGATTCTGTATTTTACTGCAGTAACAGCACCTTAATACTCCTCTGTCCCAATTTTACTAATACAGAAAAATCCTGAAATCAAGGCTTGTTTGTGTATTTTCTGGCATGTGAAATGCAAAATTATCTTTACAATTCAGAAATCTAAACAACTGTTTAAAGCTTCGCATTATAAAAAATATATATATTTTTTGCACACTTCCTATTTGTGTTAGTGCAATATTAGACCCGAACATGCCACTTCAATTCAAACAATTGTTGCAAATGCTTGTTGCTATGTTACATTTAAAAAATACACAATTTAATTTTTAGATACCATTTCTAATAGTCAAATTTATCCATTGTACACCCTAAGACCATACAGCATCATGTAATGCTGTTATCAAATGTTCATTTCTAGTCATGGACCCACATGCAACTACTTAGCAATGCAGATTTTAGGGTTGCATTGCAATTTTGCTTAATGTAGGGGATAAAAAAATGAAAATATAAAACAAAAAAGGTTCAAAATTTGGAACTAAACTAGTTCAATGTAACAATAGTACAAAACACAACATTAATGCTGGTTGTTGCCACAACTTACTTTCTGTGTGTGTATTTTAGGGTTACAGAAAGTTTATTAAGGTAAGTTAGAATTAAAATTAATTTAACCCCTTCATGACCTTGGGATTTTCCGTTTTTCCGTGTTCGTTTTTTCTCTCCTTCTTCCCAGAGCCATAACTTTTTTTATTTTTCCATCAATATGGCCATGCGAGGGCTTATTTTTTGCGAAACAAGTTGTACTTTTGAAGGACGTCAATGGTTTTAGCATTTAATGTGCTAGAAAACAGGAAAAAAATTCCAAGTGTGGTCAAATTGCAAAAAACGTTCAATCCCACACTTGTTTTCTGATTGGATTTTTTAATAGGTTCACTAAATGCTAAAACTGACCTGCCAATATGATTCTTAAGCACATTACGAATTCATAAACACCAAACATGTCTAGGTTCTCTTTTATCTAAGTGGTGAAAAAAAATTTCAAACTTTGCTAAAAAAAAATATTGCGCCATTTTCCGATACCCGTAGCGTCTCCATTTTTCATGATCTGAGGTCAGGTGAGGGCTTATTTTTTGCGTGCTGAGCTGATGTTTTTAATTATTGCATTTTGGTACAGATATATTCATTTGATCGCCCGTTATTGCATTTTAATGCAATGTTGCTGCGACCAAAAAAACGTAATTCTGGCTTTTCGAATTTTTTTTCTCGCTATGGCGTTTAGCAATCAGGTTAATACTTTTTTTAATTGATAGATCGGGCGATTCTGAACGCGGCAATACCAAATATGTGTAGGTTTCTTTTTTTTTATTGATTTATTTTGAATGGGGCAAAAGGGGGGTGATTTAAACTTTTATATATATTTTTTTTTCACATTTTTTAAAACTTTTTATTTTAACTTTTGTTGTGCTTCAATAGCCTCCATGGGAGGCTAGAAGCTGCCACAACTTGATCGGCTCTGCTACATAGCAGCGATCATCAGATCGCTATGCAGAAGAAATGCAGGTGTGCTATGAGCGCCGACCACAGGGGGGCGCTCACAGCAGGGCGGCATCAGTAACCATAGAGGTCTCAAGGACCTCTATGGTTACCTTTCTGATGCATTGCTGACCCCCGATCATGTGACGGGGGTCGGTGATGCGCTCATTTCCGGCCGCCCGGCTGGAAGCGCCGGTTTAATGCCGCTGTCAGCATTTGGCAGCGGCATTTAACTAGTTAATAGCGGCAGGTGAATCATGATTTCGCTATTGCGGGCACATGTCAGCTGTTTTGAACTGCCCTGCATCAAAGCGTGGTATCTGACCTCGGATGTACTATCCCATCGAAGGTCAGAAAGAGGTTAAAACATGTATGCAAAAAACACAAAACCGTTTCTTAGTACAATTTAGTAAGCATAAACAACACAAAAGTACTGCTGAGTGTGGCCCTAATCACATATATTTGCTTAAAGGGAACCTGTCATGTCATTTCAAACATCTAAAATGTCCCCAGTGCGTTGATAGTGATACAATGTGCATCACCAACATTTTGTTAAATTAAAAAATGACACTTTTATGATATCCATAAAGCACTTTATATACAGTTGTGCTCAAAAGTTTACATACCCAGCAGAATTTTTGCTTTCTTGGCCTTTTTTCAGAGAATATGAATAATAACACCAAAACTTTTTCTCAACTCATGGCTTGTGGTAGGGTGAAGCAATTTATTGTCAAACTACTGTGTTTTCTCTTTTTAAATCATAAGGACAACACAAAACATCCAAATGACCCTGATCAAAGGTTCACATACCCCATTTGTTAATACCGTGTATTGCCCCCTCTAACATCAATGACAGCGTGAAGTCTTTTGTGGTAGTTGTGGATAAGGTTCTTTATTTTATCAGATGGTAAAGTTGCCTACTCTTCTTGTCAAAAAGCCTCCAGTTCCTGTAAATTCCTAGTCTGTCTAGCATGATCTGCGTGCTTGACATCTCCCCAGAGTGGCTTAATGATATTGAGGTCAGGAGACTGAGATGGCCACTACAGAACCTTCACATTGTTCTGCTGTAGCCAGTGACAGGTCAACTTGACCTTATGTTTTCGATCATTGTCAGGTTGGAATGTCCAAGTACCTCCCATGTGCAGCTTCCGGGCTGATGAGTGCAAATTTGCCTCCAGTATTTGCTGATAGCATGCTGTATTCATCTTTTTTTCAACTTTAACCAAGTTACCTGTGCCTTTGTAGCTCACACATCCCTAAAACATTAGCGATCCACCTCCGAGCTTTACAGTAGGAATGGTGTTCCTTTCATTATAGGCCTTGTTGACCTCTCTCCAAATGTAATGTTTATGGTTGTGGCCAAAAAGTTAAATTTTGGTCTCATCACTCCAAATTACATTGTTCCAGACATTTTGAGGCTTGTCTCTGTGCTGTTTTGCCTTCTGTAGGAGAGATACGTTGTGGCATTTGCACAGTAATGGCTTTCTTCTGGTGACTCGACCATACAGCCCACTTTTCTTCAAGTGTCTCCTTATTGTGCATTTTGAAAAAGTCACACCGCTAGTTTTCAGAGAGTCCAGTATTTCAGCTGATGTTATTTGTGGGGTTTCCTTAGCATTCTGAACAACTTTCCTCGCAGATGTGGACAAAATTTTTGTTGGTCTACTTGACCGTGGTTTTGTTTTTAACAGAGCCACTGATTTTCTATTTGTTAATCACAGTTTGAATGCTGTTGACTGGCATTAACAATTCCTTGATTATCTTTTTGTATCCCTTTCCTGTTTTATACAGTTCAACTACCTTTTCCCGTAGATACGTTGTCAATTATTTTGCTTCCCATGACTCACAATCCAGAAACATCAGTCGCTGGATGAAAGATGCAAGATTCTGTCTGGATCCCAGAGACTCAATCAACTTTTATGCACACACGCTGATTACAAGCAAACAGGTCACAGGTGAGGAGGATGTTACCTTTAGTAGCCAGTCAAACCTTTTTGTGTCAGCTTCAATGCAAGTTATCAGGCCAAAATCCCCATGGTATGTAAAGTTTTGATCAGGGTCTTTTAGATTTGTTGTGTTGTCATTAGAATTGAGCGACTTTTACTTTTTTAGGATCGAGTCGGGTTTCGCGAAACCCGACTTTGTCAAAAGTCGGGTCGGGTGAAATCGGCCGATTATTGCGAAAAGTTGGGGGCTGACTGAAAAGCGAAATTCAATGCAAGTCAATTGGGAATCAAAGTCAGCAGTGAGTGGAGGACAGTAAAACACCTACAGTGCCCATTTAAAATGCCAAAAACATCAATTTGTGTTACTGAAGCTTGTCAATCTTAATTTACTTTATAATAATAGTTAGGCATTGAAAACAGGGGGTCATTTGGCTAAAGTTGGGGGGGGTAGAGCTGTCTCAAGATTTTTGTGGGCCCAGGAAATGCGGAATATGTCACGGCAGTGGAGCAGGGAGAGGTAAGTATTTCAACTTTGCAAGTGCTGTGATCCTGAGCAAGCAGGGGGGGGGGCAATAGTTGGCACTGGCACAGGGCCCCTCCTAGTACGGTGGTGTGCTTGATGGAGGGCGGTACCTCCCACTGCCAGAGACACTTTTGCGTACTATGAGGGGCCCTGTGCCAGTGCCAATGAGTATGCCCCCCATCTGATGAAAGAACCTGCACTTTCATCTTCACCTTCCTCTTTGTCCCCGTGTAAGGTGGTATAGTATGCGGGAAGGGGAACCTGACTTTCAGCATAGTCAGTTTCTGGCTGTGTAGAGTGCAAGGCGAATATAGTAGTCTGGGTCAATGTACCAGCAGACCTATCTAGCAGTGGCTGGGCAATGGGCAGAAAGAGGAGGAAACACAGATATAGGCCCAAAATAAAAAAGTAGGTCAAAAGCAGTTCAAAATTGGTAACAGGATAAAACAGGCGGCATAGCTTTGTTCAGTGGAGGACAACTGTTATGAGTGGCTGACACAGTTACTAGGCCCAAATAAGTAAGTAGGCTAATTGCAGTTCAAAATTGGTAACAATAGTACACAGGCAGCATTGCTTTGTTTAGTGGAGGAGGACAACTGTAATGAGTGGCTCAGACAGACTTAGTAGGCCTAAAACAAAAAAGTAGGCTAAATGCAGTTCAAAATTGGTAAGAGGAGTACACAGGCGGCATTGCTTTGTTCAGTGGAGGACAACTGTAATGAGAGGCTGACACAGTTACTAGGCCCCAATAAGTAAGTAGGCTAAATGCAGTTCAAAATTGGTAACAGGAGTACACAGGCGGCATTGCTTTGTTCAGCGGACAACTGTTATGAGAGGCTGACACAGTTACTAGGCCCAAATAAGTAAGTAGGCTAAATGCAGTTCAAAATTGGTAACAGGAGTACACAGGCGGCATTGCTTTGTTCAGTCGGGGAGGACAACTGTAATGAGTGGCTCAGACAGACTTAGTAGGCCTAAAATAAAAAAGTAGGCTAAATGCAGTTCAAAATTGGTAACAGGAGTACACAGGCGGCATAGCTTTGTTCAGCGGAGGACAACAGTAATGAGAGGCTGACACAGTTACTAGGCCCAAAAAAGTAAGTAGGCTAAATTCAGTTCAAAATTGGTAACAGGAGTACACAGGCGGCATTGCTTTGTTCAGTGGAGGAGGACAACTGTAATGAGTGGCGCAGACACAGTTAGTAGTGATCTCACTCCCCCTTTGAGAAAGCAATCACACGAAACGCGCGTCAGGGGTTGTGGGAAGGCCACACAGGAGTCCAGACTTTCTATGGGTAAGTTTATTTTACCTCATTGATATGAATATGGGCTTATATGAAAATATGGGGCTATGGTCTCCAAGGAATGACTCCTCATTGTAGGATCATAGTTAACCCAGGGACCTTTTTGATACTTACCCAGGTCATATTATGGATGTGTGTCCTACCATTTAGTGTACTGTTTGGCTTTTCCTCCTCTCCACATGTTGTAATTTTTTATGTATTCTGTCATGTGTTTATTTGTTTGTATGTTATTTTTTGATACTGAGAATGAAATAAAACATTTATATAGTTTTTACACGTTTTGGTGTCTATACTCCCATTTTCGCTAGTATATTGGTCCATGCATCTGTTGTGAGGTGCGCCTTTCTACTGACTGATTGCCTGACTGCATGGACAATGTGGTCTTTGACATGCTGGTAGAGGGCTGGGATGGCTTTTCTCGCAAAGAAGTGTTGACAGGGTAGGTTATATCGTGGTACTGCATAGGCCATCAGGGCTTTGAAATATCCTCCCATATAGCCCCCCTGACGAAGCCTATGCAAAATGCGCGTAGGGGTATACGTGCGGCCGACCAGACAGATATGGGTAAGAAATAATTACTTAATACATGATACTATTCACGAATGGCATGGGAGGATATTGTCAGTGTAGTATGGCACTATAGGTCACTATGACTTTATTAATATTTTTTATGGCTTTCCCTGGCATGGGTATTTAAGGTACAAATGGAACTTATAGCATGAGCACTTTATTAATTTATTGTTTTTTTCTTACCCTGGTGTCCTGTCGGTCTGCATGTGGTGTTGCATCTGATTCTTTTTCAAAGTAGCTTATGTCCTGCTATTTATTGTGTAATATGTATTTTACAGTGCCATATATGTAGTAGTTTATACAATAAACTTTTTGGATTTTATTAATCTTTGGTGGATTTTTTCACTCCAATTTTCTTCTTTGTCAAAAGCCTTATATAATAAAGCAGCCTAATAAGCTACAGAGCTGATGCACAAAAATATAGCCTCCACTGTCCCTGCAAAGAAAAGGTGGCGTTGGACAGTGGAAATCGCTACAGCACAAGCAGTTTCAGGGCTTAATCTTCCCTCCCTAACTATATCCCTTCTTCTGATGCAGCTGCAGCAACCTCTCCCTATGCTACGATCAGCAGAAGTAAGATGGCGGTCGGCATGCACACCCCTTTATAGCCCCTGTGATGCCGCAGAAAGCAAGCCAATTACTGTCATGCTCTTCTCTAAGATGGTGGGGACCGAGAGCTATGTCATCTCGCTGCCCACACTCTGCGTCCTCCTTCATTGGCTGAAAAATGGCGCTGAAAACATCATACGAAACACCACTTTGGCGCGCTGATCGCCGACCTCATGGCCGATCCCACACTAGGATCGGGTCGGGTTTGCCGAAAGTCGCCGATTTTTCAATTTGTCCGATCCGTTTCGCGCAACCCTAGTTGTCATTATGATTTTAAAAGAGAAGTCACAGTTGTTTGACAATAAATTGCTTCACCCAACCACTGGAAAAGTGCCAAGAAAGGAAAAATTCTGCAGGGGTATGTAAACTTTTGAGCACAACTGTAGTTATATGTTACCTGCTCATTTAGTCAAAGTGGAGTGTGTCAATTTCTGTTCAGTCACCGATGTTGCCGCCCACTCAATTGATTTCCCTGATTGCACCAAAGTCTCTGGAATCCACCGCTTGTGCTGTGTGGCGCTTGGAGCCGTGCTTGAGCATTTTCAAATGTCAAGGAATTTTTCACAAGCTTGTAAGCACTTTATAAATTGCAATAACTATGATAGATTAAATTTGAGAATTTATGCAACTGAACAAAAAAAATCCAACTGACGAGAAGTCAAAGAAAAACTCTTAAAAAACAGAGAGGCTTGGTGGATCTTTAAGTTACACTTGCATTATTGAAGCTGTGTTCACTTCACTATATTGCTAGATTTCAAAATAACCTTTGTTTATCATTATAGTTTAGCGAATATGTTCGGAAAACAATGACCTAACACAAATTCGGCACGAATATGGTACATTTGGATTCGTGATCGGTAACACGAGCGTTTTTAAAATCGGAAAAAGTTGGTGATAGATAGATAGATAGATAGATAGATAGATAGATAGATAGATAGATAGATAAAAAGTCGGCAATTCATCTGCCGTGTACAGTAAAATCACAGTGTGACATATTAGCATAGAATAGAAAGAATAGATATATACACACAGAATAGATAAATATGTACTGTAGATGTCAGTGACACACACACACATTTACAGTACAGACCAAAAGTTTGGACACACCTTCTCATTTAAAGATTTTTCTGTATTTTCATGACAATGAAAATTGTACTTAACAAAAAAGTGTGAAACAAATGAAAATATGTCTTATATTCTAGGTTCTTCAAAATGCTTTGATGACTGCTTTGCACACTCTTGGCATTTTCTTGATGAGCTTCAAGAGCTAGTCAAATCCCCAACAGTGTCACCAACAAAGCACCCCCACACCATCATACCTCCTCCTCCATGCTTCACGGTGGGAACCAGGCATGTAGAGTCCATCCGTTCACCTTTCCTGCGTCACACAAAGACACGGTGGTTGGAAGCAAAGATCTCAAATTTGGACTCATCAGACCAAAGCACAGATTTCCACTGGTCTAATGTCCATTCGTTGTGTTCTTTAGCCCAAACAAGTCTCTTCTGCTTGTTGTCTGTCCTTAGCAGTGGTTTCCTAGCAGCTATTTTACCATGAAGGCCTGCTGCCCAAAGTCTCCTCTTAACAGTTGTTGTAGAGACATGTCTGCTGCTAGAACTCTGTGTGGCATTGACCTGGTCTCTAATCTGAGCTGCTGTTAATATAATTTCCAGGCAGTTAAAGTGCGGCAGACATTTAGGCCAAGTTGCCATTACTTATATAAATCACCATCGTTGTCACTTTTTGGGGATTTCTACTAGAGTCTCCTGAGTATGCTGTATAAAAAAAATCTGAGAATGCACATGATACTCCTTAGAAGTTAATTACTTATGTGATTGATCGTTGAAGTGTTATCTGTTAAAAGGTGAATGCTAAATATTCTTTAAACATGTACTTGAAAAGCTAAGGGTGGCCGAGGATACTGTATGTGTTAATTAACCACTGGGGGCAATATCATTGACATAGTGATACCATTAATGTCAGAGAGATCTTAATTACCATGTTTTCATTAAAAAATAAAAGACAAAATGTGCACTGAATATTAATGTCACACCACCTTTACTCTAATAAAGGCATCAGCTGTAAGTTGTTAAATGGTTACAGTATCTAGGTCATTCAAACAGTGAAAAACAAAACAAAAAAAATAAATGAATTTAATACACATTTAAATTAAAAAATGTATTATATATTATAAAGCATGCTTAAACTGCTCTCTAACAACAAATACCATGTATGCGTGGCATAATTTATGAATAAATAACAATAAACATTGCCTCTGCAAAAACATAATCAGAAATAAAAGAGCTGAAATTCCACAAACAGTACACAGCACACCACAGAACGCTGTACAGTAAGTGCTGCTCAACACTATAACACACAGAAAACTGTTCAACAAGGGCTATATAACACAGTGCACTTCACTGCACACACTTTACAGCAAGAGTTTCCCAACACAGTACACATTGAAATGCACAGAATACTGTACAAGTTTTACACAAGACAGTACACAGCACAGAACAATGTACAACAAGAATTACACAGCATAGTACACTACACAGCACACAAACACCATACAACAAGGGTTGCACAGCACAGTACACAGCACAGCACACAGAACACTGTACAACAAGAGTTACACAGTACAATAGACAATACAATACACTGAACAGTCTACAACAAGTGTTTTACAGCACAGTACACAGCAGAATACACGGGACACTGTACAAGTTCTACACAAAACAGTACACAGCACAGCACACAGAACACTGTACAGCAGCTACACAGCACAGTAAACAGCACAGCACACAGAACAATGTTCATAAGTTACATAGAACACTACACAGCACGGCACACAGAACAATGTACAAGAGTTACTCAGCATAGTACACTGCATAGCACACAGAACACTGTACAACTAGAGTTGCACAGCATAGTACACAGCACAGCACACAGAACACTATACAACAAGTTACACAGCATAGTACACAGCACACAGAACACTGTACAGCAGCTACACAGCACAGTAAACAGCACAGCACACAGAACAATGTTCATGAGTTGCATAGAACACTACACAGCACGGCACACAGAGCAATGTACAAGAGTTATCCAGCATAGTACACTGCATAGCACACAGAACACTGTACAACAAGAGTTACACAGCATAGTACACAGCACAATACACAGGACATGGTACAAGGTTTACACAACACGGTACACAGCACAGAACACTGTACAACAAGAGGTACACACCACAGTATACTGCACAGCACACGGAACTGTTATGTCTGCTAATGAAAGGTGTTATGAAGGCAATCCAGAGACACAGTGTGCCTAGCGATCAAAGCGCACACAGTGATCTGACAAATACCCAAAAACAAAAGAACGAGCTCTGAGACGTGGAAACTGTAGACTGCACACCTGATCCTATCCTAAACACAACTAAAAGTGGCTGTGGATTGCGCCTAACAACTACCTATGCAACTCGGCACAGCCTAAGAAACTAGCTAGCCTGAAGCTAGAAAAATAGGCCTGACTTGCCCCCAGAGAAATACCCCAAAGGAAAAGGCAGCCCCCCACATATAATGACTGTGAGTAAGATGAAAAGACAAAACGTAGGGATGAAATAGATTCAGCAAAGTGGGGCCCGATATTCTAGACAGAGCGAGGACAGTAAAGCGAACTTTGCAGTCTACAAAAAACCCTAAAGCAAAAACCACGCAAAGGGGGCAAAAAAGACCCACCGTGCCGGACTAACTGCACGGCGGTACACCCTTTGCGTCTCAGAGCTTCCAGCAAAACAAAAGACAAGCTGGACAGAAAAAAAACAACAAAATAGCAAAAAAGCACTTAGCTATACAGAGCAGCAGGTCACAGGAACAATCAGGAGAAGCTCAGATCCAACACTGGAACATTGACTAGGAGCAAGGATAGCAGCATCAGGTGGAGTTAAGTAACGAAGCAGCTAATGAGCTCACCAGAACACCTGAGGAAGGAAGCTCAGAAGCTGCAGTACCACTTGTGACCACAGGAGTGAGTTCAGCCACAGCATTCACAACAGTACCCCCCCCCTTGAGGAGGGGTCACCGAACCCTCACCAGAGCCCCAAGGCCTACCAGGATGAGCCGCATGAAAGGCACGAACAAGATCGGGAGCATGAACATCAGAGGCAAAAACCCAGGAATTATCTTCCTGAGCATAACCCTTCCATTTAACCAGATACTGGAGTTTCCGTCTAGAAACACGAGAATCCAAAATCTTCTCCACAATATACTCCAATTCCCCCTCCACCAAAACCGGGGCAGGAGGCTCAACAGATGGAACCATAGGTGTCACGTATCTCCGCAACAACGACCTATGGAATACATTATGTATGGAAAAGGAGTCTGGGAGGGTCAGACGAAAAGACACAGGATTGAGAATCTCAGAAATCCTATACGGACCAATAAAACGAGGTTTAAATTTAGGAGAGGAAACCTTCATAGGAATATGACGAGAAGATAACCAAACCAGATCCCCAACACGAAGTCGGGGACCCACACGGCGTCTGCGATTAGCGAAAAGTTGAGCCTTCTCCTGGGACAAGGTCAAATTGTCCACTACCTGAGTCCAGATCTGCTGCAACCTGTCCACCACAGAATCCACACCAGGACAGTCCGAAGACTCAACCTGTCCTGAAGAGAAACGAGGATGGAACCCAGAATTGCAAAAAAATGGAGAAACCAAGGTAGCCGAGCTGGCCCGATTATTAAGGGCGAACTCAGCCAACGGCAAAAAGGACACCCAATCATCCTGGTCAGCAGAAACAAAACATCTCAGATATGTTTCCAAGGTCTGATTGGTTCGTTCGGTCTGGCCATTAGTCTGAGGATGGAAAGCCGAGGAAAAGGATAGGTCAATGCCCATCCTACCACAAAAGGCTCGCCAGAACCTTGAAACAAACTGGGAACCTCTGTCAGAAACAATATTCTCAAGAATGCCATGCAACCGAACCACATGCTGAAAGAACAAAGGTACCAAATCAGAGGAGGAAGGCAATTTAGCCAAGGGCACCAGATGGACCATTTTAGAAAAGCGATCACAGACCACCCAAATGACTGACATCTTTTGAGAAACGGGAAGGTCAGAAATGAAATCCATCGAAATATGTGTCCAAGGCCTCTTTAGGACCGGCAAGGGCAAAAGCAACCCACTGGCACGAGAACAGGAGGGCTTAGCCCTAGCACAAATCCCACAGGACTGCACAAAAGTACGTACATCCCGTGACAGAGATGGCCACCAGAAGGATCTAGCCACTAACTCTCTGGTACCAAAGATTCCAGGATGACCAGCCAACACCGAACAATGAAGTTCAGAGATAAGTTTATTAGTCCACCTATCAGGGACGAACAGTTTCTCCGCTGGACAACGATCAGGTTTATTCGCCTGAAATTTTTGCAGCACCCGCCGCAAATCAGGGGAGATGGCAGACACAATGACTCCTTCCTTGAGGATACCCGCTGGCTCAGATAAACCCGGAGAGTCGGGCACAAAACTCCTAGACAGAGCATCCGCCTTCACATTTTTATAGCCCGGAAGGTACGAAATCACAAAGTCGAAGTGGGCAAAAAATAACGACCAACGGGCCTGTCTAGGATTCAAGCGCTTGGCAGACTCGAGATAAGTCAAGTTCTTATGATCAGTCAATACCACCACGCGATGCTTAGCTCCTTCAAGCCAATGACGCCACTCCTCGAATGCCCACTTCATGGCCAGCAACTCTCGGTTGCCCACATCATAATTACGCTCAGCGGGCGAAAACTTCCTGGAAAAGAAAGCACATGGTTTCATCACTGAGCAATCAGAACCTCTCTGTGACAAAACCGCCCCTGCTCCAATCTCAGAAGCATCAACCTCGACCTGGAACGGAAGAGAAACATCTGGCTGACACAACACAGGGGCAGAACAAAAACGACGCTTCAACTCCTGAAAAGCTTCCACAGCAGCAGAAGACCAATTAACCAAATCAGCACCCTTCTTGGTCAAATCGGTCAATGGTTTGGCAATGCTAGAAAAATTACAGATGAAGCGACGATAAAAATTAGCAAAGCCCAGGAACTTTTGCAGACTTTTCAGAGATGTCGGCTGAATCCAATCCTGGATGGCTTGGACCTTAACTGGATCCATCTCGATAGTAGAAGGGGAAAAGATGAATCCCAAAAATGAAACTTTCTGCACACCGAAGAGACACTTTGATCCCTTCACAAACAAAGAGTTAGCACGCAGGACCTGAAAAACCATTCTGACCTGCTTCACATGAGACTCCCAATCATCTGAGAAGATCAAAATGTCATCCAAGTAAACAATCAGGAATTTATCCAGGTACTCACGGAAGATGTCATGCATAAAGGATTGAAATACTGATGGAGCATTGGCAAGTCCGAACGGCATCACTAGATACTCAAAATGACCCTTGGGCGTATTGAATGCAGTTTTCCATTCATCTCCTTGCCTGATTCTCACCAGATTATACGCACCACGAAGATCTATCTTAGTGAACCAACTAGCCCCCTTAATCCGAGCAAACAAGTCAGATAACAATGGCAAGGGATACTGAAATTTAACAGTGATCTTATTAAGAAGGCGGTAATCAATACACGGTCTCAGCGAACCATCCTTCTTGGCTACAAAGAAGAACCCTGCTCCCAGTGGTGATGACGATGGGCGAATATGTCCCTTCTCTAGGGATTCCTTCACATAACTGCACATAGCGGCGTGTTCGGGCACGGATAAATTAAATAATCGACCTTTAGGGAATTTACTACCAGGAATCAAATTGATAGCACAATCACAATCCCTATGCGGAGGTAGGGCATCGGACTTGGGCTCTTCAAATACATCCTGATAATCAGACAAGAACTCTGGGACCTCAGAAGGGGTGGATGACGAAATCGACAAAAATGGAACATCACCATGTACCCCCTGACAACCCCAGCTGGATACCGACATGGAATTCCAATCCAATACTGGATTATGGGTTTGTAGCCATGGCAACCCCAACACGACCACATCATGCAGATTATGCAACACCAGAAAGCGAATAACTTCCTGATGTGCAGGAGCCATGCACATGGTCAGCTGGGCCCAGTACTGAGGTTTATTCTTGGCCAAAGGTGTAGCATCAATTCCTCTCAATGGAATAGGACACCGCAAAGGCTCCAAGAAAAACCCACAACGTTTAGCATAATCCAAATCCATCAGATTCAGGGCAGCGCCTGAATCCACAAACGCCATGACAGAAAATGACGACAAAGAGCATATCAAGGTAATGGACAGAAGGAATTTGGACTGTATAGTACCAATGACGGCAGACCTAGCGGACCGCTTAGTGCGCTTAGGACAATCAGAAATAGCATGAGTGGAATCACCACAGTAGAAACATAGCCCATTCAGACGTCTGTATTCCTGCCGTTCAACTCTGGTCATAGTCCTATCGCACTGCATAGGCTCAGGTTCAACCTCAGGCAATACCGCCAAATGGTGCACAGATTTACGCTCGCGCAAGCGTCGACCGATCTGAATGGCTAAAGACAAAGACTCATTCAAACCAGCAGGCATAGGAAATCCCACCATGACATCCTTAAGAGCCTCAGAGAGACCCTTTCTGAACAAAGCTGCCAGCGCAGATTCATTCCACTGAGTGAGTACTGACCATTTCCTAAATTTTTGACAATATACTTCTATATCATCCTGACCCTGGCACAAAGCCAGCAAATTTTTCTCAGCCTGATCCACTGAATTAGGCTCATCGTACAGTAATCCGAGTGCCAGGAAAAACGCATCGACACTACTCAATGCAGGGTCTCCTGGCGCAAGAGAAAATGCCCAGTCTTGAGGGTCGCCGCGCAAAAAAGAAATAATAATCAAAACCTGTTGAATAGGATTACCAGAAGAATGAGGTTTCAAGGCCAGAAATAGCTTACAATTATTTTTGAAACTTAGAAACTTAGTTCTATCTCCAAAAAACAAATCAGGAATAGGAATTCTTGGTTCTAGCATAGATTTCTGATCAATTGTATCTTGAATCTTTTGTACATTTATAACGAGATTATCCATTGAAGAGCACAGACCCTGAAAATCCATGTCCACACCTGTGTCCAGAAACACCCAAATGTCTAGGGGAAAAAAAAAAAAAGTGAACACAGAGCAGAGAAAAAAAAAAATGATGTCAGAACTTTTTCTTTCCCTCTATTGAGAATCATAAGTAGGCTCCTAGTACTGTTATGTCTGCTAATGAAAGGTGTTATGAAGGTAATCCAGAGACACAGTGTGCCTAGCGATCAGAGCGCACACAGTGATCTGACAAATACCCAAAAACAAAAGAACGAGCTCTGAGACGTGGAAACTCTGTAGACTGCACACCTGATCCTATCCTAAACACAACTAAAAGTGGCTGTGGATTGCGCCTAACAACTACCTATGCAACTCGGCACAGCCTAAGAAACTAGCTAGCCTGAAGCTAGAAAAATAGGCCTGACTTGCCCCCAGAGAAATACCCCAAAGGAAAAGGCAGCCCCCCACATATAATGACTGTGAGTAAGATGAAAAGACAAAACGTAGGGATGAAATAGATTCAGCAAAGTGGGGCCCGATATTCTAGACAGAGCGAGGACAGTAAAGCGAACTTTGCAGTCTACAAAAAACCCTAAAGCAAAAACCACGCAAAGGGGGCAAAAAAGACCCACCGTGCCGGACTAACGGCATGGCGGTACACCCTTTGCGTCTCAGAGCTTCCAGCAAAACAAAAGACAAGCTGGACAGAAAAAAAACAACAAAATAGCAAAAAAGCACTTAGCTATACAGAGCAGCAGGTCACAGGAACAATCAGGAGAAGCTCAGATCCAACACTGGAACATTGACTAGGAGCAAGGATAGCAGCATCAGGTGGAGTTAAGTAACGAAGCAGCTAATGAGCTCACCAGAACACCTGAGGAAGGAAGCTCAGAAGCTGCAGTACCACTTGTGACCACAGGAGTGAATTCAGCCACAGAATTCACAACACGGAACACCGTACAACAAGAGTTACACAAAACAGTACACAGCACAGCACACAGAACACTGTACAACAAGAGGTACACACCACAGTATACTGCACAGCACACGGAACACCGTACAACAAGTTACACAAAACAGTACACTGCCCAGCACACAGAACACTGTACAATAAGTTACACAACACAGTACACAGTACATCATAGAGAACACTGTACAACAAGGGTTACACAGCACAGTACACCGCACAGCACACAGAACAATGTACAACAACAGTTACATAACACAGTACACAGCACAGCATATTGGAGAGTTAAACAGCACAGTACACTACACAGCACACAGATCACTGTATAAAAAGTTACACATCATAGTACAAAGTACAGCACACAACACTGTATAATAAGGGCTACACAACACTTAATAACACACAGAACACTGTACAAGAAGGGACACTCAGCACAGTGCACTGCACAACATGTACTGTACAAATGTACAAAAAGGGCAACACAACACAGTGCACTGCACAATGCATAGCACACTGTACAGCATTCACTAGATAGATGCAAGGCAATAAACCAGCTCACCCTCTACCAACTGCAGCAGGTCCAGGAGTCCTTGATCAGCACTACTGCAAGCGCTCAGCTAAATGCAGGAAAGAAAATGATCCAGCTCCCGGTACATTGTGGGTAAATCGAAGATTCATTCTTATTCATTTGAAACAAGGTATCCAAAAACATCTACCAAAAATATTTGTAGAAAGGGGGAGACATTGGAGGAAATCCATATACAGTGGGGCAAAAAAGTATTTAGTCAGTCAGCAATAGTGCAAGTTCCACCACTTAAAAAGATGAGAGGCGTCTGTAATTTACATCATAGGTAGACCTCAACTATGGGAGACAAACTGAGAAAAAAAATCCAGAAAATCACATTGTCTGTTTTTTTAACATTTTATTTGCATATTATGGTGGAAAATAAGTATTTGGTCAGAAACAAAATTTCATCTCAATACTTTGTAATATATCCTTTGTTGGCAATGACAGAGGTCAAACGTTTTCTGTAAGTCTTCACAAGGTTGCCACACACTATTGTTGGTATGTTGGCCCATTCCTCCAGTGATGTTTTTGGCTTTTCGCTTGGCAACACGGACTTTCAACTCCCTTCAAAGGTTTTCTATAGGGTTGAGATCTGGAGACTGGCTAGGCCACTTCAGGACCTTGATATGCTTCTTACGAAGCCACTCCTTCGTTGCCCTGGCGGTGTGCTTTGGATCATTGTCATGTTGAAAGACCCAGCCACGTTTCATCTTCAATGCCCTTGCTGATGGAAGGAGGTTTGCACTCAAAATCTCACGATACATGGCCCCATTCATTCTTTCATGTACCCGGATCAGTCGTCCTAGCCCCTTTGCAGAGAAACAGCCCCAAAGCATGATGTTTCCACCACCATGCTTTACAGTAGGTATGGTGTTTGATGGATGCAACTCAGTATTCTTTTTCCTCCAAACACGACAAGTTGTGTTTCTACCAAACAGTTCCAGTTTGGTTTCATCAAACCATAGGACATTCTCCCAAAACTCCTCTGGATCATCCAAATGCTCTCTAGCAAACTTCAGACGGGCCCGGACATGTACTGGCTTAAGCAGTGGGACACGTCTGGCACTGCAGGATCTGAGTCCATGGTGGCGTAGTGTGTTACTTATGGTAGGCCTTGTTACATTGGTCCCAGCTCTCTGCAGTTCATTCACTAGGTCCCCCCGCGTGGTTCTGGGATTTTTGCTCACCGTTCTTGTGATCATTCTGACCCCACGGGGTGGGATTTTGCGTGGAGCCCCAGATCGAGGGAGATTATCAGTGGTCTTGTATGTCTTCCATTTTCTAATTATTGCTCCCACTGTTGATTTCTTCACTCCAAGCTGGTTGGCTATTGCAGATTCAGTCTTCCCAGCCTGGTGCAGGGCTACAATTTTGTTTCTGGTGTCCTTTGACAGCTCTTTGGTCTTCACCATAGTGGAGTTTGGAGTCAGACTGTTTGAGGGTGTGCACAGGTGTCTTTTTATACTGATAACAAGTTTAAACAGGTGCCATTACTACAGGTAATGAGTGGAGGAAAGAGGAGACTCTTAAAGAAGAAGTTACAGGTCTGTGAGAGCCAGAAATCTTGATTGTTTGTTTCTGACCAAATACTTATTTTCCACCATAATATGCAAAAAAAATGATAAAAAAACAGACAATGTGATTTTCTGGATTTTTTTTTCTCAGTTTGTCTCCCATAGTTGAGGTCTACCTATGATGTAAATTACAGACTCCTCTCATCTTTTTAAGTGGTGGAACTTGCACTATTGCTGACTGACTAAATACTTTTTTGCCCCACTGTAAGATCACCAGACGCGTTTCAAATAGGACATGTTCTTAAACTTGGTGTGAATTCACTGCGTTTTTGTGTACAATCTTTTAACAAAAGTTTTTTTTTCCATCTTTGACGCTGCAGTAATTGTCTCCTGTTGTTAAGTCATGCTTTAAATAAAGCTAATTTGATTTTTAAACTTACTGGTATTTGACTTTGACAACACTTTATTTACATACTTAGGTGTGGATTGCATGCTTTTTTTACTCATTTCTGCGGCGGAAGCACGCTTAAAACCCATGTCCATTTTTTACTTGCGGAATTTCCGTACCAAATGTAAATCTTTTGGGAAATTACGCAAAGAAAATTGACATGTTGCGGTTTTGAAATATGCAACGCCGGTCAGTTTACACTGTATTAAAAAAAAAGCACAGTGGGCAAGAGATTGATATAAATTCCATCCACTTTGCTGGAACTGTGCAGCAAAAATATGAAGCGTCAAAAAAGCACCAAAAGCTCAGGGTGGGAACGTAGCCTTGCGATTAATTGTTTTTAAGCTCACCATAGTAATGGTTACAAACAAAGGGAAATTACGATTTTAAGCTATAAAATAAATAAAAATAGCTCTTGCCATTATAAATATATGGTATATCAGCAAAAGGTAACTTCAAATCTCAGAGAGACAGAAGAGTCTGTGAATATAAGCTGATGATGACCTTTGAAACTCTTCGTGCATGGATTTATGTCTTTTTACATCAACTAAGGAACAAGGAATTTGCCCCACAGACCATGTGGGGTCATCACAACAGAACCAGACCCCAATCAGAGGACAATAAGGCATTCCTTATCTAAGAACTGGTCCAATATTTATGAACATATCACTCAGGGTAATTGTGCTTCATGTCACCTGTCTTATCCATGTTTTTTTTTTTGTTTGTTTTTTTTCTGTGATGTGTTGTGTATAAATATGTGATTCTCCAGAATTTCTTTTAGACTATGCCTGATGAAGAGACCTGTGTAGTCTGGAAAGCTTGCAATTTGTTACCATCCTTTCAGTTAGCCATTAAAAGGTATCAACCACTGAGGACTCTCACATCTAAATATTTTTCTGTCTACTGGCTAACACGGTACCAAGATATATATCTTTCCTGTATGGTATATCAGCAACATTTTGAATGAGATAAGTAATATTATTAAAAGTTAATAATTAGCAAAGTGACTAACGCGTCTCTTTCCTTAACAAATGCTTGAGTCATATGTTATTGAAAAAAAAGAATTTTAGATGCATTTGTAAAAAAAAAGTGTGGGAAAATAGCAGGCCAATTGTCTTAAACACACACGGCATTGTTACTGTGTCCTTGAGAGAAAATATGAGAGACAAATGAAAGTTATATTACTTTTATTCAGCAATGTTCCAGATATTGTGCCTGATGCAGCTCTCAGGGGATCCTTTGGAAATGAGAAAGCAGGCTAGAGGATGAAAGCAGTGACTTTCTATGAAACTTTGTGTTACCTTGGGAAACATGAGAGTTACTCACTGCATAAAATACTGAGAATCTCAAGGAGAAAGTAGAAAAAATGGCAACACATGTATAATGATCATAATAGAATATTGACAATTCTGAATCACTTTAATGGAATTACTAGAGGAAGATATTGAATGCTGCGATGCTAAGCAAGCAATTCAGTGACATCTAATCTCAATTCACTAAGCTGATTTGCAGAGGTATGTTATAGAGAGAACATATCCCCATCACCACTTATAAAGATCAAAATATATAACAATTAATCAGGTGAAAACAGCAATATTTAGTCGCATACAGTTACATAACTGTAAGCATCACACTATAACTGCAAGTCAATTACCCCTTGGTGACTGAGCCAATTTTGACTATTCTGACCAGGCCACATTTTTAAAATCTGATATGTGGTAATAACTTTGGAATGTTTCAACATATCCTCATAATCTTAACATTTTTTTTAAGAGGCATTGGCCCCAATTCATCACTTGCTGAGTATTTTTTAAGTTGCTATACTTTTTCACCTTGTGGTATTAGTTGCCAATTTTGGCACCAAATGCATCAAAATGGCACTTGATTCCTCAATTTTGCCCAAAGTCAAGAAATGGTCTTTTCCGGTCTCGAGATTATTTTGTGATCTTTGGTGCCAAAACTCACAATATGGCTCCAAAAATAGTGGAGAACTGGAGTAAAATTGTGCCAAATTTTGAGAGCTTTTATATATTCGCAGATGATGAATCAGGCTAAAACCTCTGGAATTGCTAGACTCCGCAAACAAAGTGAAAAAAGACCCAAACAAGCCGATCACATATAGCATAGAGGTCAAAGCAGGCGTAAATAGAATAATGAATTGGGTGCAAATTAAAAAATGCACAAAACATACGCAGACCAAAAACCGGAAGCTCCTCTGTGAAGGAGAATACAACACCAGCTGCAGCATTAACACATAGCATGTAACACAGAATATTTGTATATACGACCTCATTTAATTTAATGGTGATACAATATATACAGGGTTGGCCATTTATATGCATATACCTAAATGAAATGGGAATGATTGGTAACATCAACTTCCTGTTTGTGGCACATTAGTATATGGGAGGGAAAAACTTTTCAAGATGGGTGGTGACCATGGCGGCCACTTTGAAGTCGGCCATTTTGGATCCAACTTCATTTTTTCCAATGGAAAGAGGGCCGTGTGACACATCAAACTTATTGAGAATTTCACATGAAAAACAATGGTGTGCTTGGTTTTAACATAACTATATTCATGATTATTTACAATTTTCTCTTTGTTTACGGCCATTGACAAGTCACAGAGGTTAACAAGTGAGGAGCGGATACAAATTGTGTTGATGTCTGGTGAACGCAGTACCAGGGTTATTGCAGCAGATTTCAATGCAAGACACCCTTTTGAAGAAAACTGTCACTTTCCCCATGTTATTTAGGTGTATCCATATAAATGGCCCACCCAAAAAAGTTTGCCTCATCACTGAACATAATGTTCTGCGTAAACTCTATAGGAGTATCCATATAAATGGCCCACCCTGTATATATATATATATATATATATATATATATATATATATATATTACAGATAGATATATAGATAGAGATAAGCCCCCTTGTTATTTTCTCCACTCCTCCCGATGAAGATGGCAAAACATACGTTGGGGCGCTTGTAATGGGTGCACATGGAGATATTGAACTAAGTATGTCAGCTATCTATTATCATTGTAATACTTGGGTCTGATAGCTTCATTTGTAGCAATTTACTTTCTGGCATTCAACTGCCAGAATAAATTTAGTCTTTATAACCATGCCATTAGAACCTTTGCAATATTTGTGTGTGCATAGCCTTAATAATTATACTTTTGCAGACTCCATCATTGAAACTTTGACTGACATACATATAGTCTATATAATTGATTTTTATTGTATTGATTTCTTAACCACTGACTATTTTATATTCCAATGATCATTATCTATTTATTTGGCTCACGTAAATGTGATAATGTACCTGTCACACTTTTTCAGGATTTTCCTTGCTTATAGTGTGTTTGTTTTTACTTTTCATTTTTTTATATACTCTATAAATATTAAATTTTATTATAGCATGGGAATTATTTTGTCACTCTAATTGAACTGATGTGGATCACAGTTCTTTAGTTGTCTTGTTTCTCTAAGGAGCATTTTCCCCTTTACATTGATGGATTCCTATTAGACTTTCTTTAAATTTTGCAACAACTAATCTCACATATACATATATGTGGGAAGAAGAAGAGATCCCAAAATTATAATAAAAGCAGTTTTTATTGGTAAACCATTAAAAACACATACAAATATGAATAAGTAATAAATAGTGTTGAGCGATACCTTCCGATATCGGAAAGTATCGGTATCGGATTGGATCGGCTGATATTCAAAAAATATCGGATATCGCCGATACCGATACCCGATCCCAATGCAAGTCAATGGGACCAAAATATCGGAATTAAAATAAACCCTTTCTTTCTTTGTAGGTTCATTCTACATGAAGGAAAACAACTAAGAATAATGCAGGATGTATTTGGGGAGGTGGCGGAGACATTAAAGTCATAGAGGTTTAGCCCAATCAAATAGAATAGCATGTTTTTTGTTTTTTTAAAGACGTTCGGAGTGACAAAGATATTGACTATGTAAATATTTTATTTTGTCAAATATTGATGTTTCACTATTCCACGCCCTTCCCCTTCTTTTTTTTTTCACTTTTCCCACACTTTCATCTTCATCATCATCAGCATCTTTGACATCAACTTTTTCTTCACCTTATTCATCTTCTTCTTCATCTTCTACCTTTTTTTTTTTTTTTTTTATTACATTCTTCATATTCATTTTATTCAACTATTATTATTCTTCCTATGCTACATATTCATTTTATTCAACTGTTATTATTCTTCCTATTCTACTTCTTCATCATATTCTCATTTGTGACAGGCATTCCCGTAGTTGTTATCTATAAAAGTTGGAAGATTACACCTTCCGTTCTGCCAGTCACAAAAGTTACATTTGTCCGCTTTCAGTTTGGCCTGCAGCATCAGGCTTTATCCAGTGGCACCACGAGGAGGAACGGACTCACCCCCATACACTGCTTAGTCTTCTTCTGCATATAATTTAGATAATATCTTTTGCTCTGATATTAAGTGTTATGCTTAATGTTCTTCTGCTCTTTGTTCTGCAGCCTCTTGTTCTTCTGCTTCCCGGTCTTCCATGTCGTCGTCTCCAGGGTCGTCGTCTCCGCCGTCGTCGTCTCCGCCGTCGTCGTCTCCGCCGTTGTCGTCATCGGGGTGGTCTTCCGGGTCGTCGACTTTAGGGTCTTCAACTTGGAAATGTAGCAGAAGGTACAAGAAGGCTGAGAAAATGCCAAGAACCAGCTGATGGAACTGGAACTCGGATGGCTACCCGAAGGTTCAAGAGCCTATGGAACTACCGAAGACCAGCTGACGTTACTGGAACCCGGTTACTAAGCAGGAGGTACCAGTGCTAAAAAGCACTACCAAGGACCACCTGACGTTGGTGGAACTTGGATAGCCAGAAGGAGGCACCTAAGCCAAAGGCTCTGCCCGGAACCAGCTGACGGTACTGGAACCAGGATGAGGAGCAGAAGGTATAAGAGCAAAAGACACTGCCGAGAATCAGCTGACGGTGCTGGAACCAGGTGGTGGACCCGAAGGCCCACAGGGGAGGAGAGAACAGCTAGGCCGCGAGGCAGCCGCAGTTACCGAACCCCAACAGTCCTACAGGGGGAGCTTGGCCTACTGGCAATACAGAACCAGCCTTGACTACCAATTCATGCAGCCCACATATGAAGCTCCTAAACTGGAGGCACCCTGGAGTTGGCTAACCCGACCGCAACACGACGGGGCAAGCATAGGCGTCTCAGTGAGCTTGACACAACCCGGAAACAGCTGACGGTGCTGAAACCAGGCTTGGCACGAGGGAGTACCTGTGACAAAAACACTGCCGAGAACCAGCTGGCGGTGCTGGAACCCGGATGCGTTGCCCCAGTGTGCAAGAGCCAATGGCACGACCGAGGACCAGCTGACGGTGCTGGAACCCGGTTACTAAGCTGTAGGTGCCCGCGCTTAAAAGCACTACCAAGGACCGCCTGGCGTTGGCGGAACTCGGATACCCAGGAGGAGGCACCTAAGCCAAAGGCTCGGCCCGGAACCAGCTGACGGTGCTGGAACCAGGTGGTGGACCCGAAGGCCCACAGGAGAGGAGAGAACAGCTAGGCCGCGAGGCAGCCGCAGTTACCGAACCCCAACAGTCCTACAGGGGGAGCTTGGACTACTGGCACTACAGAACCAGCCTTGACTACCAATTCAGGCAGCCCACATAGGAAGCTCCTAAACTGGAGGCACCCTGGAGTTGGCTAACCTGACCGCAACACGACGGGGCAAGCATAGGCGTCTCAGTGAGCTTGACACAACCCGGAAACAGCTGACGGTGCTGAAACCAGGCTTGGCACGAGGGAGTACCTGTGACAAAAACACTGCCGAGAACCAGCTGGCGGTGCTGGAACCCGGATGCATTGCCCCAGTGTGCAAGAGCCAATGGCAGGACCGAGGACCAGCTGACGGTGCTGGAACCTGGTTACTAAGCTGTAGGTGCCCGCGCTTAAAAGCACTACCAAGGACCGCCTGGCGTTGGCTGAACTCGGATACCCAGGAGGAGGCACCTAAGCCAAAGGCTCGGCCCGGAACCAGCTGACGGTGCTGGAACCAGGTGGTGGACCCGAAGGCCCACAGGAGAGGAGAGAACAGCTAGGCCGCGAGGCAGCCGCAGTTACCGAACCCCAACAGTCCTACAGGGGGAGCTTGGACTACTGGCACTACAGAACCAGCCTTGATTACCAATTCAGGGAGCCCACATAGGAAGCTCCTAAACTGGAGGCACCCTGGAGTTGGCTAACCCGACCGCAACACGACGGGGCAAGCATAGGCGTCTCAGTGAGCTTGACACAACCCGGAAACAGCTGACGGTGCTGAAACCAGGCTTGGCATGAGGGAGTACCTGTGACAAAAACACTGCCGAGAACCAGCTGGCGGTGCTGGAACCCGGATGCATTGCCCCAGTGTGCAAGAGCCAATGGCAGGACCAAGGACCAGCTGAGGGTGCTGGAACCGGGTTAATAAGCTGTAGGTGCCCGCGCTTAAAAGCACTACCAAGGACCGCCTGGCGTTGGCGGAACTCGGATACCCAGGAGGAGGCATCTAAGCCACAGGCTCGGCCCGGAACCATCTGACGGTGCTGGAACCAGGTGGTGGACCCGAAGGCCCACAGGAGAGGAGAGAACAGCTAGGCCGCGAGGCAGCCGCAGTTACTGAACCCCAACAGTCCTACAGGGGGAGCTTGACCTACTGGCACTACAGAACCAGCCTTGACTACCAATTCACGCAGCCCACATAGGAAGCTCCTAAACTGGAGGCACCCTGGAGTTGGCTAACCCGACCGCAACACGATGGGACAAGCATAGGCGTCTCAGTGAGCTTGACACAACCCGGAAACAGCTGACGGTGCTGAAACCAGGCTTGGCACGAGGGAGTACCTGTGACAAAAACACTACCGAGAATCAGCTGGCGGTGCTGGAACCCGGATGCGTTGCCCCAGTGTGCAAGAGCCAATGGCACGACCGAGGACCAGCTGACGGTGCTGGAACCCAGTTACTAAGCTGTAGGTGCCCGCGCTTAAAAGCACTACCAAGGACCTCCTGGCGTTGGCGGAACTCGGATACCCAGGAGGAGGCACCTAAGCCAAAGGCTCGGCCCGGAACCAGCTGACGGTGCTGGAACCAGGTGGTGGACCCGAAGGCCCACAGGAGAGGAGAGAACAGCTAGGCCGCGAGGCAGCCGCAGTTACCGAACCCCAACAGTCCTACAGGGGGAGCTTGGCCTACTGGCACTACAGAACCAGCCTTGACTACCAATTCATGCAGCCCACATAGGAAGCTCCTAAACTGGAGGCACCCTGGAGTTGGCTAACCCGACTGCAACATGACGGGGCAAGCATAGGCGTCTCAGTGAGCTTGACACAACCCGGAAACAGCTGACGGTACTGAAACCAGGCTTGGCACGAGGGAGTACCTGTGACAAAAACACTGCCGAGAACCAGCTGGCGGTGCTGGAACCCGGATCCGTTGCCCCAGTGTGCAAGAGCCAATGGCACGACCGAGGACCAGCTGACGGTGCTGGAACCCGGTTACTAAGCTGTAGGTGCCCGCGCTTAAAAGCACTACCAAGGACCGCCTGGCGTTGGCGGAACTCGGATACCCAGGAGGAGGCACCTAAGCCAAAGGCTCGGCCCGGAACCAGCTGACGGTGCTGGAACCAGGTGGTGGACCCGAAGGCCCACAGGAGAGGAGAGAACAGCTAGGCCGCGAGGCAGCCGCAGTTACCGAACCCCAACAGTCCTACAGGGGGAGCTTGGCCTACTGGCACTACAGAACCAGCCTTGACTACCAATTCAGGCAGCCCACATAGGAAGCTCCTAAACTGGAGGCACCCTGGAGTTGGCTAACCCGACCGCAACACGACGGGGCAAGCATAGGCGTCTCAGTGAGCTTGACACAACCCGGAAACAGCTGACGGTGCTGAAACCAGGCTTGGCACGAGGGAGTACCTGTGACAAAAACACTGCCGAGAACCAGCTGGCGGTGCTGGAACCCGGATGCATTGCCCCAGTGTGCAAGAGCCAATGGCAGGACCGAGGACCAGCTGACGGTGCTGGAACCTGGTCACTAAGCTGTAGGTGCCCGCGCTTAAAAGCACTACCAAGGACCGCCTGGCGTTGGCTGAACTCGGATACCCAGGAGGAGGCACCTAAGCCAAAGGCTCGGCCCGGAACCAGCTGACGGTGCTGGAACCAGGTGGTGGACCCGAAGGCCCACAGGAGAGGAGAGAACAGCTAGGCCGCGAGGCAGCTGCAGTTACCGAACCCCAACAGTCCTACAGGGGGAGCTTGGCCTACTGGCACTACAGAACCAGCCTTGACTATCAATTCACGCAGCCCACATAGGAAGCTCCTAAACTGGAGGCACCCTGGAGTTGGCTAAAATGACCGCAACACGACGGGGCAAGGATAGGCGTCTCAGTGAGCTTGACACAACCCGGAAACAGCTGACGGTGCTGAAACCAGGCTTGGCACGAGGGAGTACCTGTGACAAAAACACTGCCGAGAACCAGCTGGCGGTGCTGGAACCCGGATGTGTTGCCCCAGTGTGCAAGAGCCAATGGCACGACCGAGGACCAGCTGACGTTGCTGGAACCCGGTTACTAAGCTGTAGGTGCCCGCGCTTAAAAGCACTACCAAGGACCGCCTGGCGTTGGCAGAACTCGGATACCCAGGAGGAGGCACCTAAGCCAAAGGCTCGGCCCGGAACCAGCTGACGGTGCTGGAACCAGGTGGTGGACCCGAAGGCCCACAGGAGAGGAGAGAACAGCTAGGCCGCGAGGCAGCCGCAGTTACCGAACCCCAACAGTCCTACAGGGGGAGCTTGGCCTACTGGCACTACAGAACCAGCCTTGACTACCAATTCATGCAGCCCACATAGGAAGCTCCTAAACTGGAGGCACCCTGGAGTTGGCTAACCCAACTGCAACATGACGGGGCAAGCATAGGCGTCTCAGTGAGCTTGACACAACCCGGAAACAGCTGACGGTACTGAAACCAGGCTTGGCATGAGGGAGTACCTGTGACAAAAACACTGCCGAGAACCAGCTGGCGGTGCTGGAACCCGGATGCGTTGCCCCAGTGTGCAAGAGCCAATGGCACGACCGAGGACCAGCTGACGATGCTGGAACCCGGTTACTAAGCTGTAGGTGCCCGCGCTTAAAAGCACTACCAAGGACCGCCTGGCGTTGGCGGAACTCGGATACCCAGGTGGAGGCACCTAAGCCAAAGGTTCAGCCCGGAACCAGCTGACGGTGCTGGAACCAGGTGGTGGACCCGAAGGCCCACAGGAGAGGAGAGAACAGCTAGGCCGCGAGGCAGCCGCAGTTACTGAACCCCAACAGTCCTACAGGGGGAGCTTGACCTACTGGCACTACAGAACCAGCCTTGACTACCAATTCACGCAGCCCACATAGGAAGCTCCTAAACTGGAGGCACCCTGGAGTTGGCTAACCTGACCGCAACACGATGGGGCAAGCATAGGCGTCTCAGTGAGCTTGACACAACCCGGAAACAGCTGACGGTGCTGAAACCAGGCTTGGCACGAGGGAGTACCTGTGACAAAAACACTACCAAGAATCAGCTGCCGGTGCTGGAACCCGGATGCGTTGCCCCAGTGTGCAAGAGCCAATGGCACGACCGAGGACCAGCTGACGGTGCTGGAACCCGGTTACTAAGCTGTAGGTGCCCGCGCTTAAAAGCACTACCAAGGACCTCCTGGCGTTGGCGGAACTCGGATACCCAGGAGGAGGCACCTAAGCCAAAGGCTCAGCCCGGAACCAGCTGACGGTGCTGGAACCAGGTGGTGGACCCGAAGGCCCACAGGAGAGGAGAGAACAGCTAGGCCGCGAGGCAGCCGCAGTTACCGAACCCCAACAGTCCTACAGGGGGAGCTTGGCCTACTGGCACTACAGAACCAGCCTTGACTATCAATTCACGCAGCCCACATAGGAAGCTCCTAAACTGGAGGCACCCTGGAGTTGGCTAACCCGACCGCAACACGACGGGGCAAGGATAGGCGTCTCAGTGAGCTTGACACAACCCGGAAACAGCTGACGGTGCTGAAACCAGGCTTGGCACGAGGGAGTACCTGTGACAAAAACACTGCCGAGAACCAGCTGGCGGTGCTGGAACCCGGATGTGTTGCCCCAGTGTGCAAGAGCCAATGGCACGACCGAGGACCAGCTGACGGTGCTGGAACCCGGTTACTAAGCTGTAGGTGCCCGCGCTTAAAAGCACTACCAAGGACCGCCTGGCGTTGGCGGAACTCGGATATCCAGGAGGAGGCACCTAAGCCAAAGGCTCGGCCCGGAACCAGCTGACGGTGCTGGAACCAGGTGGTGGACCCGAAGGCCCACAGGAGAGGAGAGAACAGCTAGGCCGTGAGGCAGCCGCAGTTACCGAACCCCAACAGTCCTACAGGGGGAGCTTGGCCTACTGGCACTACAGAACCAGCCTTGACTACCAATTCATGCAGCCCACATAGGAAGCTCCTAAACTGGAGGCACCCTGGAGTTGGCTAACCCAACTGCAACATGACGGGGCAAGCATAGGCGTCTCAGTGAGCTTGACACAACCCGGAAACAGCTGACGGTACTGAAACCAGGCTTGGCACGAGGGAGTACCTGTGACAAAAACACTGCCGAGAACCAGCTGGCGGTGCTGGAACCCGGATGCGTTGCCCCAGTGTGCAAGAGCCAATGGCACGACCGAGGATCAGCTGACGGTGCTGGAACCCGGTTACTAGCTGTAGGTGCCCGCGCTTAAAAGCACTACCAAGGACCGCCTGGCGTTGGCGGAACTCGGATACCCAGGAGGAGGCACCTAAGCCAAAGGCTCAGCCCGGAACCAGCTGACGGTGCTGGAACCAGGTGGTGGACCCGAAGGCCCACAGGAGAGGAGAGAACAGCTAGGCCGCGAGGCAGCCGCAGTTACCGAACCCCAACAGTCCTACAGGGGGAGCTTGGCCTACTGGCACTACAGAACCAGCCTTGACTACCAATTCACGCAGCCCACATAGGAAGCTCCTAAACTGGAGGCACCCTGGAGTTGGCTAACCTGACTGCAACATGACGGGGCAAGCATAGGCGTCTCAGTGAGCTTGACACAACCCGGAAACAGCTGACGGTACTGAAACCAGGCTTGGCACGAGGGAGTACCTGTGACAAAAACACTGCCGAGAACCAGCTGGCGGTGCTGGAACCCGGATGCGTTGCCCCAGTGTGCAAGAGCCAATGGCATGACCGAGGACCAGCTGACGGTGCTGGAACCCGGTTACTAAGCTGTAGGTGCCCGCGCTTAAAAGCACTACCAAGGACCGCCTGGCGTTGGCGGAACTCGGATACCCAGGAGGAGGCACCTAAGCCAAAGGCTCAGCCCGGAACCAGCTGACGGTGCTGGAACCAGGTGGTGGACCCGAAGGCCCACAGGAGAGGAGAGAAAAGCTAGGCCGCGAGGCAGCCGCAGTTACCGAACCCCAACAGTCCTACGGGGGAGCTTGGCCTACTGGCACTACAGAACCAGCCTTGACTATCAATTCACGCAGCCCACATAGGAAGCTCCTAAACTGGAGGCACCCTGGAGTTGGCTAACCCGACCGCAACAAGATGGGGCAAGCATAGGCGTCTCAGTGAGCTTGACACAACCCGGAAACAGCTGACGGTGCTGAAACCAGGCTTGGCACAAGGGAGTAAATGTGACAAAAACACTGCCGTGAACCAGCCGGCGGTGCTGGAACCCGGATGCGTTGCCCCAGTGTTCAAGAGCCAATGGCACGACCGAGGACCAGCTGACGGTGCTGGAACCCGGTTACTAAGCTGTAGGTGCCCGCGCTTAAAAGCACTACCAAGGACCGCCTGGCGTTGGCGGAACTCGGATACCCAGGAGCAGGCACCTAAGCCAAAGGCTCGGCCCGGAACCAGCTGACGGTGCTGGAACCAGGTGGTGGACCCGAAGGCCCACAGGAGAGGAGAGAACAGCTAGGCCGCGAAGCAGCCACAGTTACCGAACCCCAACAGTCCTACAGGGGGAGCTTGGCCTACTGGCACTACAGAACCAGCCTTGACTACCAATTCACGCAGCCCACATAGGAAGCTCCTAAACTGGAGGCACCCTGGAGTTGGCTAACCCGACCGCAACACGACGGGGCAAGCATAGGCGTCTCAGTGAGCTTGACACAACCCGGAAACAGCTGACGGTGCTGAAACCAGGCTTGGCACGAGGGAGTACCTGTGACAAAAACACTGCCGAGAACCAGCTGGCGGTGCTGGAACCTGGATGCGTTGCCCCAGTGTGCAAGAGCCAATGGCACGACCAAGGACCAGCTGACGGTGCTGGAACCCGGTTACTAAGCTGTAGGTGCCCGCGCTTAAAAGCACTACCAAGGACCACCTGGCGTTGGCGGAACTCGGATACCCAGGAGGAGGCACCTAAGCCAAAGGCTCGGCCCGGAACCAGCTGACGGTGCTGGAACCAGGTGGTGGACCCGAAGGCCCACAGGAGAGGAGAGAACAGCTAGGCCGCGAGGCAGCCGCAGTTACCGAACCCCAACAGTCCTACAGGGGGAGCTTGGCCTACTGGCACTACAGAACCAGCCTTGACTACCAATTCAGGCAGCCCACATAGGAAGCTCCTAAACTGGAGGCACCCTGGAGTTGGCTAACCCGACCGCAACACGACGGGGCAAGCATAGGCGTCTCAGTGAGCTTGACACAACCCTGAAACAGCTGACGGTGCTGAAACCAGGCTTGGCACAAGGGAGTACCTGTGACAAAAACACTGCCGAGAACCAGCTAGCGGTGCTGGAACCCGGATGCGTTGCCCCAGTGTGCAAGAGCCAATGGCACGACCGAGGACCAGCTGACGGTGCTGGACCCCGGTTACTAAGCTGTAGGTGCCCGCGCTTAAAAGCACTACCAAGGACCGCCTGGCGTTGGCGGAACTCGGATACCCAGGAGGAGGCACCTAAGCCAAAGGCTCGGCCTGGAACCAGCTGACGGTGCTGGAACCAGGTGGTGGACCCGAAGGCCCACAGGAGAGGAGAGAACAGCTAGGCCGCGAGGCACCCGCAGTTACCGAACCCCAACAGTCATACAGGGGGAGCTTGGCCTACTGGCACTACAGAACCAGCCTTGACTACCAATTCACGCAGCCCACATAGGAAGCTCCTAAACTGGAGGCACCCTGGAGTTGGCTAACCCGACTGCAACATGACGGGGCAAGCATAGGCGTCTCAGTGAGCTTGACACAACCCGGAAACAGCTGACGGTGCTGAAACCAGGCTTGGCACGAGGGAGTACCTGTGACAAAAACACTGCCGAGAACCAGCTGGCGGTGCTGGAACCCGGATGCGTTGCCCCAGTGTGCAAGAGCCAATGGCACGACCGAGGACCAGCTGACGGTGCTGGAACCCGGTTACTAAGCTGTAGGTGCGCGTACTTAAAAGCACTACCAAGGACCGCCTGGCGTTGGCGGAACTCGGATACCCAGGAGGAGGCACCTAAGCCAAAGGCTCAGCCCGGAACCAGCTGACGGTGCTGGAACCAGGTGGTGGACCCGAAGGCCCACAGGAGAGGAGAGAACAGCTAGGCCGCGAGGCAGCCGCAGTTACCGAACCCCAACAGTCCTACAGGGGGAGCTTGGCCTACTGGCACTACAGAACCAGCCTTGACTACCAATTCACGCAGCCCACATAGGAAGCTCCTAAACTGGAGGCACCCTGGAGTTGGCTAACCCGACCGCAACACGATGGGGCAAGCATAGGCGTCTCAGTGAGCTTGACACAACCCGGAAATAGCTGACGGTGCTGAAACCAGGCTTGGCACGAGGGAGTACCTGTGACAAAAACACTGCCGTGAACCAGCCGGCGGTGCTGGAACCCGGATGCGTTGCCCCAGTGTGCAAGAGCCAATGGCACGACCGAGGACCAGCTGACGGTGCTGGAACCCGGTTACTAAGCTGTAGGTGCCCGCGCTTAAAAGCACTACCAAGGACCGCCTGGCGTTGGCGGAACTCGGATACCCAGGAGGAGGCAACTAAGCCAAAGGCTCGGCCCGGAACCAGCTGACGGTGCTGGAACCAGGTGGTGGACCCGAAGGCCCACAGGAGAGGAGAGAACAGCTAGGCCGCGAGGCAGCCGCAGTTACCGAACCCCAACAGTCCTACAGGGGGAGCTTGGCCTACTGGCACTACAGAACCAGCCTTGACTACCAATTCACGCAGCCCACATAGGAAGCTCCTAAACTGGAGGCACCCTGGAGTTGGCTAACCCAACTGCAACATGACGGGGCAAGCATAGGCGTCTCAGTGAGCTTGACACAACCCGGAAACAGCTGACGGTACTGAAACCAGGCTTGGCACGAGGGAGTACCTGTGACAAAAACACTGCCGAGAACCAGCTGGCGGTGCTGGAACCAGAATGCGTTGCCTATTAAAGATTGTCTTCCTACAGCCCCAACTAGCGGTGTTGGAGCAAAGGGTAAGCAGAGGGAGCAGAGTGTAGGTCGAAGCCTGCACTGGAGTCAGCTTTGTGTCTGCGTTGCGTTTGCAGGACACTTTGCCGGCTACACAGTGGGGGAACAGCTGGCGTTGCTGAACCCCACTGACACAATGGCGGGTGTTTTTCTCTGTGCAGCTAGCACTTCCGGGCAAAAACTAGCGGTGTTAGAGCCTAGGGGCAGCAGGAGGAGGAGAGGAGCATAGTGTAGGCCGAAGCCTAGTTGAACCAATTTCAAAGGTAACCTTTAACCCCCCCTCAGGTGTTACAAAGTACAAGAGCCACACCTTGTGCAGCATTAATGCTGCACAAGTCAAAGGTTGCTCTATTAATTTGTCTACTTGCACACGCTGAATGCAACACGTACACAATTTAGCCCATTCTACAGTCAAACTGTAGTTGAGGCGTGACTTGTATTTTTAAGGAGACGCAGCACAGGTGTCCCAAATAACGCCTTGGTGCTTGGCGCAGCTTCCTGAGCGTTGTTATTTGCTGTACAGGAGTCTGCGCTCTTGTGTTATCCCTTGGCAATGCCCTGTTAGCGCTGCCCGTCTTATGACCTCATTTCATGTTGGCCGGTGCGGTTAACGATGGCCATAAATCCCAGACCCACAGTGCCTTTTCATAAAGTCACACTGCGGTGCTGGGATTCATGGCCTTGATCAGTAAATATTTTCGCCACTCACACACGTCCTTACACCTGCTTCAGACTGGCCGGCCTCTGCTGATACCTTTTCGCATGCCGACGCCATGAGGCCGCACAGTCTGAAGAAGGCGGAAGGAGATGAGTGACGACAGGTGAACATATGCACTGCTCGTGCCCATAAACCACACCCTCCCTGACAAAATAAATAAGAAAATGAGGGGGGTTGTTTCTAGCAGGGCGGACGCACAGGCGCAGCCAGCTAACCAATGATGTCAAAAGACGGGAAGCGCTACCAAGGGGGGTGCTGCGTGTCATTAAAAAGGAAAGTCACACCTCTGGGACATTGTAATGGTCTGTAATGAGACACATTTTGTACGTGTTTAATTAAACGTGGGCAAGGAGAAAAAATCAGCCACCTTGTACAAATGCAGCAGTACTGCTGAACAAGGTGGCTGTTATACATAGAAACACCTGGGGGTGGGGGGCAGGCTCCCTTCAATTTCAGTTCATGTGCCTGCGTGGCGTTTGCAGGTCACGTTGCCGACTACACAGCAGGGGAACAGCTGGCGGTGCTGAACCCCACTAACACATTGGCTGGTGTTCTTCTCTGTGCAGCTAGCATGTCCGGTCAAAAACTGGCGGTGTTTGAGCCCAGGGTCAGCAGGAGGAGGAGAGGAGTAGAGTGTAGGCCGAAGCCTGCACTGGTGGCAGCTTTTGGTATGTTGTGCCAGCGTAGCTTGTGCTGGACACGATGCCGGCTACACAGCAGTGGAACAGCTGGCGGTGCTGAACCCAACTAACACATTGGCGGGTGTTTTTCTCTGTGCAGCTAGCACTTCCAGGCTACAACTGGCGGTGTTATAGCCCAGGGTCAGCAGGAGGAGGAGAGGAGCAGAGTGTAGGCCGAAGCCTGCACTGGTGGCAGCTTTTGGTCTGTTGTGCCAGCGTGGCTTGTGCTGGACACGATGCCGGCTACACAGCAGGGGAAGAGCTGGCGGTGCTGAACCCCACTGACACAATGATGGGTGTTTTTCTCTGTGCAGCCAGCACTTCCGGGCCCCAACTGGCGTAGTTAGAGCCCAGGGTCTGCAGGAGGAGCAGAGTGTAGGCCGAAGCCTACTTGAACCAATTTCAAAGGTAACCTTTAACCCATCCTCAGGTGTTACAATGTTGAAGAGCCACACCTTGTGCAGCAGTAAAGCTCCACAAGTTAAAGGTTGCTCTTTAAGTTTTGCTCATTGCACACGCAGAATGAAAGACGTACACAATTTAGCCCATTGAACAGTAGTTCAGTTCTGTATTGGAGGCGTGACTTGTCTTTTTAAGGAGACGCAGCACAGGTGCACATAAATAACGCCTTGGTGCTGGGCGCAGCCTCCTGAGCGTTGTTATTTGCTGTACAGGAGTCTGCGCTATTGTGATCCCTTGGCCATGCGCTGTGAGCGCTGCCTGTCTTCTCACCTCATTTCATGTTGGCCGGTGCGGTTAGCAATGGCCATGAATCACAGACCCGCAGTGTGTTTTCAAAAAATCACACTGCGTGGCTGTGATTCGTGGCCTTGTGCAGTAAATATGTTTGCCGCTCACACATGTCCTTACACCTGCTTCAGACTGGGCGGCCTCAGCTGATCCCTTATCGCCTACCACGGGCATGAGGCCGCACAGTCTGAAGAAGGCGGAAGGAGATGAGTGAAGACAGGCGAACATATGCACTGCACATGCCCATCAATCACACCCTCGCAGCCAAAATATATGAGACAACGAGGGGGGTTGTGTCGAGCAGGGCGGACGCACAGGCACAGGCAGCCAACCAATGATGTCAGAAGACGGGCAGCGCTACCAAGGGGGGTGCTGCGTGTCATTAAAAAGGAAAGTCAGACCTCAGGGACATTGTAATGGTCTGTAATGAGACACATTTTGTACGTGTTTAATTCAACGTGGTCAAGGAGAAAAAATCAGCCATCTTGTACAAATGCAGCAGTACTGCTGTACTAGGTGGCTGTTATACATAGAAACACCTGGGGGGGTGGGGCCAGGTTCCCTTTAATTTCAGTTCAGGTGCCTGCATGGCGTTTGCAGGACACGTTGCCAGCTACACAGCAGGGGAACAGCTGGCGGTGCTGAACCCCACTGACACATTGACTGGTGTTTTTCTCTGTGCAGCTAGCACGTCCGGGCAAAAACTAGCGGTGTTAGAGCCTAGGGGCAGCAGGAGGAGGAGAGGAGCATAGTGTAGGCCGAAGCCTAGTTGAACCAATTTCAAAGGTAACCTTTAACCCCCCCTCAGGTGTTACAAAGTACAAGAGCCACACCTTGTGCAGCATTAATGCTGCACAAGTCAAAGGTTGCTCTATTAATTTGTCTACTTGCACACGCTGAATGCAACACGTACACAATTTAGCCCATTCTACAGTCAAACTGTAGTTGAGGCGTGACTTGTATTTTTAAGGAGACGCAGCACAGGTGTCCCAAATAACGCCTTGGTGCTTGGCGCAGCTTCCTGAGCGTTGTTATTTGCTGTACAGGAGTCTGCGCTCTTGTGTTATCCCTTGGCAATGCCCTGTTAGCGCTGCCCGTCTTATGACCTCATTTCATGTTGGCCGGTGCGGTTAACGATGGCCATAAATCCCAGACCCACAGTGCCTTTTCATAAAGTCACACTGCGGTGCTGGGATTCGTGGCCTTGATCAGTAAATATTTTCGCCACTCACACACGTCCTTACACCTGCTTCAGACTGGCCGGCCTCTGCTGATACCTTTTCGCATGCCGACGCCATGAGGCCGCACAGTCTGAAGAAGGCGGAAGGAGATGAGTGACAACAGGTGAACATATGCACTGCTCGTGCCCATAAACCACACCCTCCCTGACAAAATAAATAAGAAAATGAGGGGGGTTGTTTCTAGCAGGGCGGACGCACAGGCGCAGCCAGCTAACCAATGATGTCAAAAGACGGGAAGCGCTACCAAGGGGGGTGCTGCGTGTCATTAAAAAGGAAAGTCACACCTCTGGGACATTGTAATGGTCTGTAATGAGACACATTTTGTACGTGTTTAATTAAACGTGGGCAAGGAGAAAAAATCAGCCACCTTGTACAAATGCAGCAGTACTGCTGAACAAGGTGGCTGTTATACATAGAAACACCTGGGGGTGGGGGGCAGGCTCCCTTCAATTTCAGTTCATGTGCCTGCGTGGCGTTTGCAGGTCACGTTGCCGACTACACAGCAGGGGAACAGCTGGCGGTGCTGAACCCCACTAACACATTGGCTGGTGTTCTTCTCTGTGCAGCTAGCATGTCCGGTCAAAAACTGGCGGTGTTTGAGCCCAGGGTCAGCAGGAGGAGGAGAGGAGTAGAGTGTAGGCCGAAGCCTGCACTGGTGGCAGCTTTTGGTATGTTGTGCCAGCGTAGCTTGTGCTGGACACGATGCCGGCTACACAGCAGTGGAACAGCTGGCGGTGCTGAACCCAACTAACACATTGGCGGGTGTTTTTCTCTGTGCAGCTAGCACTTCCAGGCTACAACTGGCGGTGTTATAGCCCAGGGTCAGCAGGAGGAGGAGAGGAGCAGAGTGTAGGCCGAAGCCTGCACTGGTGGCAGCTTTTGGTCTGTTGTGCCAGCGTGGCTTGTGCTGGACACGATGCCGGCTACACAGCAGGGGAACAGCTGGCGGTGCTGAACCCCACTGACACAATGATGGGTGTTTTTCTCTGTGCAGCCAGCACTTCCGGGCCCCAACTGGCGTAGTTAGAGCCCAGGGTCTGCAGGAGGAGCAGAGTGTAGGCCGAAGCCTACTTGAACCAATTTCAAAGGTAACCTTTAACCCATCCTCAGGTGTTACAATGTTGAAGAGCCACACCTTGTGCAGCAGTAAAGCTCCACAAGTTAAAGGTTGCTCTTTAAGTTTTGCTCATTGCACACGCAGAATGAAAGACGTACACAATTTAGCCCATTGAACAGTAGTTCAGTTCTGTATTGGAGGCGTGACTTGTCTTTTTAAGGAGACGCAGCACAGGTGCACATAAATAACGCCTTGGTGCTGGGCGCAGCCTCCTGAGCGTTGTTATTTGCTGTACAGGAGTCTGCGCTATTGTGATCCCTTGGCCATGCGCTGTGAGCGCTGCCTGTCTTCTCACCTCATTTCATGTTGGCCGGTGCGGTTAGCAATGGCCATGAATCACAGACCCGCAGTGTGTTTTCAAAAAATCACACTGCGTGGCTGTGATTCGTGGCCTTGTGCAGTAAATATGTTTGCCGCTCACACATGTCCTTACACCTGCTTCAGACTGGGCGGCCTCAGCTGATCCCTTATCGCCTACCACGGGCATGAGGCCGCACAGTCTGAAGAAGGCGGAAGGAGATGAGTGAAGACAGGCGAACATATGCACTGCACATGCCCATCAATCACACCCTCGCAGCCAAAATATATGAGACAACGAGGGGGGTTGTGTCGAGCAGGGCGGACGCACAGGCACAGGCAGCCAACCAATGATGTCAGAAGACGGGCAGCGCTACCAAGGGGGGTGCTGCGTGTCATTAAAAAGGAAAGTCAGACCTCAGGGACATTGTAATGGTCTGTAATGAGACACATTTTGTACGTGTTTAATTCAACGTGGTCAAGGAGAAAAAATCAGCCATCTTGTACAAATGCAGCAGTACTGCTGTACTAGGTGGCTGTTATACATAGAAACACCTGGGGGGGTGGGGCCAGGTTCCCTTTAATTTCAGTTCAGGTGCCTGCATGGCGTTTGCAGGACACGTTGCCAGCTACACAGCAGGGGAACAGCTGGCGGTGCTGAACCCCACTGACACATTGACTGGTGTTTTTCTCTGTGCAGCTAGCACGTCCGGGCAAAAACTGGCGGTGTTAGAGCCCAGGGTCAGCATGAGGAGGAGGAGAGGAGCAAAGTGTAGGCCAAAGCCTGCACTGGTGGCAGCTTTTGGTCTGTTGTGCCAGCGTGGCTTGTGCTGGACACGATGCCGGCTACACAGCAGGGGAACAGCTGGCGGTGCTGAACCCAACTAACACATTGGCGGGTGTTTTTCTCTGTGCAGCTAGCACTTTCAGGCTACAACTGGCGGTGTTATAGCCCAGGGTCAGCAGGAGGAGGAGAGGAGCAGAGTGTAGGCCGAAGCCTGCACTGGTGGCAGCTTTTGGTCTGTTGTGCCAGCGTGGCTTGTGCTGGACACGATGCCGGCTACACAGCAGGGGAACAGCTGGCGGTGCTGAACCCCACTGACACAATGGTGGGTGTTTTTCTCTGTGTAGCCAGCACTTCCGGGCCCCAACTGGCGTAGTTAGAGCCCAGGGTCTGCAGGAGGAGCAGAGTGTAGGCCGAAGCCTACTTGAACCAATTTCAAAGGTAACCTTTAACCCACCCTCTGGTGTTACAATGTTGAAGAGCCACACCTTGTGCAGCAGTAAAGCTCCACAAGTTAAAGGTTGCTCTTTAAGTTTTGCTCATTGCACACGCAGAATGAAAGACGTACACAATTTAGCCCATTGAACAGTAGTTCAGTTCTGTATTGGAGGCGTGACTTGTCTTTTTAAGGAGACGCAGCACAGGTGCACATAAATAACGCCTTGGTGCTGGGCGCAGCCTCCTGAGCGTTGTTATTTGCTGTACAGGAGTCTGCGCTATTGTGATCCCTTGGCCATGCGCTGTGAGCGCTGCCTGTCTTCTCACCTCATTTCATGTTGGCAGGTGCGGTTAGCAATGGCCATGAATCCCAGACCCGCAGTGTGTTTTCAAAAAATCACACTGCGTGGCTGTGATTCGTGGCCTTGTGCAGTAAATATGTTTGCCGCTCACACATGTCCTTACACCTGCTTCAGACTGGGCGGCCTCAGCTGATCCCTTATCGCCTACCACGGGCATGAGGCCGCACAGTCTGAAGAAGGCGGAAGGAGATGAGTTAAGACAGGCGAACATATGCACTGCACATGCCCATCAATCACACCCTCGCAGCCAAAATATATGACACAACGAGGGGGTTGTGTCGGGCAGGGCGGACGCACAGGCACAGGCAGCCAACCAATGATGTCAGAAGACGAGCAGCGCTAACAAGGGGGGTGCTGCGTGTCATTATAAAGGAAAGTCACACCTCAGGGACAGTGGAATGGTCTCAATGAGACACATTTTGTACGTGTTGAGTTCCACGTTGGCAAGGAGGAAAAGTCAGCCATCTTGTACAAATGCAGCATTACTGCAGTACAAGGTAGCTGTTATACATAGAAACACCTTGGGGTGGGTGGCAGGGTGCCTTTAATTTCAGTTCATGTGCCTGCGTGGCGTTTGCAGGTCACGTTGCCGGCTACACAGCAGGGGAACAGCTGGCAGTGCTGAACCTCACTAACACATTGGCTGGTGTTTTTCTCTGTGCAGCTAGCAGTTCCGGGCAAAAACTGGCGGTGTTAGAGCCCAGGGTCAGCAGGAGGAGGAGAGGAGCAGAGTGTAGGCCGAAGCCTGCACTGGTGGCAGCTTTTGTTCTGTTGTGCCAGCGTGGCTTGTGCTGGACATGTTGCCGACTAAACAGGAGGGGAACAGCTGGCGGTGCTGAACCCCATTGACACATCAGCTAATGTTTTTTCTGTGTAGACAACACTTCCAGGTGGCAACTGACAGTGTTGAAACCCAGGGAATCAAAGAGGAGCAGAGTGTAGGCCGAAGCCTGCAGTGGAGCAAGTTGAAAGGGAACCTTTAACTCCCCCCCCAGGCATTTGTTGCTGAAAGAGCCATCTTGTACAGCAGTAATACTGCACATGGAAAATGGTGGCTCCTAAAATGATGCTCCTTGCAAACGCAGAAGTACACACTCATATAATGTGTCCCTTCACACCGTCAAACCGTCCCGGAAGTGGGACTTTCCTTTGTAATGTGACACAGCACAGCCGTCATTCCAACCCCCCTGGTGCCATGCGCCACCTCCTCAACGTTGTTTGGTTCTGTCACGGAGCCATGCACAGTTAGCAGTGCCCGTCTTCTGACATCATTTAGGTGTCAGGCTGGCAGTGCCTGTGCGTCCAAGCTGCCCGAGATCCAACCTCGCAGTCTCATCTAATGTAATCCCACTGCGAGCCAGGGATCCATGGGCATGCGCAGTGCATATCATCGCCTCTCACTCACCTCCTTCCTGCTTCTTCAGACTGTGCGGCGTCACGGCCGTGGCATGCTATTAGGGATCAGCTGACGCCGCCTAGTCTGAAGAAGCGTGAAGAAGGGGAGTGAGAGGCTAGTATATGCTCTGCGCATTGCCATGGATACCAGGCCCACTGTGGGATCACATTAGACGACACTGCGAGGTGGGATTTCGGGCAGCGTGGACGCACAGGCGCAGCCAGGATGACAACAAATGATGTCAGAGGACGGGCAGCGCAAACTGTGCATGGCCAAGGGATAACATAACAGCGCAGGGTCCATGACGGAATCAAACAACGCTAAGGAGGCAGCGCACGGTGCCAAGGGGGTAGCAATGACGGCTGTGCTGCGTCACATTACAAAGGAAAGTCCCACCTCCGGGACGGTTGGACGGTGTGAGGGGACACATTACATGAGTGTGTAGTTCAGCGTTTGCAAGGAGCATAATTTCAAGAGCGACCTTTTCCTTGTGCAGTATTAGTGCTGCACAAGGTGGCTCTTTCAGTAACAAACGCCTAGGGGGGGATGACAGGTCCCCTTACATTTTAGTTGTGCCAGCGTGGCGGTCGCATGACACGTTGTCAGATACACAGCTGGGGATCAGCTGACGTTACTGAACCCCAATAACAGAGGAGCGACTGTTGACTGTGCACACAGCACTTCCAGGCACCAACTGGCGGTGTTAGAGCCCAGGGACAGCAGGAGGAGCAGATTGGAGGTATTGCCGCACACACAGCTGGGGATCAGCTGACGTTACTGAACCCCAATAACAGAGGAGCGACTGTTGACTGTGCACACAGCACTTCCAGGCACCAACTGGCGGTGTTAGAGCCCAGGGACAGCAGGAGGAGCAGAGGAACAGAGTGTAGGCCGAAGCCTGATTGGAGCAAGTTGAAAGGGAACCTTTAACCCCCCCCCAAGACGTTTGGAGCTGAAAGAGCCTTTTTGTGCAGCACTAAGGATGCAAAAGGAAAAGGTTGCTCTTTTAATTATGCTCCTTGCAAACACAGGAGTAAACACTAAAAATGTGTCCCCTTATACCGTAAAACCGTCCCGGAGGTGGGAATTTCCTTCGTAATGGGACGCAGCACAGCTGTCATTCCTATCCCCTTGGTGCCGTGCGCTGCCTCCTCAGCGTTGTTTTAAGCTGTCACGGAGCCTGCGCTGTTCTGTTATCCCTTGGCCATGCCCAATTAGCGCTGCCTGTCTTCTGAAATAATTTGGTGTCAGGCTGTCAGTGCCTGTGCGTCCACGCTGCTCCAGATCTCACCTCGCAGTGTCATCTAATGTAATCCCACTGCGGGCCTTGGATCCATGGGCATGCACAGTGCATATCCTCGACTCTCACTACCCTCCTTCCCTCTTCTTCAGACTGTGCGGCGTCACGGCCGTGGCATGCTATTAGGGATCAGCTGACGGCGTACAGTCTAAAGAAGGTGGAGGGAGATGGGCGAGAGCCCGAGGTGAAGATATGCACTGCGCATGCCCATGGATCCCAGGCTCGCAGTGTGATTCAATCAGAAGACACTGCGAGGCGGGTTCTCGGGCAGCGCGGGCGCACAGATGTCAGAAGACAGGCAGCGCAAACTGGCCATGGCCAAGGGATAACAGAACAGCGCAGGCTCCGTGACAGCTTAAAACAACGCTGAGGAGGCAGCGCATGGCACCAAGGGGGTAGGAATGACGGCTGTGCTGCGTCACATTATGAAGGAAAGTTCCAGCTCCGGGACGGTATAACGGTATCAGTGAACACATTTTATAAGTGTTAAGTTCTGCGTGTGCAAGGAGATAAAATAAAAGAGCTACCTTTTCCTTGTGCAACATTACTGCTGCACAAGATGGCTCTTTCAGTAACAAACGCCGAGGGGGGGGGGACAGGTTCCCTTACATTTAGGTTGTTGTGCCAGCGTGGCGGTCGCAGGACACATTGCCGGCTACACAGCTGGGGATCAGCTGACGTTACTGAAACCCAATAACACTGGGTCGTGTGTTTAGACTGTGCAGCCTGCACTTCTGAGCCGCAACTGGCGGTGTTGGAGCCCAGGAATAGCAGTTCAGGTGGTAGAAAGATGAACACATCAGGAGACCTGGATGACACCCAATTACTTAATCAGGCAGAGGAGTGGCAAATTCCTGCGAGATCCAGGCCTGGTTCATTTTCAGGAAAGTAAGCCGGTCAACGTTATCGGAGGATAGTCGCATGCGACGGTCTGTTAGTACACCACCTGCGGCACTAAAGACACGTTCCGATAAGACACTAGCCGCAGGGCAAGCCAGCACCTCCAATGCATACTGGCTTAGCTCTGGCCATGTATCCAGCTTAGAGACCCAAAACTTGAACGGGGATGAGCCGTCTGGGAGTACACTAAGAGGGCAAGCCATGTAGTCTGTCACCATCTGACGGAACCGTTGCCTCCTGCTGACTGGAGCCGCCGGTGATGGTGTAGACATTTGGGGCGGGCACACAAAAGTTTTCCACAATTGTGCCATACTTGGCTTGCCTTGGGCAGAGGCACTGCTTCTGCTCCCTCTTTGTGCATAGCCTCCTCCTCCACTGCCTCGACGCACTGAGGTGACTCCTCATCCTCCACATCTTCCACATCATCCCTTATCCCTTGCAGGGTTTCTTGAAGCAAGCAGATAAGGGGGACAGTCATGCTGACTAGTGCATCATCTGCACTTGCCATCCGCGTGGAATAATCAAAAGGATGCAAAACCTGGCAGACGTCCTTCATAGTGGCCCACTCTGTGGTTGTGAAGTCTGAGCGGCGCTGACTGCGACTTTTTTGCGCCTGATGCAGCTGGTACTCCATTACTGCTTGCTGCTGCTCACACAACCGCTCCAACATATGTAACGTGGAATTCCACCTGGTAGGTAGGTCACATATGATGCGATGTTCAGGAAGGCGAAACCGACGCTGCAGAGCAGCAATGCGGGATCTTGCCAAGCTGGAACGCCGCAAGTGAGCACACTCTAGGCGGGCCTTGTGCAGAAGTGCATCAAGATCCGGATAGTCCCTCAGAAAACTCTGCACAACCAAATTGAGCACATGTGCCAGACATCGGATGTGAGTGAGGTTGCCAAGGCCTAAAGCTGCCACCAGATTTCGGCCATTGTCACACACTACCATGCCTGGCTGGAGATTCGCTGGCACAAACCACACATCGCTCTCCTGCTTTAGGGCATTCCAGAGCTCCTGCGCTGTGTGGCTTCGATTCCCCAAAGAAACTAATTTCAAGACTGCCTGCTGACGTTTGGCCACGGCTGTGTTCATGTCAGTCGTAACAGGTAAACGTTCACGGGTCCATGTGGAGGTGGACTGTGACGGATCCTGCAGCAAGAAATCTGAGGAACTGGTGTAAGAGGAGGAGTCAATGCGTACAGACTGGATTCCTGCAATCCTTGGAGTGGGCAGGACACGTCCTGCGCCACTCGCACGGTCTGTACCCGGCTCAACAACATTAACCCAATGGGCAGTGACGGAAAGATATCGCCCCTGTCCATGTTGACTGGTCCACGCATCGGTGGTGAGGTGGACCTTGCTACTGACGGCGTTCAGTAGCGCATGTTTGATTTGTCCCTCCACATGCTTGTGCAGGGCAGGGACAGCTTGCCTGCTGAAGTAAAAGTGGCTGGGCACCTGGTACTGTGGGACTGCCAATGCCATCAAGTCTCGGAAGCTGTCAGTCTCCACCAGCCTGAATGAGAGCATTTCCAGGGACAGAAGTTTGGCAATGCCTGCATTCAGAGCCTGTGCTCGGGGGTGGTTTGCCGAGAATGCCCGCCTTTTCTCCCATGCCTGTACTACCGATGGCTGTAGACTAGGCTGGGAGTGTGAGGATGACTGGGAACGTGGTGCTGTGGGTGGAATTACACTAGGTCTCTGGCCAACAGTGCCAGAGGTTCTTCTATGGCGATCCAAGGAGGAAGCCGAACCAGCTGTGCGTGAGCTGGAGGAAGAAGCAACACGAGCTGAAGAGGTGGTAGCTGCCGCTGTTGGTTGGCCTAGATCTTCAGTGTGTTTTTGGAACTCCACCGCGTGCCTGGTCCGCACATGTTTCCACATATTTGTGGTATTGAGGTTGCTGACACTTTTACCTCTTTTTACTTTCTGATGACACAGCTTGCATTTGACAAAACAAATGTCATCTGCAACTGTGTCAAAAAAGGACCAGGCACTGCAAGTCTTGGGAGCGCCCTTTTTGGCTTTTGAAAGAGACAGGCTCCTAACTGGTGCAAAAGTGGAGGCTACAGGCTCCGCAGTCTTCCCCCTCCCTCTCCCTCTTTGGCCCGTTAGGGGAATCTCTTCCTCTGAGCTGCTCCCACCACCTTCCTGTTCCTCACGCCACGATGGGTCAAGGACCTCATCATCTCCACTACCCTCTGCCACCAACTGCTCCTCCTGGGTAGTCTCGGCAGCACAGTACGCACCAGAAAGCGGCACCTGAGTTTCATCATCAGATGCGTACTGCGCTGTGGTCACCACAGGCACTGACCCACCTGCCTCTTCAGAGTCAGAGAGACAAAGCTGTTGGGCATCACTGCACACTGCCTCTTCTTCCATTTCTCCAATACTGCTTGGCTGGCCCCCTGCTTCCAAGCCAAGAGATTCAGAGAACAGAAGTAGAGACGGCTCCTGTCCTGAGCTCTCTGACTGCCTGGCCAATTTGGCAGGTGGTGAAGAGACAGATGGCTGCTCTCCAGTGGTCTGTGCCTGAGAGGATGTGGCACTAATTGAAGTCGATGCGTTAGCTGCCATCCATCCGACAACGGCTTCAATTTGATCTTCACGCAGCAGCGGTGCACGGCGCTCTCCGACAAAGCTGCGCATGAAGGACTGTTCCCTGCTGAAACTGGGTGATGGTGAGTCACCAGTGCCCGCAGCAGGCACAGAATCACCACGTCCTCTCCCTGCTCCTCTCCCTGCTCCACGCCCACGCCCACGCCCCTTATCCCTGCCCTCTTCATCTCGGTTGACAGATAAAGATAAGCAGAAAAGTACAAAGGCCTTAGTGTGCTTATTCCTGAAATGCTCCTCCTAACAGGTGTAAGAAACACTAATGTTGTAAAGTGTGGACTAGACTTTATTATTGATAAAATGTGGCCTACACAAGTGTTCAGTGGTTTTGGTGAACTTTACTTTTTTTTTTTAGGGCAGATCGGGCTACAGAGCGAGTTTAACTCACACGGAGACCGTGCAGACAGCCGTAAACGGCGCTGCAAGGCCCAAAAACCCTCCTCTAGGTTATCCTATCTAGTGTTTTTCCACTATTTAGCTGGAGACGGGTGGAAAGACACTAATAGGAATTTTTTAATAATTTTTAAACAGGCTGCACTAGTTGAAAAAAAGGACTAGTTATTTAACGGTATGAGGCAGTGACAAACCCTGAGCTGAATACAACGGGCTGTCGCTGCACACAGACTACAGGGCGAGCTGCGCTCACACGGAGACCGTGCAGACAGCCGTAAACGGCGCTGCAAGGCCCAAAAACCCTCCTCTAGGTTATCCTATCTAGTGTTTTTCCACTATTTGGCTGGAGACGGGTGGAAAGACACTAATAGGAAATTTTAGAAAAAATGTGTAGCAGGCTGCACTACGAGCAAAAAAGGACAATGGATAGAACTGTGTGAGGCAGTGTGAACCCCCCCTGAGCTGAATACAACCTGGTATATGGCTGCACACACACACACTGAGAGAGACCTTGCAGAACGCTGTTAAAACAGCGCTGCAAGGCAAGAGCATGGTGAACTGAACAGTGAACACAGCGTTTGCTAAATTAGCCTTGGAAAAGCAAAATAAAGCAATTAGCTATCTCAACTGGCCCTCAGTTAGAACACAGTGTCCTGTCCCTAACTGAAATCACAGCAGAGTGAGCGCAAAATGGCAGCAGCGTTTTTTATAGTGCAGAGTGACATCATTTCAGCAGCCAATCACAGCCTTGCCAGTACTTACATGCCCACCATGCTAAACAGGATGTGCCCACACTTCCATTCATTCCTCATTGGCTGCTGCGTTCAGTTTGAATTATGGGAACTTCCGATTCCGGTATCCGATACGCGGGAAGTATCGGAATTCGGTATCGGAATTCCAATACCGCAAGTATCGGCCGATACCCGATACTTGCGGTATCGGAATGCTCAACACTAGTAATAAAGCAAAAATACCGTAGGGGACACCTCACAAACACCAAATCACATATGTGCTAATACAGAGGTAGGATGTGTCTACAGTCACAGCGGGTGGTAAATAAAGTAGTCAAAATATACTGCCTCCATTTGATCAATATCTAAAGTGCCTAGCTAAATACAATAGCAACATGTGACGGGGATAAAATAGGTGACGACAAGAACCTGGAGATAATCAATACAAATATATCATTACATTTATGATTAACAGTCTAAATGATGCATCATAGAACACAGTGGCTCATGGGCTATATGATATACCTTGTAAAATCCCAAAATATGCTAACAAGTCTCCATATAACATAATATAAACACCTTATCCCACAGCAAGCGGTATGACACCACCCTGTGGTAAAAACTCATTACGTTGTGAAGATGCTGGTGCTCGTGGTGTCCCCTCACCCAGACCCACGTTTCGCCTCCTGCTTCTTCCTGGGGCATCATTATTAGTGAGAATGGATCATTATCTACTGATCTATATGTCAAACCGACGGATAAAAACAGTCTATTGCTTTTCACCAGTTGTCACCCTCATCATATTAAAAGGGCTTTTCCCTTCTCCCAATTTCAGAGAATAAACCGCATTGTATCTAACCGTTCTCAACGCTCTCTTAGACTGAATGATAGGGCCTGCAAATTTCGCAATCGAGGTTATCCAGATACTCTCCTTCATTATTCACTAGATATTTCACCTCCCAAGGCCCCACGTTACAACACACGGAGGATGGCCTTTGTGAGTACACACCATCCTTTTATGCAATTATACACAAATATTGGCCACTACTCGGGTTATCATACCCGAATATTTCGGAATTTCTTACTCCTCCACTTATGTGTCACAAGAAACCGCCCAATTTACGTAACCTGCTTGTTTCTGCTGATGTTGGTAGCTCTAAACATGAAATGAGACAAACTTTGTTTGGTTCCGCACGAAAGGGAACATTTCCCTGCTTACATTGCCTCCAATGTTCTAACATCATTAAAGGGGACACATTCACTCATCCAAGATCTGGCAAGCGGTTTTCCATTTGCAACTATTATTGTTGTGATTCCACTTATGTCATTTATCTCATTAAGTGTCCTTGCGGTCTCTGATATGTTGCCAAGACCACCCAACATATCCGAGACCGCATATCACAGCATAAATCAACTATTCGGTGCAAAAGAACAATGTTGACCATTCCAGCTCATTTCATTTTACATAATCATAATATCTTACAGCTTCGCTACCAGGTTATCGATAGTATACCGATAGCAAGAAGAGGAGGCAATAGAACATTAAAATTGAAGGAGAAAGAAGCCTATTGGATTCATACTCTCCAAACTCTAGAACCCAATGGCTTAAATAGGGAATGAGTTGTTCTATTGATATTTTCCTTTTAATTGGGACCCTTAGGTACTCTTGTATATTATAGTACATTGTCTTTTGTGCTATTGTATGTATATCATTTATTATTATACAGATGGGCACTCACATCGTAATTTATATTGTCATACTTTCCAGCATTAAGTTATATGATATATTACCTTCTTTAAATATATTGTTATGATATTAATTATATCCTTTTGTCTCTTTTTATCTTATAGACATAGTCCGTGGGATCTTCACATATGTGGTGTATGCCATTTTTCTACAGGTTTGTGGGTCCTGTCCTTCTCTCTTTATTTTTCTGTAGTCCTATCTTGGAGTGTCTTTTTGTAGCGGATTTATATATAATTCCCCCCTTTTTTGTCCGGGTTTTTGCTATTTTTACAACACCTGTTTCAGCTAGTTTGTCTAGCGCTACTGCCCCATTTCCGTCCGCCTAATCGCTATTGCGCATGCGCGTTCTGGTGGACTGGCACGTGCACAATGGCTCGGTCGGCCGGTTTTCCCTTCTTCCAGTCTTGACCCTCCTTCCGGTTGTCGCACAGCGTTCCCACTATAAAAAGATGCTGGGCTTGATACACGTCACACCTTCTCCTATGGCGGCTGGATCTTGGACCCCGCGTTTCTCTTGGCACTAGGTAACTTCTCCCTCTCTCCCACTCTCATGGCGGTACTTTTATGGTTGTTTTGGTTCCTCTATTTCTTTTGTCACTCATTTGCACATATTTCTCTTTATCGTTTCAGTTTTCCCCCCTTCTTTTGTACCTCCATACAGGTATTGTCTCAGATTTCTTATTACTTAATGGATCCACTTTGAACTGTTATAGATGTTCTAGTATAAAGTTTATTCTACTTGCTGTCTGTATTGTTGCTGGATGGTCATAAGAGGCTATCACAAGACTACTATATGTTGAATACTGTTTTTTCCTTATTGGTCTCTTCCTATATTGATGATGAGGTGGCCTTCTGTATTTTCACACATGTGTATATATTATTATGTACAATGTATCGCTTTGAGTTCTTATATGCATATATACATAGTAACATAGTAACATAGTTAGTAAGGCCGAAAAAAGACATTTGTCCATCCAGTTCAGCCTATATTCCATCATAATAAATCCCCAGATCTACGTCCTTCTAAAGAACCTAATAATTGTATGATACAATATTGTTCTGCTCCAGGAAGACATCCAGGCCTCTCATGAACCCCTCGACTGAGTTCGCCATCACCACCTCCTCAGGCAAGCAATTCCAGATTCTCACTGCCCTAACAGTAAAGAATCCTCTTCTATGTTGGTGGAAAAACCTTCTCTCCTCCAGACGCAAAGAATGCCCCCTTGTGCCCGTCACCTTCCTTGGTATAAACAGATCCTCAGCGAGATATTTGTATTGTCCCCTTATATACTTATACATGGTTATTAGATCGCCCCTCAGTCGTCTTTTTTCTAGACTAAATAATCCTAATTTCGCTAATCTATCTGGGTATTGTAGTTCTCCCATCCCCTTTATTAATTTTGTTGCCCTCCTTTGTACTCTGTCTAGTTCCATTATATCCTTCCTGAGCACCGGTGCCCAAAACTGGACACAGTACTCCATGTGCGGTCTAACTAGGGATTTGTACAGAGGCAGTATAATACTCTCATCATGTGTATCCAGACCTCTTTTAATGCACCCCATGATCCTGTTTGCCTTGGCAGCTGCTGCCTGGCACTGGCTGCTCCAGGTAAGTTTATCATTAACTAGGATCCCCAAGTCCTTCTCCCTGTCAGATTTACCCAGTGGTTTCCCATTCAGTGTGTAATGGTGATATTGATTCCTTCTTCCCATGTATATAACCTTACATTTATCATTGTTAAACCTCATCTGCCACCTTTCAGCCCAAGTTTCCAACTTATCCAGATCCATCTGTAGCAGAATACTATCTTCTCTTGTATTAACTGCTTTACATAGTTTTGTATCATCTGCAAATATCGATATTTTATTATATATTTTTTTCTTTTTGGATTCCCCTCTGAAATAGTAGGACCAGCATAGTTATACTGATACTGGATGTATTTTTGATTATGTTTGATATGTTTGATATGATATAAAGCGCTGCGGAATATGTTGGCGCTATATAAATAAAATTATTATTAAATTATTATTATTATATTGATTGTGTTCTTCTGATCATTATAATTTTGTAGATTATCGCCTTGACAAAGGCCAATCACGGCCGAAACGTTGGCATACTGTATGTCTGGTCTGCTACAATAAAGAAATTTATCTATCAACGTATTGACTTTGATGTCCTCAGATTGATCTTTTTCAATCTTCCTGGGGCATGTCAGGGTGAGGGGCAGCCATGCTTTTATATGAGCTTATATTTTGTTAATGTTATTCCAGCCACAAATTGAGCCCTACCCTTGAGAAACAATTACCACCTAAGCTAATTTTTGTAATGCTGGAGGTATTTTTCTGATGCTGAAGCCATCATCTGGACTGCATGTGAGACCCCCTGTGGTGAAGGTTGCATTAGTTCACTATCCCCATTCACAAAATGCGACTAGTAGCTAGAAGAACAATGACTTTAGGCAAAAAACAAACAGATAGATGCCGCGCTAGCAAATGTGGAAAACAATATCACTTATGGGTTATAGCACACGATAACCGACTAAAAGCAATAAACAAAGACAGAAAGCAAACAGACAAAACTCCCCGTGGATTCACGTCAGTGGAACCCCCTGACCCAGAAACAGATACTCCCCCCACCACTATAGTACCGCACCAGCAGCACAGTCTATCCTGCAATGAGTTAAGTGCCAATATCTCTAACTTACCAATGGTATGACTGACACAGCTAAGTGCGGGTCCGCGTTGCATGAGGGTAGATGTGCCTCTGTCCAATGTAAACCGCCAAGGGTTCCGGCGTGGTGCGCGTCAGATGACGCTATGCAGCGTACCTCAGGGATGCCCCGGCCAGTAGCATTCCCCGGATACCGCACACAAAAACAACAATGGCCGATAGAATTTTTGTCACAACAGTTTCTGGATAAAGGCTACCCGAAACATTTAGTGGATCAAGCAAGACGTGATATGGAGCATATATCAAGAGATGAGCTAGTACATCCCGGAAGAATAATTAACACTCATGAAAACAACATTAGGGAACAAATTAATAAACTTCCACTCATATCTCAATTCCATACAGGCCACAAACAGTTTAGGAGAATAATAGCCAAACATTGGGCAGTATTACAAGGGGATAAAATAGTGGGAGAATATTTGCCCAGTGCCCCAAGATTCATCTATAAAAAAAGCCCAATCTTTAGGCCATATCATAGCTCCAACTACTAAACTAGCAATCACTGATGGGAACAAGAAATCCAAGACCTCTGTACCACCGAATGCGGGTTTTGCACCTTGTGGAAGCTGTTTTAGTTGTATTAACACTAATTTCAAGAAAGTATTGCAGACTTCATTTAAAGATGCCACTGGAAAAAAGGAATTTATGATTAAGGATAGGATTTCTTGTTTCTCTAAAGGGGTCATTTATGTGATCCGATGCCCGTGTGATAAATTGTATGTAGGGCGTACCAAAAGGAGCCTCATGACCCGACTGAAAGAGCACATGAAGAATATTCAGAAAGGTCACGTTGGACATCCCCTATCCCGGCATTTTTTAATTAAACATAATAAATCCACTAAGGGAATATCCTTTGCTGGCATTCAACGTGTCCATCAGAATCCTAGGGGTGGTGACTACATTAGGAGCATGTCTAGGGTGGAAACACAATGGATATTCACGTTGGACAGCCTGGCCCCGAAGGGTTTGAATCGTGAGGTGGAAATATTTGCCTTTTAGTGGACTGTTAACCAGATGGAATAATGGAAAATAGGGTATCGGGGTGACGCCAGTAGATATTACTGGTAGCCTCACACAATGGCTAATAACATAGACTCTAAGAGAAGGTTCCTCCTTAGATGGGATTTTTTATATATATTGTGGGACATTTTAATATATGGTATTTTTAATGTAGTGTATTTATTGTAGTATATTTATTACTCAGGTACCACTGAGAGTTTTTTAATTGGTTTTATGTATGTTAGTGTCACTGCAATAATTTTAAATACGCTTTAATGTGGTTTTTTAGATATTTTGTGTTTATTAATAAAGTTATATATATAAAAAAAAAAAAAAAAAAAGGTAATCTGGTTTTTTTTGGTCATGCAGCATATAGGGGTAGTCATTCGTAGCCCATATTAATACAGGCAAAGGGGTTCAAATATACTGTGCCATATGCTGTGGGTATAACATTGGTGTGGCTGTTTCTATGAAAGCCGGTAAACCTGGGGTTAAGAAGGGGGCTGTGCGCAGTAATGGCCAGACAATATATAAGATGGGGTGAGCTGGGGGAGCGGTAACCCTGAGGAAGAAGAGCGCTGCTCTTTGAAACGCGTTGGTTTAAACCCTCTCCCCTCCCTTTTTTGAGCAATCCAGCGCTCCTTACTGCAGGTGACGTCACTAGGTAGGAGGAGCCTATCTGCCATTGTTGTTTTTGTGTGCGGTATCCGGGGAATGCTACCGGCCGGGGCATCCCTGAGGTACGCTGCATAGCGTCATCTGACGCACACCACGCCGGAACCCTTGGCGGTTTACATTGGACAGAGGCACATCTACCCTCACGCAACGCGGACCCGCACTTAGCTGTGTCAGTCATACCATTGGTAAGTTAGAGATATTGGCACTTAACTCATTGCAGGATAGACTGTGCTGCTGGTGCGGTACTATAGTGGTGGGGGGAGTATCTGTTTCTGGGTCAGGGGGTTCCACTGACGTGAATCCACGGGGAGTTTTGTCTGTTTGCTTTCTGTCTTTGTTTATTGCTTTTAGTCGGTTATCGTGTGCTATAACCCATAAGTGATATTGTTTTCCACATTTGCTAGCGCGGCATCTATCTGTTTGTTTTTTGGTTTATATTGTTACACAGGGGGGCACTACCCTGACTGATGCCAGCAGCTGCAATATCACTAGGCAGTTTCTCTGGGTGAGTGCCAGTGTTTATAATATAGTAAAATGACTTTAGGCACCTGAGACACTAATGAAAGTAACAGAATGATTCCTGTACGTGATTGCCAATCTTGTGTCTGGTCTTATGTATGCATAAGATCCAGCCCGCAAGCTTTCCTATGCTAAGGGTACCGTCACACAGTGCAATTTTGATCGCTACGACAGCACGATTCATGACGTTCGAGCGATATAGTTATGATATCGCAGTGTCTGACACGCTCCTGCGATCAGGGACCCCGCTGAGAATCGTACGTCGTAGCAGATCGTTTGAAACTTTCTTTCGTCATCTAGTGTCCCGCTGTGGTGGCATGATCGCATGGTGTAACATATATCGTATGCGATGTGCGCATAGTAACCAACGGCTTCTACATCGCACATACGTCATGAAATTATCGCTCCAGCGTCGTACATTGCAAAGTGTGACAGCAGTCTATGACGCTGGAGCGATATTGTTACGATACTGGAGCGTCACGGATCGTACCGTCGTAGCGATCAAAATGCCACTGTGTGACGGTACCCTTACTGTCACTGAATGATAGCATTGATTTCTGAAGCTGAACAATTTGCTGGTGAAATTAGTGCACTTAAAATGAAAAGCAGGCAAATCTCTAATAATACACAGAACGCACATCTCTAATAAAACACAATAAGATTGACATATCGGTGCTCCTTGCTGGAAAAAGTCTGCATCCCGTAGAGCCGTGGAGTCTACTCTAATAATCCTTAGTCTATGTCCACCTCCTCACACAGACGTTTTTAAAAATAAGGTTCAATACTGTAAATATTAAGTATATTGAGACTTTGAAAAAACTTTAAAAACTTGTCAATAAAAGTTTTCAATTTCATGAAATGCTTATAAATGTACTTCAGTAATCACAGAGACATCCCACTAAAGAAATCTAAAACCACTGAAGCAGAAAACTTTGTGAAAATCAAAATTTGTGTCAGCCTCAAAAATTTCGACCATGACCACTATAATAGATTGTGGATAAAATTTGCAAAGCCATTGAGGTGTTGAAACCCGTATAAAATGACCCAACTTTGGAAATTACATCCTTGAATGAATTAATATTAGCATGTAGGGAGTACATTAGCAATATAAAAGCCTCACAGAATTTTAGAACATTTGGGAGTGAAATGAAAAAAAATATTTTTACCACTTAAATTTTATTGTAGCTGCATTTTTTTTAAACAATGGGTTATTGAAGAAGATGGAGTCCTGAGTTTGTTATTCAATTTCTCTAGAAAGCGACAATATCGCATATTTCTTTAGAAACTGCTGTTTGGACACAAAACATTTGTGTTTTGTAGCACAGATTTTTCTAAAACAGTTTGTGGAAGCCATCTGCAGAGCCCTTACAGTGGCATAATTTAAAAAAATGAAAAAAATTATGTTGGAAATTAAACCTCTTAGGAAATTCATCTAAAGGTGCAGTGGGTACTTTGGCGTCAGAGGTGTTTAACAGAAAACTAACTCTAATCCATACATGCATACTCCACCAGTGCACAAGAGTTTACTATATTTTATGCCCATCTAAAAAGACAGGCACTACTGAGAAGGAGCACAAATAGAGTACATTTTAAATCTATTTTTCTTATTGTAGTGAATGGTTCACTCTTAATCCCATTTTTTTAGAGATTCAGATGGAAGCACCCAACAGAAGAAATCAACGCACTACTAAAAGCAGTGTGCACCTAGCCTTTCTCCCAAAAATCCCCAAATCCCCCTCTTATATCACACAATGTTGATAATATGGATACAGCATACCTGGCGAAAAAGGAAAAAGTCTCTTTAATTTCAGTAAAGCAATGGCAGTGAAAAATCAGATAGCTGTAACATTCCAGCACCACGATAGAACAAAATGCATTGAAGTGGTGTTTCTAATCTAAGTTCCCTGCCCCTACTCTCATACTTACCCGCAGCCATCTTCACCTTCTATAGCTGCTGCTCCAATCGATTTTCAGCAGTTTGTGACCTGCCATTTGCTCCAGGATTTGAGTTCACTTTTCAATGCAAGTCTATAAGAGCTTCATTCTGGCTCTTATATACTTGCACTGGAAACTTGTGAACGTTACTTCTGACTTCCTGACAGTTAGAAGTTCCAGTCACGAGATGGTGCTGCTGATGAAAGGTAAAGATGCTGGTAGGTAAGTTTGAGACTAGGGGCAGGGACCTCAGATTTGAAGCACCACTGTAGTGTTGAAAAAAAAATCCCACTGAAGTTTTGTTATAAATAATAGAAGAATAAACCAGATTGTGAATTACTAATTCAAATTACATAAAAAACAGCAATAGAAATAACCACTTTTCTAGATCACTTTTCTATCCCAAATCAAAGTCCTAAGATTAACAAACAACCTCAAACAGAAATCATAATGAATAAACAGCAACATTTTATCTGTTGATCTCAATAGATTGAGAGTGTAATTCTAGAAAGGTATAAAAGAAGTTTAGAGAAGGTTTGGAGACGGAATATAGCATTTATTAAAATAATAGCAAAAAGTAAGGTGATCACCTTTATAGAACCACTTATAGGTTGGTGTCCCTGATTAATGTAGATGCTGAGCTTGATCTTCTCCCATTTCCACTTCACCCTCCATTATCTTTCTGGGGAGAAGAACATCTGTGCCGATGCTCTCTCCCTCTCCGTAGTGTAATCACTAGAGGAGGAGGAGCTTCGGCTAATTGTCCCTTCGGAGAGACTGAGGACCGTGGCCTCGGTTACGCTAGAGTCTGTTCCCCTGGGCAAGACTTTTGTGCCATCTAATTTGTGACCAGAGGTCCCCGCTTGGGCTCACTTGTCCAGGGTGGGTGGACATTTTGGGACCAAGAGGACATCTGAGCTTCTGGCGAGGACGAACTGGTGGATGCATATGGCCCGTGACGTCGGAGAATATATTTGAGCGTGTTTCTCCTGCACCAAGAATAAGTCTCCACGACAATGGCCTCCTGAGTTACTTTATCCTTTGCCGGTGGCGGACAGGCCCTGGGAAATGGTCGGGATGGACTTCATGGTGGGCTTACCCAAGTCGCATAGCTGCACCATTATTTGGGTAATCGCTGACCATTTTTCCAAAAGAGTGCATTTGGTGCCTTTTCCACGGCTACCTTCTGCACGGGCCTTGTCATTGTCAGTGACCGGGGTCCCCAATTTGTGTCTCGGTTCTGGAGAGAGCTTTGTCGTCTACTGAGCATCAAGCTGAATCTCTTTTCAGCATACCATCCTGGGACGAATGGGTTGGTAGAGGGGGCCAACCAGACCCTGGTCACATACCTGTGACATTTTGTTTCAGCCAGGCAGGATGACTGGGCATCCTTGCTATTATGGGCGGAGTTTGCATTAAACAACGCTGTAGCCGACTCCACTGGGCAGATTCCATTCCTCCTTAACTATGGTCAGCATCAACGGGTTCCTGTGCCCATGCCTGTGTCTTCCATCAACTCCAGGGTGGCAGACTGGGCTGTGGAGGCACGTGACATTTGGGACCTCACACAGGATGCCATCCGGGCCTCCAAGGAGAGAATGAGGGTCTCCGCCGATGCACATTGGTGCCCCGCCCCGACCTTTGCTCCTGGTGACTTAGTGTGGCTCTCCGACCATAATATCAGGCTACAAGTTGAGTCCACTAAGTTTGCGCCTCGCTACTTAGGTCCCTTCAAGGTCCTGGAACAGGTTAACCCTGTGGTCTACTGTTTGGCTCTTCCTCCATGCCTAGGTATCACCGACAACTTTCATGTGTCCATCGTAAGCCACATGTCCCGGTTTTCCGAGTCATCTGCCGGAACATCGCGTTGGTCCACTGATGAGTACGAGGTTAACGCTATCATGAGGTGTAAGGTGGTACATGGCAAAAAATTCTGTTTGGTGGATTGGAAGGGTCATGGACTGAGGACAGGTCCTGGGAGCCTGTTGAGCACATTTGGGCTCCAAAGCTCATTGCTGCATTTGAGCATAGTGAGGCCCAAGGAGTGGGGGCCCTAGGAGGGAGAGTAATGTTAGGTTTTGAGTTCCCGCCATTGCACAGGGGGAATCTCGAACTACCTCCAATGCAGTATCCCATTCTCCTCGAGCGGCAGTGGAGCCTGCTCAGCAGAGACATCGGTCCCAGCACCTGGCTCAGGCAGATACTGTGCATTTGGTTACTGTGGTCCTTCCAGGCCCAGTCATTGTAACCATCACAGATCAGCGGTGAGCAGGCGCTCCTTGGACTAAGTCCTACTTTTCTTCTGAGCATGCCCAAGGGACGACTTCTCATTGGAGGTCGGGGGTCTCATGCTCAGGTCCTGTGGCAGCTCGTATTGGACCACTAGGAAGGTCCTGGAGAGCTTCAGCTATAAAAGGTTCACATTGGCAGCACAGCCATGCGCTAGTATAAACCTGTAAAAGTGTGTGTGATTGTATGCCTGTTCTGATGATTTCTTCTTAATCATTCCCATTCCTAGAGTTGTTGAATGTTCGCGAATGTTGGAGCTACCTAGCACCTGACAGTGCTATCCTTAGCACAAGAGCACAATCCTTACTTCGCCTAACCAGCAGCGACCGCCAGTGCAGTGCCGTGCACATTTAGAGTGCTTTCCTAACCCTTGTAAGTGTGGTTAGTGGCGTCCGCCGAGCAGCGCTGTTCGCACTCTGTGCAGTAATCTTAATTAGTCCTCACAACCGGTCAGTGTAGGGTGGGAATTCCCACTTGATCTCAGCATCTGACTCAGGGCATCCTCAGGCATGGGCTCAAAAGCCTCCGAGGGTCAGAGCGGGATCAATCACCAGCATAGTGGGGGTCAATTTCAGGGATTCCGCTAGCATCCATCTGCTGCACCCTGTGACTGCTAAAAGGGCACAGCGTTTCCTTAGCTTCCCTGCAACACTGTGAAGCAACAGAATTCGCATCAGTTCATACCGGGTGACGGAACCCGAGTTTAGTCTGGCGTAGTACCACCATATAGTGCCGCCATTACCTAGCAGCAGGTTCCATCTCTGCACGGTGGCCCCTGGGCTGCGAACACACCTTTTATTTGGTGCGTTCCACCAGCCCTAACACCTAGTATGTGAAATCAGAGGCGTGTGCCAGGTTTTATTGCAAACTAGCATGTACAGGATTACTGGGAAAGGACGATGCAAAGCTGGAGTCAGCACAATTGAATAACAGGCTGACCCTTGCATATTTTTCTTACCCTTCATAAAGCTGAAAAACCATAATGTGTATATTTCAAAAAGATGTTTTTAGAACCAAAACACAAGAGGGCAACTATCATGTGCCACTGTCTACCTGGCTACAATCATAGGACACCAATGTAATTTTTTTTCAGCAAAGTACATTCTCTTGATAAGCAACAAGGCACAGGAACAGTATAGTGAAAGTTAGATCTACCGTAAAGTATAGCTACTGGAAGTAAAGATCAAAATCCAAACTTATATAAAAAAAGGCACAAAAATATAAAATATGGAAAGCCCTGCAAAGAAATACAGGTTTTAAGGAAATATTTCAATATTGTATTTTTGTCACTATATAATTCATAAGATACTACTACTACTACTAATAATAATAATAATAATAATAATAATAATAATAATAATAATAATGCAATGTATGCTTATTTGTTTCTTTTGCTTATATAGAGCAAAGAAATCCCAATAATTTCAGGGATCAATGGTTAAATGGCTCGGCTGCAGAACGGGTCTCATTGTTTACTTGTTACTTATTCATTTACAACTTACAGCACATGTTTATCGCAAATATTGGTCCCCTTGGCTTTTCCATCAATAAGTGATATGTTGATAAATATTTCATAGTGAACTGCACAGAAGGACAATTGGACATATTGCTTAGGTTATTACACTATGGGAAAACAAATATTTAAAGGATGATTCGAAAAGCTACAGGAGAAACCTGTAGTTTGTCTTCTTTGTCTGTTGTGACTAGTGCAAAGCTGTTTGTCTCTTTTGTTTGGCACTAGACAAAGAATTATTGTGTAATAATAACAGGTCTTTGAAAAGCATTCAAAATGGATACAAAAACTCTATGATTAAAACTAGTTTTCTGATAGACCAACTATGGTGATACATGTTGAAGTGTCAAATGGATTCTGGTACATGTGCCAAAGATATCTGTTTCCTTGTTTGATTCAAAAACTATGTGGTGTAAAACAACTAAGGAAGTCAACACTTAACACTGCAATATTGCACAAAATAACTAACATAAATCAATAGCTAGAGACATAAGAAATTTATGAACATACAGTTTGTTTTATAAAACTGAACAAATGAAAATAAAAAATGAACAGATATTTGCTAGGTTGTAAACAGTTCAAGTTTTGTCAGGAAAGATATAAATCTTTGTACCATAGAAAAATATTACAATTTGAGAGTCCTCAGTGATTGATACATTTTAACCCCTTTACCCCCCGAAAGTGATTTGCACGTTAATGACCAGGTCAATTTTTACAATTCTCACCACTGTCATTTTAAGAGGTAATACAAGTGATTCTCACTAAATTAGAATATCATCAAAAAGTTAATTTATTTCATTTCTTTAATGCAAAAGTGAAACTCAAATACTATATAAAGTCCTTACAGACAGAGTGATCTATTTCAAGTGTTTATTTCTGTTAATGTTGATGATTATGGCATACAGCCAATGAAAACCCAAATGTCATTATCTCAGTAAATTAAAATACTTTATAACATCAGCTTAAAAATTATTTTAAAATCTGAAATGCTGGCCTACTGAAATATATGCTCAGTAAATGCACTCAATACTTGGTCAGAGCTCCTTTTGCAATTACTGCATCAATGTGGCATGGCATAGAGGTGATCAGCCTGTGGAACTGCTGAGGTGTTATGGAAGTCTAGATTGCTTTGATGTCAGCTTTCAGCTAGACAGCATTGTTGAGTCTGGTGTCTCTCATCTTCCTCTTAACACTAGAAGTCCCAGGAATTTCGACCTCCCCCTGAAGTACTGAAAGAGGGTCAAATGACCCTTAAGGTACCGTCACATTAAGCGATGGTGCAGCGATATAGACAACTATGCCGATCGCTGCAGCGTCGCTGTTTAGTAATTGTGTGGTCGCTGGAGAGCTGTCACACAGACAGCTCTCCAGTGACCAATGATGCCGAAGTCCCCGGGTAACCAGGGTAAACATCGGGTTACTAAGCGCAGGGCCGCGCTTAGTAACCCAATGTTTACACTGGTTACCATTGTAAATGCAAAAAAAAAAACACTACATACTTACATTCCGGTGCCTGTCCTCCCTGCACTGTGTAAGCGCCGGCCGTAAAGCAGAGCGGTGACGTCACCTGTTGTGAATTCTGTGGCTGAATTTACTCCTGTGGTCACAAGTGGTACTGCAGCTTCTGAGCTTCCTTCCTCAGGTGTTCTGGTGAGCTCGTTAACTGCTTCGTTACTTAACTCCACCTGATTCTGCTATCCCTGCTCCTTGTCAATGTTCCAGTGTTGGATCTGAGCTTCTCCTGATTGTTCCTGTGACCTGCTGCTCTGTATAGCTAAGTGCTTTTTTGCTATTTTGTTGCTTTTTTTCTGTCCAGCTTGTCTTTTGTTTTGCTGGTAGCTCTGAGAAGCAAAGGGTGTACCGCCGTGCCGTTAGTTCGGCACGGTGGGTCTTTTTTGCCCCCTTTGCGTGGTTTTTGCTTTAGGGTTTTTTGTAGACTGCAAAGTTCGCTTTACTATCCTCGCTCTGTCTAAGATTATCGGGCCCCACTTTGCTGAATCTATTTCATCCCTACGTTTTGTCTTTTCATCTTACTCACAGTCATTATATGTGGGGGGCTGCCTTTTCCTTTGGGGTATTTCTCTGGGGGCAAGTCAGGCCTATTTTTCTATCTTCAGGCTAGCTAGTTTCTTAGGCTGTGCCGAGTTGCATAGGTAGTTGCTAGGCGCAATCCACAGCCGCTTTTAGTTGTGTTTAGGATAGGATCAGGTGTGTAGTCTACAGAGTTTCCACGTCTCAGAGCTCGTTCTTTTGTTTTTGGGTATTTGTCAGATCACTGTGTGCGCTCTGATCGCTAGGCACACTGTGTCTCTGGATTGCCTTCATTACACCTTTCATTAGCAGACATAACAGTCACCGCTGTGCTCTGCTTTACGGCCGGCGCAGACACAGTGCAGGGAAGCTGATGCCGGGGGACGCGACAGACACCGGAATGTAAGTATGTAGTGTTTTTTTTTTTTTACATTTACAATGGTAACCAGGGTAAATATCGGGTTACTAGGCGCGGCCCTGCACTTAGTAACCCGATGTTTACCCTGGTTACAAGTGAACACATCGCTGGATCAGCATCACACACGCCGATTCAGCGATGTCAGTGGGTGATCCAGCGACTAAATAAAGTTCCAGACTTTCAGCTCCGACCAGCGATGTTACAGCAGGATCCTGATCGCTGCTGCGTGTCAAACACAACAATATCGCTATCCAGGACGCTGCAACGTCACGGATCGCTATCGTTATCGTTCTAAAGTTACTCAGTGTGAAGGTACCTTTAGTCCAAACTGACAACTCTGATGGCTCCAATTAGCATCCTTTCATTTGTAAATGTGGCCATTGCCTGAGGAATCTTCAGGGGGGCAATTATGTTGATCCACCTCAACAAAGGTCTTGAAAGAGAGTGGAAACAAAAGAATGCAATCTGCTCCAGAGTGTGTCTGCCCACCCCCAGTCCCCACCCTATCAAATTTGCATGCAGCCTTTTGTACTGTGGGGGATAAATAGGTGACTGCTATTTTGTTCGCAAGACACACCATTCATCAGGTATTAAAACTGATCCTGAGCAACACCAACCCTTCTGACTCTGATGGAGAAGACATAGTCCTTAAAATGGATTCGGACTCTGAGCTGTCTTCAGGTTAAATTTTTCAAATTACCTATTTTTGTTTCCTGACTATCATTTGAGAGAATTTCAATTCCCTGCGAATCCAGCAGGGAACTTAGAAATTTTCTCAGCCTCCGCATGTTCCCCGCATGCAGGAGAGCGGGGAACGCGGTCCCTAGCAACCCGCTGTGTTTTCTGGTTACCAGCTACACAGTGGGCTGCGGGGAGTGTAATTTGCACCCCTGCATCCCCCCTCCCCAGGGAACGCATCTGGTCATTGGGCGAATGGTTTTACCAATATAATAAAATAAACATGGACAATATATGAAATAAAAAACAAACTTGCTCTATATGTAAATTGCAAAAATTGCAGATTCCACATTTAAAGTTTCCTTGGGGAGAAGCTTTTTTTAGCCAATTGTTCTTTTCCTCTGGTAAGAGGTGATTATGTACCAACAAATCAGCCAAATTTTTTGTTCATTTATATGCAAACCGTGGACAATTAATTCTTATGTTTGATAAATCCCTGTCCCTCTGTGGCACGTGCCAATTTTTTCGAATAGCTGTATAGATCGCCCTGTCCATTGGGCTATGTTTGAAACTAAACATAAATTTCTGACCACCGTTTTCATTAGAACATTGCTATTTCTGTTTTTTCTTTTTACAATTTTTCAGAACATCCATTTGTGACATATTTTTCGCACGACTCTCTGCTTCTCTTAACAGAGGAAAAGGATATCTTCTATTTAGGAAGCATGTCTTCAATTCTGCTATTTGCTTTCTATAGATATCCTCATTATTAATTTTTCGAAGTCTTACCATTTGACTATAGGGAATGCTTTTTTTAGTGTGTATCGGATGTGTGCTATCATAATGCAGCATGTTGTTGGTTGCTGTGGATTTTCTATGTACTTGAGTATTAATTCTATCATCTACGATGTCTATTTTCACGTCCAAAAATTGCAAACTATCTTGTTCGATACAGGATGTTCACTGCATATTCTCGGTATTCACTTCATTCAGATAAGATACAAAATGATCAAATTCCTGTTTGGAACCATCCCAAATGATGAACATGTCATCGACAAATCATAAAGATATACGTATGTGCTTCAAAAAAGGATTCATGATATCAGGTATATATTTTTCCTCAATAACCGCAAGGAACAAATTTGCAAATACACATGCAACCGGCGTACCCATTGTGGTCCATTTTTTTGTAAGTACCACCTATCTATAAACTTGAATGCATTATGGGACAACACAAATTCTAAACCTTCAAGAGTGAAGGAAATACACTCAGAATCTTTATCCGAATTTATTAGAATTTTCTGTATGACCTCTATACCCCTCTTGTGTGGAATTCTAGTATATATAAGTTGACAACATCAATAGATGCTAGGGAAAAATTAGTCTGCCAGCCAATTTCTTTCACGGCCACTAGAAAATCCCCTGACTCTTTTATGAATGAGGGTATTCACAATAATAATGGTTTGGGACTAGGGCTCTGTTTGTGAATCTATCCCAGATATTATGGAACGCCCTGGGGGCTTAGTGATAGGTTTATGTATTTTAGGTATACTATACCAATGTGGAATGTTAGGACATGTAAGGCAATGCAGTTCATCAGTGGTATACATCATATGATAGATAGATAGATAGATAGATAGATAGATAGATAGATAGATAGATAGATAGATAGATAGATAGAGTAAAAAAAGAGAGGCAGCACTGTAATGTTCAAAAGGAGGTTGCAAATCACAGGACTTTTGACAAAATTCTCACAATAATAAATAAAGCATGGCAGTAATGAAAATTCAATTTAACTAGAGCATCAGTGATTTATTTTTCCTTATAATAAAAATGCTATATTTCCACACAGAGCCTTTTCAAGTTTGAAAAAAGTTCCCATGTGGAGCTCATATGTTTCATGTATTTTTGGTGGTTTTCCCACCTACAAAGAATGGAGAGGTCTGTAATTTTTATAGTAGGTACACTTCAACTGTGAGAGATAGAATCTAAAAATAAAAAAAAACAAAGAATCATATTGTATGATTTTTAAATAATTAAATTGCATGAAATACTGTAAGTATATGATCACCTACCAATCAGCAGGAATTCTGGTGTTCACAGACCTGTTAGCTTTTCTTTGAGGCTCCCTCCTACTCTGCACTCATTTTCTGAATTAATTGCACCTGTTTAAACCCGTTACCTGTATAAAAGACACCTCTCTACACACTCAATAAAAAACACTTCAACCTATCCAACATGGCCAAGACCAAAGAGCTGTCTATGGACACCAGCGACAAAATTGTAGAACTGCACAAGGCTGGGGTAGAATATTGGACAATAGGCAATTAGTTTGTTGAGAATGCAACAAATGTTGTCACAATTATTAGAAAATTGAAGAAACACAAGATGACTGTCAATCTTCCTCGGTCAATCTTCCTCGGACTGAGGCTCCATGCAAGATCTTGCCTCATGGCATATGGATAATTTTGAGAATGGTCAAGAATCAGTGCAGAACTACGTGAGAGGACCTGGTCAATGACTTGAAGATTGCTGGGACCACAGTCTCAAACATTACGGTTAGTAACACGCTACGCCGTCATGGATTAAAATCTTGTAGGGCCTGCAATGTCCCCCTGCCCATGCCAGCAGATATCCAGGCCCATTTGAAGTTCGCCATTAACCATCTGGACGATCCAGATGAGGCATGGGAGTAGGTCATATATTCAGATGAGACCAAAATAGAACTTTTTGGTATCAACTCTACTTACCGTGTAGAGAGGAAGAAGAAGGATGAGTGCAACCTCAAGAATACCATCCAAACCATGAAGTATGATGAGAAAACATCATACTTTGAGGGTTTTTTTTGCAAAGATGACAGGCTGACTGCACTGTATTGAAGGGAGAGTGGATGGGGTCATGCATTGCAAGATTTTGGCCAATAACCTTCTTCTCTTAGTAAGAGAATTGAAGATAGGTGATAGCTAGGTCTTCCAGCATGACAATGACCCCAAAACACACAACCAGGGCAACTAAGAAGTTCTATTTTTCTTTTGTATCAATGCATATTTCATTAAATTTATTAAAAAGTAATTGTAAAATCATACAATGTGATTTTCTGGTTTTCATTTTCAGATTCTGACTCTCACAGTTGAAGTGTACCTACAATAAAAAATTACAGACCTCTCCATTATTTATAGATGGTAAAATTTGCAAATCTGCAGTGTGTCAAATATTTAGTTCCCCCACTGTAGATACCGTATATACTCGAGTATAAGCCGACCCGAGTATAAGCCGACCCCCCTAATTTTGCCACAAAAAACTGGGAAAACTTATTGACTCGAGTATAAGCCTAGGGTAGGAAATGCAGCAGCTACAGGTAAATGTCAAAAGTAAAAATATATGCTCCATACCGTTCATTATTGCCCCATAAGATGTTCCATATAAAGCTGTGCCACATATAATGCTGCATACCGTTCATTATTGCCCCATAGATGCTCTGTATAAAGCTGTGCCACATATAATGCTCTGCACCATTCATTATTGCCCCATAGATGCTCCACATAAAGCTGCGCCACATATAATGCTCCATACTGTTCATTATTGCCCCATAGATGCTCCATATAAAGCTGTGCCACATATAATGTTCCATACCGTTCATTATTGCCCCATAGATGCTCCATATAAAGCTGTGCCACATATAATGCTCCATACTGTTCATTATGGCCCCATAGATGCTCCATATAAAGCTGTGCCACATATAATGTTCCATACCATTCATTATTGCCCCATAGATGCTCCATATAAAGCTGTGCCATAGAGTGCTCTGCACCGTTCATTATTGCCCCATAGATGTGCCATAGAAAGCTCTGCCATATAGTGCTCTGCACCGTTCATATTGCCCCATAGATGTGCCATACAAAGCTCTGCCATATAGTGCTCTGCACCGTTCATTATGGTCCCATAGATGTGCCATAGAAAGCTCTGCCATATAGTGCTCTGCACCGTTCATTATTGCCCCATAGATGTGCCATAGAAAGCTCTGCCATAAAGTGCTCTGCACCGTTCATTATTGCCCCATAGATGTGCCATATAAAACTGTGCTACCGGTATATATAATGCTGCGGCTGCTGCAATTAAAAAAAATGCCATACTCACCTCTCTTGCTTGCAGCTCCTCAGCGTCCGGTCCCGGCGTCTCTCCGCACTGACTGTTCAGGCAGAGGGCGGCGCACACTATATGCATCATCGCGCCCTCTGACCTGCACAGTCAGAGCCAGAGGACGGGAAGATGGAGCGGCGCCTGGCGTGTGGAACGTGGACAGGTGAATATGTAATACTTACCTGCTCCCGGCGTCCCTGGCTCCTTATCCCGGACAGCTGGTCTTCGGGTGCCGCAGCTTCTTCCTCTGTCAGCGGTCACTGGCACCGCTCATTAGAGGAATGAATATGCGGATACACCCCTTTGGGAGTGGAGTCCATATTCATAAGTTTAATGAGCGGTCCCACGTGATTGCTGAACAGGGGAAGAGCTGCAGCACCGAAGACCGTGGGACGGCAGGGGGAGCATCAGGAGCGCCGGAAGCAGGTAAGTATGCCTCAGACCTCTCTCCCCCTCACCCGCCGACCCTGCCACCCACCATGACTCGAGTATAACCGAGAGGGGCACTTTCAGCCCAAAAATTTGGGCTGAAAATCTCGGCTTATAATCGAGTATATACGGTAGATAATTCCCACACTCTGCTTCAGTTGCCAATAGAAGCCAGGACACAAGTGTAAAAATATATTAACTATTCAAGAGAGCTACAAAACTCTTTGCAAAAGATGAGTTAAGTGTATATTCATATGCATCTCTATTGAGCTCAATATGGTATAACATTGAAGATTCTATGCGGCTATGTACATAAAAAAGATCTCCAGAGCACCGATGAAAATGCATGATATTACAATGTTGCAATGTGATTAATAGCATAGTGATTTTTCACAAATTGTATAGATAAAAAAGATTAGTATTAATGAAGAGTGAATAAATGCGATATAAGAAGGGGATAGAAGGAGGGTTGTCCTCATACAGAGTTGACGGTCAGTATACAGCAATACTACTGCTAAACATGGAGCCACACTGTGAGAGGATATCGTTAATTTCACCAGAGCAACGGTGTCACTAAATTCGAAATGGAATATAGTGTGCCAGCAAAAATAGCATATGTGGTATTGAAAATACTATTATATACAATGTATCATGAAAAAATGCAATAAATTCCATCACCACCATTGATCACATATATCCTTGTTAACACTTAATAAAAACCTTTCAAATGAACTCTGAGTAATTGGCATGTAATTAGTTCATGCTAATTTAACTATAAAGGGATGAACTAACATAAATACAAAATACCCCTTATGACCTAATTAGGGGTTTTATGTGCAATAAAATGGATAAGGGGACTCATGGGTAGTACATTTGACCTTGAAAACCTGATATAAATATTAATATAAAACACCAAGAAGGATCATGTACATTAAGCATCTCACTTTCCACAAGCATTCAATTACGTTTGTGAGTCTGGAATATTTTAATATCTTTTTATAAATAGATGGATGTTACATATTTTTGCTTTCAGCTACCAGTAATATAATCATATGGATATACTTTCACTTTACCGCATCCTAAATATCCAATCAAGCCTTTCTCTTTTATCTTTAGACTGGTCACATAATTGCCTAATTGTATCGACCGTGGTATTTAAAGGTTCACCCAACTGAGGCTGTAACTATCCCTGATGAAGGAAGCTGCAAGCTCTCGAAATGCGTTGAATTAGGACCCTATCCATACTCTTCAAACACCTGACCACAGGTAGGGGTGTGATGTCGCTAACCCCTAACTAGATGTCACTGCCTTAAACAAGCCTTTTACAATCTATTGAATCTTAAATACACAGGCCCGCTATTTTAGACGGATACATACAGGTCAGTGCCGGACTCATTGTTCCCAGCTTTCCCAGTGACAGCGAGATCGTCGCATCCAGCTCTCCCAGCAATCAGTTATCCAAGCCTAAGGTAATAGTTTAACCATACTTAATGCATTTTTCATGATGCACTCTATAACATAGTATTTTCAATACCACATATGCCGTTTTTGCTGGCACACTATATTCCATTACAAATTTAGTAACACTGTTACTCTGGTGAAATTAACGATATCCTGTCATAGTCTGGCGTCATGTTTAGCGGTAGTATTGCTGTATACTGACCACCAAACTCTGTATGAGAAAAACCCTTCTTTTATCCCCTTTTTACCACTCACTTTATTAGTTCTGAGCGCTGTTTGAATTTTATATTTGTTTTTTTCTACACCTAGACAACAGGTGGTTATTTTCACTCAAACATAGCAGCTAGAAACTAACCTGTGTGTCCAGCGCCAGTGGGCAGGGCCGGACTGAGCATCAGGCACTTCGGGCAAATGCCAGAAGGATCGGTGCTTGTAGTGGGCCACTCGATCAGCACATGCTGGCTGAGTGGCAAGTACCAGCATCAGAGAACAGTGGCAGAGAACAGCAGCACGCCAGCTGAAAGGTAATACTTGCCTGCGAAATTGCTTGTGTGTAATGCATGAGTGTATGGTATCTGTAGTGTGTGTGTAATGTGTGTGCGATATCTGTAGTGTGTGTGTGTGTTTGTGTAATGTGTGTGCGGTATCTGTAGTGTGTGTAATGTGTGTGCAGTATCTGTAGTGTGTGTGTGTAATGTGTGTGCGGTATCTGTAGTGTGTGTGTAATGGGTGTGTGTGTGGTATCTGTTGTGAATTCTGTTGTCGGGCTCCCTCCTGTGGTCATGAATGGTACTTCGTCTGATTCTGTCCATGGACTTTCTCTGGTTGCTGTGGGTGTTTCTGAGTTTCCTTCCACAGGTGACGAGGTTAATTCGTTATCTGGCTGCTCTATTTAACTCCACTTAGATCTTTGCTCCATGCCACCTGTCAATGTTCCAGTATTGGTCTAGTTCTCTCCTGGATCGTTCTTGTGACCTGTCTTCCCAGCAGAAGCTAAGTGGCTGCTTGTTTTTCTCTGGTTTGCTATTTTTCTGTCCAGCTTGCTATTTTGATTGTTGTCTTGCTTGCTGGAAGCTCTGGGATGCAGAGGGAGCGCCTCCGCACCGTGAGTCGGTGCGGAGGGTCTTTTTGCGCCCTCTGCGTGGTCTTTTTGTAGGTTTTTGTGCTGACCGCAAAGCTACCTTTCCTATCCTCAGTCTGTTCAGTTAGTCGGGCCTCACTTTGCTAAATCTATTTCATCTCTGTGCTTGTATTTTCATCTTTACTCACAGTCATTATATGTGGGGGGCTGCCTTTTCCTTTGGGGAATTTCTCTGAGGCAAGGTAGGCTTTATTTTTCTATCTTCAGGGCTAGCTAGTTCCTTAGGCTGTGCCGAGTTGCACAGGGAGCGTTAGGAGCAATCCACGGCTATTTCTAGTGTGGTTGATAGGATTAGGGATTGTGGTCCCAGAGTTCCCACGTCCCAGAGCTCGTCCTATATTATCAGTAACTATCAGGTCATTCCGTGTGCTCTTAACCACCAGGTCCATTATTGTCCTGACCACCAGGTCATAACAGGTATCTGTAGTGTGTGTGTGTGTAATGTGTGTGCGGTATCTGTAGTGTGTGTGTGTAATGTGTGTGCGGTATCTGTAGTGTGTGTAATGTGTGTGCGGTATCTGTAGTGTGTGTGTGTGTGTAATGTGTGTACGGTATCTGTAGTGTGTGTGTAATGTGTGTGCGGTATCTGTTGTGTGTGTGTAATGTGTGTGTGGTATCTGTAGTGTGTGTGTGTGTAATGTGTGTGCGGTATCTGTAGTGTGTGTGTGTGTAATGTGTGTGCGGTATCTGTAGTGTGTGTGTGTGTAATGTGTGTGCGGTATCTGTAGTGTGTGTGTAATGTGTGTGCGGCATCTGTAGTGTGTGCGGTATCTGTAGTGTGTGTGTGTGTAATGTGTGTGCGGTATCTGTAGTGTGTGTGTAATGTGTGTGCGATATCTGTAGTGTGTGTGTAATGTGTGTGCGGTATCTGTAGTGTGTGTGTAATGTGTGTGCGGTATCTGTAGTGTGTGTGTAATGTGTGTGCGGTATCTGTAGTGTGTGTGTAATGTGTGTGTGGTATCTGTAGTGTGTGTGTGTGTAATGTGTGTACGGTATCTGTAGTGTGTGTGTAATGTGTGTGCGGTATCTGTAGTGTGTGTGTAATGTGTGTGTGGTATCTGTAGTGTGTGTGTGTGTAATGTGTGTGCGGTATCTGTAGTGTGTGTGTGTGTAATGTGTGTACGGTATCTGTAGTGTGTGTGTAATTTGTGTGCGGTATCTGTAGTGTGTGTGTAATGTGTGTGTGGTATCTGTAGTGTGTGTGTGTGTAATGTGTGTGCGGTATCTGTAGTGTGTGTGTGTGTAATGTGTGTGCGGTATCTGTAGTGTGTGTGTGTGTAATGTGTGTGCGGTATCTGTAGTGTGTGTGTAATGTGTGTGCGGCATCTGTAGTGTGTGTGTGTGTAATGTGTGTGCGGTATCTGTAGTGTGTGTGTAATGTGTGAGCGATATCTGTAGTGTGTGTGTAATGTGTGTGCGGTATCTGTAGTGTGTGTGTAATGTGTGTGCGGTATCTGTAGTGTGTGTGTAATGTGTGTGTGGTATCTGTAGTGTGTGTGTGTAATATGTGTGAGTTATCTGTAGTGTGTGAGTGTGTAATGTGTGTGCAGTATCTGTAGTGTAATACTTGTGTGTGCGGTATCTGTAGTGTGTGTGCAATGTGTGTGCGGTATCTGTAGTGTGTGTGTGTATTTCTAGTGTGGTTGATAGGATTAGGGATTGCGGTCAGCAGAGTTTCCACGTCCCAGAGCTCGTCCTATATTATCAGTAACTATCAGGTCATTCCGTGTGCTCTTAACCACCAGGTCCATTATTGTCCTGACCACCAGGTCATAACAGTACAGGTGGCCCAAAGTACTAATGCATCTCAATAGAGGGATAAGAGAAGTTCTGAGACTATTTTTTTTTCTTTGCAGTGTGTTTTGTCTCTCTTTTCCCCTTTACATCTGGGTGGTTCAGAACACAGATGTAGACATGGACATTCAAGGTCTGTCCTCTTTGATGGATAATCTCACTATAAGTGTACAAAACATTCAAGATTTTGTGGTTCAGAATCCGATGTCAGAGCCTAGGATTCCAATTCCTGATTTGTTTTTTGGTGATACATCTAAGTTCTTGAATTTCAAAAATAATTGTAAATTGTTTCTTGCCTTGAAGCCTCGCTCCTCAGGTGACCCTGTACAAGAAGTAAAGATCATTATTTCTTTGTTACGTGGTGACCCTCAAGACTGGGCATTTTCCCTTGCGCCAGGAGATCCAGCATTGCGTGATGTTGATGCGTTTTTCCTGGCGCTTGGATTGCTTTATGACGAACCTAATTCAGTGGATCAGGCAGAGAAAATCTTGCTGGCTCTGTGTCAGGGTCAGGATGAGGTAGAGATATATTGTCAGAAGTTTAGAAAGTGGTCTGTGCTCACTCAGTGGAATGAATGTGCCCTGGCAGCAATCTTCAGAAAGGGTCTCTCTGAAGCCCTTAAGGATGTCATGGTGGGATTTCCCATGCCTGCTGGTCTGAATGAGTCTATGTCTTTGGCCATTCAGATCGATCGATGCTTGCGTGAGCGTAAAGCTGTGCACCATTTGGCGGTACTATCTGAGCATGGGCCTGAGCCTATGCAATGTGATAGGACTTTGACCAGAGCTGAACGGCAAGAGCACAGACGTCGGAATGGGCTATGTTTTTACTGTGGTAATTCCACTCATGCTATCTCTGATTGTCCTAAGCGCACTGAGCGGTTCGCTAGGTCTGACCAGAGCTGAACGGCAAGAGCACAGACGTCGGAATGGGCTATGTTTTTACTGTGGTAATTCCACTCATGCTATCTCTGATTGTCCTAAGCGCACTGAGCGGTTCGCTAGGTCTGACACCATTGGTACGGTACAGTCTAAATTTCTATTGTCCGTTACTCTGATTTGTTCTTTGTCATACTATTCTGTTATGGCATTTGTGGATTCAGGCGCTGCCCTGAATTTGATGGACTTGGAGTATGCTAGGCGCTGTGGTTTTTTCTTGGAGCCCTTGTAGTATCCTATTCCATTGAGAGGAATTGATGCTACGCCTTTGGCCAAGAATAAGCCTCAGTACTGGACCCAATTGACCATGTGCATGACTCCTGCACATCAGGAGGATATCCGCTTTCTGGTGTTGCATAATCTGCATGATGTGGTCGTTTTGGGGTTGCCATGGCTACAGGTTCATAATCCAGTATTGGACTGGAAATCTATGTCTGTGTCCAGCTGGGGTTGCCAGGGGGTACATGGTGATGTTCCATTTTTGTCTATTTCGTCTTCCACTCCTTCTGAAGTTCCAGAGTTTTTGTCGGATTATCGGGATGTATTTGATGAGCCCAAAGCCAGTGCCGTACCTCCTCATAGGGATTGCGATTGTGCAATTAATTTGATTCCTGGTAGTAAGTGTCCTAAGGGCCGATTGTTCAATTTATCTGTGCCAGAACACGCCGCTATGCGGAGTTATATAAAGGAATCCTTGGAGAAAGGCCATATTCGCCCGTCGTCATCACCGTTAGGAGCAGGGTTCTTTTTTGTGGCCAAGAAGGATGGTTCTTTGAGACCTTGTATTGATTACCACCTTCTCAATAAAATTACAGTCAAATTTCAGTATCCTTTGCTGTTGCTGTCTGATTTGTTTGCTCGTATTAAAGGGGCTAGTTGGTTCACCAAGACAGATCTTCGAGGGGCGTAGAATCTTGTGCGTATTAAACAAGGCAAAGAATGGAAAACAGCATTTAATACGCCTGAGGGCCATTTTGAGTACCTGGTTATGCCATTCGGGCTTTACAATGCTCCATCAGCATTTCAGTCCTTTATGCATGACATCTTCCGAGAGTACCTGGATAAATTCCTGATTGTGTATTTGGATGATATTTTGGTCTTTTCGGATGATTGGGAGTCTCATGTGAAGCAGGTCAGAATGGTGTTCCAGGTCCTTCGTGCGAATTCCTTGTTTGTGAAGGGGTCAAAGTGTCTCTTTGGAGTTCAGAAGGTTTCATTTTTGGGGTTCATTTTTTCCCCTTCTACTATCGAGATGGACCCTGTTAAAGTCCAAGCCATTTACGATTGGACTCAGCCGACATCTGTGAAGAGCCTGCAAATGTTCCTGTGCTTTGCTAATTTTTATCGGCGCTTCATTGCTAATTTTTCTAGTGTTGCTAAACCGTTGACTGATTTGACCAAGAAGGGTGCTGATGTGGTCAATTGGTCTTCTGCAGCTGTAGAGGCTTTTCAGGAGTTGAAGCGTTGTTTTTCTTCTGCCCCTGTGTTGTGCCAGCCAGATGTTTCGCTCCCGTTTCAGATTGAGGTTGATGCTTCTGAGATTGGAGCTGGGGCTGTTTTGTCGCAAAGAAGTTCTGATGGCTCGGTGATGAAGCCATGTGCTTTCTTTTCTAGAAAGTTTTCCACTGCTGAGCGCAATTGTGATGTTGGTAATCGAGAGTTGTTGGCCATGAAGTGGGCATTCGAGGAGTGGCGTCATTGGCTTGAAGGAGCCAAGCATCGCGTGGTGGTCTTGACAGATCACAAGAATTTGACTTATCTTGAGTCTGCCAAACGGTTGAATCCGAGACAGGCTCGATGGTCGTTATTTTTCTCCCGTTTTGATTTTGTGGTTTCGTACCTTCCGGGCTCTAAGAATGTGAAGGCTGATGCCCTGTCAAGGAGTTTTGTGAATGACTCTCCGGGTGTTCCTGAGCCGGCGGGTATTCTCAAAGAGGGGGTAATTTTGTCTGCCATCTCCCCTGATTTGCAGTGGGTGCTGCAAAAATTTCAGGCTGATAGACCTGACCGTTGCCCAGCAGAGAAACTGTTTGTCCCTGATAGATGGACTAGTAGAGTTATCTCTGAGATTCATTGTTCAGTGTTGGCTGGGCATCCTGGAATCTTTGGTACCAGAGATTTGGTGGCTAGATCCTTTTGGTGGCCGTCTTTGTCACGGGATGTGCGTGTGCGTTCTTTTGTGCAGTCCTGTGGGACTTGTGCTCGTGCTAAGCCCTGCTGTTCTCGTGCCAGTGGGTTGCTTTTGCCCTTGCCAGTCCTGAAGAGGCCCTGGACGCATATTTCTATGGATTTTATTTCGGATCTCCCTGTCTCTCAAAAGATGTCGGTCATTTGGGTGGTTTGTGATCGCTTTTCTAAGATGGTCCATTTGGTACCTTTGTCTAAATTGCCTTCCTCCTCTGATTTGGTGCCATTATTTTTCCAGCATGTGGTTCGTTTTCATGGTATCCCGGAGAACATCGTTTCTGACAGAGGTTCCCAGTTTGTTTCGAGGTTTTGGCGATCTTTTTGTGCTAGGATGGGCATTGATTTGTCTTTTTCCTCGGCTTTCCATCCTCAGACAAATGGCCAAACCGAATGAACTAATCAGACTTTGGAAACATATCTGAGATGCTTTGTTTCTGCTGATCAGGATGATTGGGTGTCCTTTTTGCCATTGGCTGAGTTTGCCCTTAATAATCGGGCCAGCTCGGCTACTTTGGTTTCGCCGTTTTTCTGCAATTCTGGTTTCCATCCGCGTTTCTCTTCAGGGCAGGTTGAGTCTTCGGACTGTCCTGGTGTAGATACTGTGGTGGATAGTTTGCAGCAAATTTGGACTCATGTGGTGGACAATTTGACATTGTCCCAGGAGAAGGCTCAACGTTTCGCTAACCACTGGCGTTGTGTGGGTCCCCGACTTCGTGTTGGGGATTTAGTTTGGTTGTCGTCTCATTATGTTCCTATGAAGGTTTCCTCTCCTAAGTTTAAGCCTCGTTTCATTGGTCCGTATAAGATTTCTGAGGTTATCAATCCTGTGTCATTTCGTTTGGCCCTTCCTGCTTCTTTTGCCATCCATAATGTGTTCCATAGGTCGTTGTTGCGGAGATACGTGGCGCCTGTGGTTCCATCCGTTGATCCTCCTGCCCCGGTGTTGGTTGAGGGGGAGTTGGAGTATGTGGTGGAGAAGATTTTGGATTCTCGTATTTCGAGACGGAAACTCCAGTACCTGGTCAAGTGGAAGGGTTAAGGTCAGGAAGATAATTCCTGTGTTTTTGCCTCTGATGTTCATGCTGCCGATCTGGTTCGTGCCTTTCATTTGGCTCGTCCTGGTCGGCCTGGGGGCTCTGGTGAGGGTTCGGTGACCCCTCCTCAAGGGGGGGTACTGTTGTGAATTCTGTTGTCGGGCTCCCTCCTGTGGTCATGAATGATACTTCGGCTGATTCTGTCCATGGACTTTCTCTGGTGGCTGTGGGTGTTTCTGAGTTTCCTTCCACAGGTGACGAGGTTAATTCGTTAGCTGGCTGCTCTATTTAACTCCACTTAGATCTTTGCTCCATGCCACCTGTCAATGTTCCAGTATTGGTCTAGTTCTCTCCTGGATCGTTCTTGTGACCTGTCTTCCCAGCAGAAGCTAAGTGGCTGCTTGTTTTTCTCTGGTTTGCTATTTTTCTGTCCAGCTTGCTATTTTGATTGTTGTCTTGCTTGCTGGAAGCTCTGGGACGCAGAGGGAGCGCCTCCGCACCGTGAGTCGGTGCGGAGGGTCTTTTTGCGCCCTCTGCGTGGTCTTTTTGTAGGTTTTTGTGCTGACCGCAAAGCTACCTTTCCTATCCTCAGTCTGTTCAGTTAGTCGGGCCTCACTTTGCTAAATCTATTTCATCTCTGTGTTTGTATTTTCATCTTTACTCACAGTCATTATATGTGGGGGGCTGCCTTTTCCTTTGGGGAATTTCTCTGAGGCAAGGTAGGCTTTATTTTTCTATCTTCAGGGCTAGCTTGTTCCTTAGGCTGTGCCGAGTTGCATAGGGAGCGTTAGGAGCAATCCACGGCTATTTCTAGTGTGGTTGATAGGATTAGGGATTGTGGTCCCAGAGTTCCCACGTCCCAGAGCTCGTCCTATATTATCAGTAACTATCAGGTCATTCCGTGTGCTCTTAACCACCAGGTCCATTATTGTCCTGACCACCAGGTCATAACAGGTATCTGTAGTGTGTGTGTGTATAATGTGTGTGCGGTATCTGTAGTGTGTGTGTGTAATGTGTGTGCGGTGTCTGTAGTGTGTGTAATGTGTGTGCGGTATCTGTAGTGTGTGTGTGTGTAATGTGTGTACAGTATCTGTAGTGTGTGTGTAATGTGTGTGCGGTATCTGTAGTGTGTGTGTAATGTGTGTGCGGTATCTGTAGTGTGTGTGTGTGTAATGTGTGTGCGGTATCTGTAGTGTGTGTGTGTGTAATGTGTGTGCGGTATCTGTAGTGTGTGTGTGTGTAATGTGTGTGCGGTATCTGTAGTGTGTGTGTAATGTGTGTGCGGCATCTGTAGTGTGTGCGGTATCTGTAGTGTGTGTGTGTGTAATGTGTGTGCGGTATCTGTAGTGTGTGTGTAATGTGTGTGCGATATCTGTAGTGTGTGTGTAATGTGTGTGCGGTATCTGTAGTGTGTGTGTAATGTGTGTGCGGTATCTGTAGTGTGTGTGTAATGTGTGTGCGGTATCTGTAGTGTGTGTGTAATGTGTGTGCGGTATCTGTAGTGTGTGTGTAATGTGTGTGTGGTATCTGTAGTGTGTGTGTGTAATGTGTGTGAGTTATCTGTAGTGTGTGAGTGTGTAATGTGTGTGCAGTATCTGTAGTGTAATACTTGTGTGTGCGGTATCTGTAGTGTGTGTGCAATGTGTGTGCGGTATCTGTAGTGTGTGTGTGTATTTCTAGTGTGGTTGATAGGATTAGGGATTGCGGTCAGCAGAGTTTCCACGTCCCAGAGCTCGTCCTATATTATCAGTAACTATCAGGTCATTCCGTGTGCTCTTAACCACCAGGTCCATTATTGTCCTGACCACCAGGTCATAACAGTACAGGTGGCCCAAAGTACTAATGCATCTCAATAGAGGGATAAGAGAAGTTCTGAGACTATTTTTTTTTCTTTGCAGTGTGTTTTGTCTCTCTTTTCCCCTTTACATCTGGGTGGTTCAGAACACAGATGTAGACATGGACATTCAAGGTCTGTCCTCTTTGATGGATAATCTCACTATAAGTGTACAAAACATTCAAGATTTTGTGGTTCAGAATCCGATGTCAGAGCCTAGGATTCCAATTCCTGATTTGTTTTTTGGTGATACATCTAAGTTCTTGAATTTCAAAAATAATTGTAAATTGTTTCTTGCCTTGAAGCCTCGCTCCTCAGGTGACCCTGTACAAGAAGTAAAGATCATTATTTCTTTGTTACGTGGTGACCCTCAAGACTGGGCATTTTCCCTTGCGCCAGGAGATCCAGCATTGCGTGATGTTGATGCGTTTTTCCTGGCGCTTGGATTGCTTTATGACGAACCTAATTCAGTGGATCAGGCAGAGAAAATCTTGCTGGCTCTGTGTCAGGGTCAGGATGAGGTAGAGATATATTGTCAGAAGTTTAGAAAGTGGTCTGTGCTCACTCAGTGGAATGAATGTGCCCTGGCAGCAATCTTCAGAAAGGGTCTCTCTGAAGCCCTTAAGGATGTCATGGTGGGATTTCCCATGCCTGCTGGTCTGAATGAGTCTATGTCTTTGGCCATTCAGATCAATCGATGCTTGCGTGAGCGTAAAGCTGTGCACCATTTGGCGGTACTATCTGAGCATGGGCCTGAGCCTATGCAATGTGATAGGACTTTGACCAGAGCTGAACGGCAAGAGCACAGACGTCGGAATGGGCTATGTTTTTACTGTGGTGATTCCACTCATGCTATCTCCGATTGTCCTAAGCGCACTGAGCGGTTCGCTAGGTCTGACACCATTGGTACGGTACAGTCTAAATTTCTATTGTCCGTTACTCTGATTTGTTCTTTGTCATACTATTCTGTTATGGCATTTGTGGATTCAGGCGCTGCTCTGAATTTGATGGACTTGGACTATGCTAGGCGCTATGGTTTTTTCTTGGAGCCCTTGCAGTATCCTATTCCATTGAGAGGAATTGATGCTACGCCTTTGGCCAAGAATAAGCCTCAGTACTGGACAAAATTGACCATGTGCATGACTCCTGCACATCAGGAGGATATCCGCTTTCTGGTGTTGCATAATCTGCATGATGTGGTCGTTTTGGGGTTGCCATGGCTACAGGTTCATAATCCAGTATTGGACTGGAAATCTATGTCTGTGTCCAGCTGGGGTTGCCAGGGGGTACATGGTGATGTTCCATTTTTGTCTATTTCGTCTTCCACTCCTTCTGAAGTTCCAGAGTTTTTGTCGGATTATCGGGATGTATTTGATGAGCCCAAAGCCAGTGCCGTACCTCCTCATAGGGATTGCGATTGTGCAATTAATTTGATTCCTGGTAGTAAGTGTCCTAAGGGCCGATTGTTCAATTTATCTGTGCCAGAACACGCCGCTATGCGGAGTTATATAAAGGAATCCTTGGAGAAAGGCCATATTCGCCCGTCGTCATCACCGTTAGGAGCAGGGTTCTTTTTTGTGGCCAAGAAGGATGGTTCTTTGAGACCTTGTATTGATTACCACCTTCTCAATAAAATTACAGTCAAATTTCAGTATCCTTTGCTGTTGCTGTCTGATTTGTTTGCTCGTATTAAAGGGGCTAGTTGGTTCACCAAGACAGATCTTCGAGGGGCGTAGAATCTTGTGCGTATTAAACAAGGCAAAGAATGGAAAACAGCATTTAATACGCCTGAGGGCCATTTTGAGTACCTGGTTATGCCATTCGGGCTTTACAATGCTCCATCAGTATTTCAGTCCTTTGTGCATGACATCTTCCGAGAGTACCTGGATAAATTCCTGATTGTGTATTTGGATGATATTTTGGTCTTTTCGGATGATTGGGAGTCTCATGTGAAGCAGGTCAGAATGGTGTTCCAGGTCCTTCGTGCGAATTCCTTGTTTGTGAAGGGGTCAAAGTGTCTCTTTGGAGTTCAGAAGGTTTCATTTTTGGGGTTCATTTTTTCCCCTTCTACTATCGAGATGGACCCTGTTAAAGTCCAAGCCAGTTACGATTGGACTCAGCCAACATCTGTGAAGAGCCTGCAAATGTTCCTGTGCTTTGCTAATTTTTATCGGCGCTTCATCGCTAATTTTTCTAGTGTTGCTAAACCGTTGACTGATTTGACCAAGAAGGGTGCCGATGTGGTCAATTGGTCTTCTGCAGCTGTAGAGGCTTTTCAGGAGTTGAAGCGTTGTTTTTCTTCTGCCCCTGTGTTGTGCCAGCCAGATGTTTCGCTCCCGTTTCAGGTTCAGGTTGATGCTTCTGAGATTGGAGCTGGGGCTGTTTTGTCGCAAAGAAGTTCTGATGGCTCGGTGATGAAGCCATGTGCTTTCTTTTCTAGAAAGTTTTCCACTGCTGAGCGCAATTGTGATGTTGGTAATCGAGAGTTGTTGGCCATGAAGTGGGCATTCGAGGAGTGGCGTCATTGGCTTGAAGGAGCCAAGCATCGCGTGGTGGTCTTGACAGATCACAAGAATTTGACTTATCTTGAGTCTGCCAAACGGTTGAATCCGAGACAGGCTCGATGGTCGTTATTTTTCTCCCGTTTTGATTTTGTGGTTTCGTACCTTCCGGGCTCTAAGAATGTGAAGGCTGATGCCCTGTCAAGGAGTTTTGTGAATGACTCTCCGGGTGTTCCTGAGCCGGCGGGTATTCTCAAAGAGGGGTTAATTTTGTCTGCCATCTCCCCTGATTTGCAGTGGGTGCTGCAAAAATTTCAGGCTGATAGACCTGACCGTTGCCCAGCAGAGAAACTGTTTGTCCCTGATAGATGGACTAGTAGAGTTATCTCTGAGATTCATTGTTCAGTGTTGGCTGGGCATCCTGGAATCTTTGGTACCAGAGATTTGGTGGCTAGATCCTTTTGGTGGCCGTCTTTGTCACGGGATGTGCGTGTGCGTTCTTTTGTGCAGTCCTGTGGGACTTGTGCTCGTGCTAAGCCCTGCTGTTCTCGTGCCAGTGGGTTGCTTTTGCCCTTGCCAGTCCTGAAGAGGCCCTGGACGCATATTTCTATGGATTTTATTTCGGATCTCCCCGTCTCTCAAAAGATGTCGGTCATTTGGGTGGTTTGTGATCGCTTTTCTAAGATGGTCCATTTGGTACCTTTGTCTAAATTGCCTTCCTCCTCTGATTTGGTGCCATTATTTTTCCAGCATGTGGTTCGTTTTCATGGTATCCCGGAGAACATCGTTTCTGACAGAGGTTCCCAGTTTGTTTCGAGGTTTTGGCGATCTTTTTGTGCTAGGATGGGCATTGATTTGTCTTTTTCCTCGGCTTTCCATCCTCAGACAAATGGCCAAACCGAATGAACTAATCAGACTTTGGAAACATATCTGAGATGCTTTGTTTCTGCTGATCAGGATGATTGGGTGTCCTTTTTGCCATTGGCTGAGTTTGCCCTTAATAATCGGGCCAGCTCGGCTACTTTGGTTTCGCCGTTTTTCTGCAATTCTGGTTTCCATCCGCGTTTCTCTTCAGGGCAGGTTGAGTCTTCGGACTGTCCTGGTGTAGATACTGTGGTGGATAGTTTGCAGCAGATTTGGACTCATGTGGTGGACAATTTGACATTGTCCCAGGAGAAGGCTCAACGTTTCGCTAACCACCGGCGTTGTGTGGGTCCCCGACTTCGTGTTGGGGATTTAGTTTGGTTGTCGTCTCGTTATGTTCCTATGAAGGTTTCCTCTCCTAAGTTTAAGCCTTGTTTCATTGGTCCGTATAAGATTTCTGAGGTTATCAATCCTGTGTCATTTCGTTTGGCCCTTCCTGCTTCTTTTGCCATCCATAATGTGTTCCATAGGTCGTTGTTGCGGAGATACGTGGCGCCTGTGGTTCCATCCGTTGATCCTCCTGCCCCGGTGTTGGTTGAGGGGGAGTTGGAGTATGTGGTGGAGAAGATTTTGGATTCTCGTATTTCGAGACGGAAACTCCAGTACCTGGTCAAGTGGAAGGGTTATGGTCAGGAAGATAATTCCTGTGTTTTTGCCTCTGATGTTCATGCTGCCGATCTGGTTCGTGCCTTTCATTTGGCTCGTCCTGGTCGGCCTGGGGGCTCTGGTGAGGGTTCGGTGACCCCTCCTCAAGGGGGGGTACTGTTGTGAATTCTGTTGTCGGGCTCCCTCCTGTGGTCATGAATGATACTTCGGCTGATTCTGTCCATGGACTTTCTCTGGTGGCTGTGGGTGTTTCTGAGTTTCCTTCCACAGGTGACGAGGTTTATTCGTTAGCTGGCTGCTCTATTTAACTCCACTTAGATCTTTGCTCCATGCCACCTGTCAATGTTCCAGTATTGGTCTAGTTCTCTCCTGGATCGTTCTTGTGACCTGTCTTCCCAGCAGAAGCTAAGTGGCTGCTTGTTTTTCTCTGGTTTGCTATTTTTCTGTCCAGCTTGCTATTTTGATTGTTTTCTTGCTTGCTGGAAGCTCTGGGACGCAGAGGGAGCGCCTCCGCACTGTGAGTCGGTGCGGAGGGTCTTTTTGCGCCCTCTGCATGGTCTTTTTGTAGGTTTTTGTGCTGACCGCAAAGCTACCTTTCCTATCCTCAGTCTGTTCAGTTAGTCGGGCCTCACTTTGCTAAATCTATTTCATCTCTGTGTTTGTATTTTCATCTTTACTCACAGTCATTATATGTGGGGGGCTGCCTTTTCCTTTGGGGAATTTCTCTGAGGCAAGGTAGGCTTTATTTTTCTATCTTCAGAGCTAGCTAGTTCCTTAGGCTGTGCCGAGTTGCATAGGGAGCGTTAGGAGCCATCCACGGCTATTTCTAGTGTGGTTGATAGGATTAGGGATTGTGGTCAGCAGAGTTCCCACGTCCCAGAGCTCGTCCTATATTATCAGTAACTATCAGGTCATTCCGTGTGCTCTTAACCACCAGGTCCATTATTGTCCTGACCACCAGGTCATAACAGGTATCTGTAATGTGTGTGTGTGTAATGTGTGTGCGGTATCTGTAGTGTGTGTGTGTAATGTGTGTGCGGTATCTGTAGTGTGTGTAATGTGTGTGCGGTATCTGTAGTTGTGTGTGTGTAATGTGTGTGCGGTATCTGTAGTATGTGTGTAATGTGTGTGTGGTATCTGTAGTGTGCGTGTGTGTGTGTAATGTGTGTGAGGTATCTGTAGTGTGTGTGTAATGTGTGTGCGATATCTGTAGTGTGTGTGTAATGTGTGTGCGGTATCTGTAGTGTGTGTGTAATGTGTGTGCGGTATCTGTAGTGTGTGTGTAATGTGTGTGCGGTATCTGTAGTGTGTGTGTAATGTGTGTGTGGTATCTGTAGTGTGTGTAATGTGTGTGAGTTATCTGTAGTGTGTGAGTGTGTAATGTGTGTGCAGTATCTGTAGTGTAATACTTGTGTGTGCGGTATCTGTAGTGTGTGTGCGGTATCTGTAGTGTGTGTGTGTAATGTGTGTGCGGTATCTAGTGTGTGTAATGTGTGTGCGGTATCTGTAGTGTGTGTGTTTAATATGTGTGCAGTATCTGTAGTGTGTGTAATGTTTGTGAGTTATCTGTAGTGTGAGTGTGTAATGTGTGTGCGGTATCTGTAGTGTAATACTTGTGTGTGCAGTATCTGTAGTGTGTGTGTAATGTGTGTGGTATCTGTAGTGTTTGCGTGTGTGTAATACTTGTGTGTTTGTGTGTAATACATGTTTGTGTGTAATACTTGTGTGGGTGTGTGCGTAATAATGAGTAATGTGTACGTAATGAGCCTGTGTTGTCCACCATGTGTGCTGTGTACATGTATGATGTGTGTGTCTGTGTGACTACATCAGATGTATGTAATGAGTCTGTGTTGTCCACCATGTGTGCTGTGTACATGTATGTGTGTGTCTGTGTGACTATTTGATGTGTATGTAATGAGCTTGTGTTGTCCAGCATGTGTGCGGTGTACATCATATACAGTTAGGGCCAGAAATATTTGGACAGTGACACAAGTTTTGTTATTTTAGCTGTTTACAAAAACATGTTCAGAAATACAATTATTTATATAATATGGGCTGAAAGTGCACACTCCCAGGTGCAATATGATAGTTTCCACATCCAAATCGGAGAAAGGGTTTAGGAATCATAGCTCTGTAGTGCATAGCGTCCTCTTTTTCAAGGGACCAAAAGTAATTGGACAATGGACTCTAAGGGCTGCAATTAACTCTGAAGGCGTCTCCCTCGTTAACCTGTAATCAATGAAGTAGTTAAAAGGTCAGGGGTGGATTCCAGGTGTGTGGTTTTGCATTTGGAAGCTGTTGCTATGAGCAGACAACATGCGGTCAAAGGAACTCTCAATTGAGGTGAAGCAGAACATCCTGAGGCTGAAAAAAAAAATCCATCAGAGAGATAGCAGACGTGCTTGGAGTAGCAAAATCAACAGTTGGGTACATTCTGAGAAAAAGGAATTGACTGGTGAGCTTGGGAACTCAAAAAGGCCTGGGCGTCCACGGATGACAACAGTGGTGGGTGATCGCCGCATACTTAATTTGGTGAAGAAGAACCCGTTCACAACATCAACTGAAGTCCAGACCACGCTCAGTGAAGTAGGTGAATCTGTCTCTAAGTCAACAGTAAAGAGAAGACTCCATGACAGTAAATACAAAGGGTTCACATCTAGATGCAAACCATTCATCAATACCAAAAATAGACAGGCCAGAGTTAAATTTGCAGAAAAACACCTCAAGAAGCCAGCTCAGTTCGGGAAAAGTATTCTATGGACAGATGAGACAAAGATCAACCTGTACCAGAATGATGGGAAGAAAAAAGTTTGGAGAAGAAAGGGAACGGCACATGATCCAAGGCACACCACATCCTCTGTAAAACATGGTGGAGGCAACGTGATGGCATGGGCATGCATGGCTTTCAATGGCACTGGGTCACTTGTGTTTATTGATGACATAAGAGCAGACAAGAGTAGCCGGATGAATTCTGAAGTGTACCGGGATATACTTTCAGCCCAGATTCAGCCAAATGCTGCAAAGTTGATTGGACGGCACTTCATAGTACAGATGGACAATGACCCCAAGCATACAGCCAAAGCTACCCAGGAGTTCATGAGTGCCAAAAAGTGGAACATTCTGCAATGGCCAAGTCAATCTCCAGATCTAAACCCAATTGAGCATGCATTTCACTTGCTCAAATCCAGACTTAAGACGGAAAGACCCACAAACAAGCAAGACCTGAAGGCTGCGGCTGTAAAGGCCTGGCAAAGCATTAAGAAGGAGGAAACCCAGCGTTTGGTGATGTCCATGGGTTCCAGACTTAAGGCAGTGATTGCCTCCAAAGGATTTGCAACAAAATATTGAAAATAAAAATATTTTGTTTGGGTTATGTTTATTTGTCCAATTACTTTTGACCTCCTAAAATGTGGAGTGTTTGTAAAGAAATGTGTACAATTCCTACATTTTCTATCAGATATTTTTGTTCAACCCTTCAAATTAAACGTTACAATCTGCACTTGAATTCTGTTGTAGAGGTTTCATTTCAAATCCAATGTGGTGGCATGCAGAGCCCAACTGGCGAAAATTGTGTCACTGTCCAAATATTTCTGGCCCTAACTGTATGAAGTGTATGTAATTCATTGTATGTGGGCTGGTGAATTTTTTTTGTGCCAGGGCTGCTTTTTGGTCCCAGTCCGGCCCTGCCAGTGGGTTACAGTATATCCTATTATGGAATTGAATTCTACTTGAATTTTACAAAAATCCGCATCCATAAAACTTTACCAAAATGCATATCTTTTGCAATTCACATCAGCATGGAAAAGACATGGCTACTGCTGACCGCTATTTTACAAAACTGTCAAAAGCCATATAAACGTTTAAAAGATACAAAATATACTTATGCTTACCTTAACATCACTCTTCAGTTCCTCTTCGCATCTTCTGATCCCCATCGCCAGTGCTGAAATCCCATACACTAAGCAGGGACTCCAGATCTTGATGAGGTCCAGGAAGGTTCTGCATACGCACAAGGTCACGGTGCACATCATGATATCATGCTGTTGTGACCCTTTTTTCCCTGTTCAGAATCGTCCTGGACCTCATCAGAGTCAGATGTCCCAGCTCTGTGTGATAGGCCAGGTATCAAAACATATGACGAGGACTGGATGGATGACACTGAGGAGCGCAGGAGACATTTTTTATGCTCTGTGGTCTGGATCCCAGGAAAATACGCACATATAGACAAATTCAATATTTGCCTTATCTGCCTTATTAGTGCATAATTTAAAGTGTCAAAATGTGTTTCTATTTCTTGAAATTCTATTTGTATCATATGAAAAAGAAATATCCCATTTAACATTATTTTTCCAGTTTACTAAATTAAACTCATACAGTGAATAAGAAGGCATTGAAAATGTTTCCCTTATATGTACTACCCAAGTGAAAAGGGTTTACAATGCCACTGAAAATCTGTCAAAATTAAATGTCAGAATAATCCCATGACTAAAAGGTGACCTGCAAATTAGGACCACTGAGACCTGCCTGAAGTTAAGCATAGTATCCCTGCTATAATTCTGAAGATCTATGACTGCTTTACATCTTTTTGATGTTCATGAAGTGCATTGTTCAAATACCATGGCTCTAAGGACATGATAACATTCCAGAATATTGTTTGAAATTAGGCATGTTCATACACATAGCCTTTAATTGTTAAGACAATTATTAAAATATGATAATGTTATTTTTTAATGAAGGATTTAATGGTTATTAGAATTGCTATTTGTTATATAATAAGTTGCTAACCTTTTTATCTTCTTTGCAAGTTTTATTTTAGCTGTTTTTGTATTTAGATATGGAATTCTCATGCCATAACTATATTAACTCATTTCCTTTCTGACATTAGACGTAATAATCCGTCCATTTGACCTTGGTCTATCCATTTGACCTACGTCTACACTATTAACCCCTTTCTGACAGATGTCGTAATAATACGTCCCTGTGCCCTGGGTCTATGTGATCAGAGATGTATGATTACATCAATGCGATCGCCCGTGTACACTGGTGTTGTCTGGGAGATCGCCGCTGGGTGTCAGCTGACTCTGACAGCTGACGTCCAGCACTAAAAGTCAGTAGTTATCACATACGACTCCAAGAACTTTAACCCCCAAAGTGCTATTATTGAGTGAGATTGCATGACTCTGGGAGCCAGCAGAGGGCTGACAGCCCCTCTACTTTAGAATTCGGAGACCTTGCAGCGTGATGCGGGGTCCCGATTGTTGCTATTGGGACCCGATGTCGTCATGATAACATCCAGGTCACCTGAGCTAGAAAATATGATGATTATGAGCAGTGCATGATCAGCAAGCTTCTCATTCAGTGCAGAGATGACAGTTTCTACAGCATGGGGATTCTGCTGCACCCCGTGTTGTAGAAGCAATCAACCTGCAAAAAATAAGACTAAGTGGGACTAAGTAAAAAAGTTTAAAAAGTTATTTTTTTAAATAACTAAAAATATAAAAAAACAAAAATAATAACAAAAAATTAAATTATATTGTATCTATAAATAAATATTTGAATGATTAAAAATATATAAACAATAAAAGTACACATATTTGGTATCTTCGCAATGACCCAACCTATAAAACTGTCCCACTAGCTAATCCCTTTAGTGAACACCATAAAAAAAGGCAAAAAAACAATGCTTTATCATCATACTGCTGAACAAAAAGTGGAATAAAACGTGATAAAAAAGACAGTTGTAAAAAAACATGGTACTGCTGAAAACGTCATCTTGTCCCACAAAAAACAAGCCACCATACAGCTCCATCAGTAAAAAAAAGATACAGGTGCTTCTCACAAAATTAGAATATCATGAAAAAGTTAATTTATTTCAGTTATTCAATACAAACTCAGATATTATATGGAGCCATTGCAAACAGAGTGATCTATTTCAAGTGTTTATTTCTGTTAATGTTGATGGTTATGCAAAACAAAACAATGTGGGAGCACGCATGAGTAGGATCAGTAAGACAATGAATACTGTGGTCAAGGAGGCCAATAAGCCACTAACCTTAGTGGGTTATGCAACCCTGCATAACCAGGTGTAGATGAAGAGGAGAGTGGTTACACTCACAATGTAAAAAGCAGACAGCTGCGGGTCCCGTTGTATGGGTTGTTGTGATGGCTGGGCAAGGTGCAGTGCTTCACGCTGTGGTTTGAACATGCAGTGATAGAGCCGGGTGAGGCAATGGTGCATGCTGGGTGCCATGTGACCGCAGGTCCTGAGGATCACGTGACCGCAGGTCCTGAAGAACTGATAAGGTATCTCATCTGGAGCAGCTCCCGCCGTGCACCCTCAGAGAGGGATGCGTGATGAGGTTCAGAAGAAAAATGCAGTCTTTAGGGAGCGCTGAAGTAGAGATGGGAGAGACTGTTGTATTCTTCTCATCGTCAATGTTAATGGTTATGGCTTACAGCCAATGAAAATTCAAAAGTCATTATGTCACTTAATTAGAATAAATAACAAAAAACATCTTCAAAGGCTTCCAAAGCATTTAAAAAGGACCCATAGTTTCAGCAGCCTCCACAGTCATGGGAAAGAATACTGACCTGAAGGCAGTCATTGACACACTCCACAAGGAGGATAAGCCACAAAAGTTCATTGCTAAAGAATCTGGCTGCTCACAGAGTGCTGTATCCAAGCATATTCATGGACAGTTGAGAGGAAGCAAAAAGTGTGGTAAAAAAGGTGTACAAGCAACCAGGATAACCGCAGCCTTAAAAGGGTTCTTAAGAAAATACCAATCAAATATTTGGGGGAGATTGACAAAGAGTGGACTGTTGCTGGAGTCATTGTTTCAAGAACCACCACACACAGATGTATCCAGGACATGGGCTACAAATGTCGCATTCCTTGTGTCAAACCCGTGATGACCAATAGACAACGCCAGAAGCGTCTTACATGGGCCAAGGAGAAAAAAGGAACTGGCTGTTTCTTAGTAGTCCAAGGTGTTGTTTTCAGATGAAAGTAAATTTTTCATTTCATTTGGAAATCAAGGTGCCAGAGTCTGGAGGAAGAGTGGAGAGGCACACAATTCAAGATGCTTGAGGTCCAGTGTGAAGTTTCCACATTCAATATCAGTATTGTTTTGGGGAGCCAAGTCAGGTGTAAGTCCACTGTGTTTTATCAACACCAAAGTCAGCGCAGCCGTCTACCAAAAAATTTTAGAGCACTTCATGTTTCCCTCTGCCGATAAGCTTTTTGGAAATGGAAATTTAATTCTCCAGCAGGACGTGGCACCTTTCCACACTGCCAAAAGTACCAAAACCTGGTTTAAAACCAACAATATCACTGTGCTTGATTGGCCAGCAAACTCACCTGACCTTAACCACATGGAGAATCTATGGGGTATTGTCAAGAGGAAGATGAGAGACATCAGACCCAACAATGCAGACTAGCTGAAGGCTGCCATCTAAGCAACCTGAGCTTCCATAACACCTCAGCAGTGCCATTGGCTGATCACCTCCATGTCATGCCACATTGATGCAGTAATTGATGCAAAACGACCCCCAATTAAGTATCGACTGCATTTATTCAACATACATTTCAGTATTTCAACATTTTGGATTTTAAAATATTTTTTCTATTTGGTGTTATAAAGTATTCTAATTTACTGAGATAATGACTTTTATTTTTCATTGGCTGTAAGCTATAATCATGAACATTAACCCCTTTCGAGGTGGGGTGGGTCCGTATGCCAACCGATGGGATAGTATGTTATAGCGTTCGGCCGCTCTCTGACTATCGCAGCTGACATCTGGCACTATATGCCAGGAGCGGTCACGGACCGCTCCTGGCACATTAACCCCAAAAAACTGCGATCAAACTTGATCACAGTCATCCAGGGGCTTAGGAAAGCATCGAGCAGAGAGGGGGCTCCCTGCATGCTTCCCTGAGACCCTCGAAACAACGCGTTGTGCTCGTGTTGTACCGAGCGTCTCCTCCCTGTGGGCTCCAGAACCAAAATGGCCACAGGGCTGTATCCGGGTCCTGCAGTGAGGTGGCTTACCAGCACCTGCTCAGAGCAGGCACCGGAAAGCCTCTCTGCAGTGCATGTAAGATCATTGATCTGACATAGTGCATTGCAAAGTGTCAGATCAGCGATCTTACACTATAACATGAAGCCCCACCCCGGGGCAATGTTATAGTGTAAAAAAAAATTCAGATGTGTAAAAAAAAATTAAAAAAAAATTTCCTAAATAAAAAAAATAAAAAATATATTGTTCCCATAAATACATTTCTTTATCTAAATAAAAAAACAATAAAGGTACACATATTTAGTATCGCCGTGTCCGTAATGACCCGACCTATAAACTGTCCCACTAGTTATCCCCTTCAGTGAACAACATAAAAAAATGAGGCAAAAAACAACGCTTTATTATCATACCGCTGAACAAAAAAAGGAATAACACGCAATCAAAAAGACGGATGTAAATAACCATTGTACCGCTGAAAACGTCATTTTGTCCCACAAAAAAAGGGCTGCCATACAGCATCATCAGCGAAAAAAATAAAAAAGTTATAGTCCTCAGAATAAAGCGATGCAAAAATAATAATTTTTTCTATAAAATAGTTTTTATCATATAAAAGCGCCAAAACATAAAAAATATAAATGAGGTATCGCTGTAATCGTACTGACCCAAAGACTAAAACTGCTTTATTCATTTTACCAAATTCGGAAGGGTATAAATGCCCCCCCAAAAGAAATTCATGAATAGCTGGTTTTTGGTCATTCTGCCTCACAAAAATCAGAATAAAAAGCGATCAAAAAATGTCATGTGCCCGAAAATGTTACCAATAAAAACATCAACTCGTCCCGCAAAAAACAAGACCTCATATGACTGTTTGGACCAAAATATGGAAAAATTATAGCTCTCAAAATGTCATAACACAAAAAATATTTTTTGAAATTAATAGCGTCTTTTAGTGTGTGACAGCTGTCAATCATAAAAATCCGCTAAAAAACCCGCTATAAATAGTAAGTCTAACCCCCCTTCATCACCCCCTTAGTTAGTGAAAAATAAAAAAAAATTTAAAAATGTATTTATTTCCATTTTCCCATTAAGGTTAGGGCTAGGGTTAGGGTTAAGGCTAGGGTTAGAGTTAGGGCTAGGGTTAGGGCTAGGCTTAGGGTTCGGGTCAGGGCTAGGGTTAGGGCTAGGGTTAGGGCAAGGGTAAGGGCTAGGGTTAGGGCTAGGGCTAGGGTTGGAGCTAGGATTAGGGTTTGGATTACATTTATGGATAAGATTAGGGTTAGGGGTGTGTCAGGGTAAGGGGTGTGGTTAGGGTTAGGGGTGTGGCTAGGGTCAGGGGTGTGTTGGAGTTAGGGGTGTGGTTAGGGTTGGGATTAGGGTTAGGGGTGTGTTGGGGTGTGGGGTGTGGTTGGGGTTAGGGGTGTGGTTGGGATTAGGGTTAGGGGTGTTTTAGTTAGGGTTTCAGTTATAATTGGGGATTTTTACAGTTTAGGCACATAAGGGCTCTCCAAACGCAACACGGTGTCCCATTTCAATTCCAGTCAATTTTGCAGTGAAAAGTCAAACGGCGCTCCTTCCCTTCCAAGCTCTGGCATGCACCCAAACAGTGGTGGGGTATCAGCGTACTCAGGACAAATTGCACAACCACTTTTGTGGTCCAATTTCTTCTCTTACCCTTGGGAAAATAAAAAATTGGGGGCGAAAAATCATTTTTGTGAAAAAATATGATTTTTTATTTTTACGGCTCTGCATTATTAACTTCTGTGAAGCACTTGCTGGGTGAAAGTGCTCAACACACATCTAGATAAGTTCCTTAAGGGGTCTAGTTTCCAAAATGGTGTCACTTGTGGGGGGTTTCATTGCTTAGGCACATCAGGGGCTCTCTAAACGCAACATGGCGTCCCATCTCAATTCCAGTCAATTTTGCATTGAAAAAGTCAAATGGCGCTCCTTCCCTTCCGAGCTCTGCCATGCGCCCAAACAGTGGTTTACCCCCACATATCAGGTATCGGCGTACTCAGGACAAATTGCGCAACAACTTTTGTGGTCCAATTTCTCCTGTTACCCTGGGTAAAATAAAACAAATTGGAGCTGAAGTAAATTTTATGTGAAAAAGTTAAATTTTTTTAAACATTCCAACAATTCCTGTGAAACACCTAAAGGGTTTATAAACTTCTTGAATGTGGTTTTGAGCACCTTGAGGGTTGCAGTTTTTAGAATGATGTCACACTTGGTTATTTTCTATCAAATAAACCTCTTAAAATGACTTCAAATGTGATGTGGTCCCTAAAAAAATGGTGTAAAAATGAGAAATTGCTGTTCAACTTTTAACCCTTATAACTCCCTAACAAAAAAAAATTTGGTTCCAAAATTGTGGTGAAGGAAAGTAGACATGTGGGAAATGTTACTTATTAAATATTTTGTGTGACATAATTCTGTGATTTAAGGGCATAAAAATTCAAAGTTGGAAAATTGCAAAATTTTCAAAATTTTCACCAAATTTCCATTTTTTTCACAAATAAACGCAGGTAATATCAAAGAAATTTTAACACTATCATGAAGTACAATATGTCTCGAGAAAACTTTGTCAGAATCACCGGAATCCGTTGAAGAGTTCCAGAGTTATAACCTCATAAAAGGACAGTGGTCAGAATTGTAAAAATTGGCCTGGTCCTTAACGTGCAAACCACTATTGGGGGTAAAGGGGTTAAAAGAAATAAACATTTGAAATTGATCACCCTGTTTTTAATGACTCTATATAATATGAGAGTTTCACTTTTTGCTTTGAAGGATTGAAATAAATTAACTTTTTGATGATATTCTAATTTTGTGAGAAGCACCTGAATATCTCTCAGAATAAAGCAATGCAAAAATAATTATTTTGTCTATAAAACAGCTTTTATTGTGAAAAAGTGCCAAAACATAAAGAAAATATATAAGTGGGGTATCACTCTAATCGTACTGACCAAAACAATAAAACTGCCTTATCAATTTTGCCACACATGAAATAACATAAGCCCCCCCAAAAAATTCCTGAATTGCTGTTTTTTTTTCATTCTGCCTCCTAAAAATCCTTATAGAAAGCGATCAAAAAATATCATGTGCCCGAAAATAGTACCAATAAGACTGTCAACTCATGCCTCAAAAAACGAGCCATCACATGACACAGTAGGCCAAAATATGGAAAAATTATAGCTCTCTAAATATGGTGATGCAAAAACTATTTTTTGTAATAAAAGTATGTTCTAGTATGAGACAGCAGCCAAACATAAAAACCTATATAAATCTGGTATCCCTGTAATTACACCAACCCGAAAAATAAAGTCACCTAATCTTTTATACCCCAAAAGCATAAAAAATAAATAAAACCAGTTCTTCACCTGCTGTTGATTTTTTCATTCTGCCTCCCAAAGATTGCAGTAAGGCTCAGCACACATTTATCCTGCGCTCTGCGCTGAGCTGTGCATCGTTGTTTCCATGTAAATCTCTGAAATATGTGATTCAGACCGAACCTCTGGTGGAAGATTCCCCATAATGAGGCAGATGGATATACCGTTGAGGCGATCTGATCTATGATCCGGTTGTGTTCATCTTTTTAGGATTGCATAAAAGTTTCATTAGCCATAGTTTTGTACACTTCTGAAAAGAAAGACACCGCTGGACAGAGGCCAGATGAACTCCAGAGTAACTCAGAGATTTAGATGGAAACCCCCCAAAAATGCTCATTATAGAGCGCTGGATAACAGTGATCCAAAATGTTATGTAAAATGTTCCCAATAAAAGCTTCAACTCAATCCACATAAAAGAAAGTCTCCACTCAGGTCTCTTATCTGTTAACAGAAAAATAGGGGGTTTCCACGTTACTGGTTTTACAAAGGCTCTGGAAAAGTGAAATGGCTCATCACCTGGCAAAAGAATTTCAGCAAATTCTGCGTTCTAAATTCCAAATGCCTCTTACCTTCTGAGCCCCTTCCCTTCTGAGCCCCATAGTGTACCTAAATCACATAAAGCGTCCACATGTTTGGCCTTTCTGAAGCAATGAGAGCCTGCATAACTTGTGGGTGCATGCCTCCAGAAACAAGGGCTGGACATAAAGCACTGGTGACTGCAATGTACCGGTCAATACAGCGTACTGGTCACTACAATTGCAGTTTGCAATTTTTAGGCTACTTTCACACTAGCATTGTCTGATGTACGCCGCAATGCGTCATTTTGGAGACGCAAAGTTGCCCGCAGGATGTGTTTTTTTCCATAGACTTGTATTAGCCGACGCATTGCGATGTATGGCAACACGTCGCATCCGTCGTGCGACGGATGTGTCGTGTTTTGGCGGACCGTCAGCACAAAAAACATTGCATGTAACGTTTTTTTGTGCATCGTGTCCGCCATTTCCAACCGCGTATGCGTGGCCGGAACTCCACCCCCTCCTCCCCGCACCTTACAATGGGGCAGCGGATGCGTTGTAAAACTGCATCTGCTGCCCTGTTGTTCATTTTTTTCGCAGTTTGTGTCGGTACATCGGGCCGACGCATGGTGACGCTAGTAACATTTGTTGCTGCTTAATTCTGGAAAATACCCATGGCGTCAAAATCCGCACTACACCTATAGATAAAATTACCAAGGGGTATTGTTTCCAAAATGGGATCACTTGAGACGGGATTCTGCTCTTCTACCAATTAGGCGCTGTGTATATAGAACCCGCAACTGTTCTAGGAAAATCTGGGCTCCAGGAGGAAAATAGCGCTCCTTTCCTCCCGAGTCTCTTCGTATGGCTATGTAGTGCTGTACAGCCCCATATGGGGTATTGTCACGTTCAGCAGAATTTGTGGGACAGATTTTGGTGACAGCAACCTATAGGACATAAATTAAAAAAACAAACCATCAAAAGCAGCCTTACCAACACCAAGTCAGATCACAAATGCACAAGCATGATGCAGGAGACCCCAATTAATAAAGGGGTAGCACTGATGTAAACTACTGATGAAAGCAGCCTCTCACAAACCTACCAATTTATTAAAGGAGGGAGTGGCTGATAAGTAAAAAATGCAGATAAATGAGGTTGGAATAGATTGCCACTCACACAGTTCCATACAAAATAATATAAATATAATGTATTTATATAAATATAAATATATTTATATAAATATATACACTGCTCAAAAAAATAAGGGGAAAACTAAAATCCCACATCCCATATCCTAGATATCACTGAATGAAATATTTCAGTTGCAAATCTTTATTCATTACATAGTGAAATGTGTTGAGAACAATAAAACCTAAAAATGATCAACATAAATTACAACTAATATCCCACGGAGGATTGGAGTTGGAATAATGCTTAAAATCAAAGTGGAAAATGAAGTTACAGACTGATCCAACTTCAGTGGAAATGCCTCAAGACAAGGAAATGATGCTCTGTAGTGTGTGTGGCCTCCACGTGCCTGTATGACCTCCCTACAATGCCTGGGCATGCTTCTGATGAGGCAGTGGATGGTCTCCTGAGGGATCTCCTCCCAGACCTGGACTAAATCATCCACAAGCTCCTGGACAGTTTGTGGTGCAACGTGATGTTGGTGGATGATGCGAGACATGATGTCCCAGATGTGTTCAATCGGATTCAGCTTTGGGGAATGGGCAGGCCAGTCCATAGCTTCAATGCCTTCATCTTGCAGGAACTGCTGACACACTTCAGCCACATGAGGTCTGGCATTGTCATGCATTAAGAGGAACCCATGGCCAAACGCACCAGCGTATGGTCTCACAAGGGGTCTGAGGATCTCATCTTGGTACCTAATGGCAGTCAGGCTAACTCTGGTGAGCACATGGAGGGCTATGTGGCCATCCAAAGAAATGCCATCTCACACCATTACTGACCCACTGCTAAAAAGGTCATTCTGAAGGATGTTGCAGGCAGCAGATCGTTCTCCATGGCGTCTCCAGACTCTGTCACGTCTGTCACATGTGCTCAGTGTGAACCTGCTTTCATCTGTGAAGAGCACAGTACACCAGTGGTGAATTTGCCAATCCTGGTGTTCTGTGGCAAATGCCAAGCATCCTGCATGGTGTTGGGCTGTGGGCACAACCCCCATCCTCATGGAGTCAGTTTCTAACCGTTTGTGCAGACACATGCACATTTGTGGCCTGCTGGAGGTCATTTTGCATGGCTCTGGCAGTTCCTCTCCTGTGGCTGAGGTAGCGGTCTTGCTGCTGGGTTGTTGCCATCCTACAGCCCTTTCCATGTCTTTTGGTGTACTGGCCTGTCTCCTGGTAGCACATACAGTATCTGGACACTACACTGGCAGACACAGCAAACCTTTTTGCCACAACTCGCATTGCTGTGCCATCCTGGATGAGCTGCACTACCTGAGCCACTTGTGTGGGTTGTAGAGTCCGTCTCATGCTACCACAAGTATGAAGGAAAAACAAACATTCAAGTGACCAAAACATCAGCCATAAAGCATTGGTACTGAGATGTGGTCTGTGGTCCCCACCTGCAGAACCACTCCATTATTGAATGTGTCTTAATAATTGCCAATAATTTCCATCTGTTGTCTATTCCATTTGCACAATAGCATGTGAAATTGATTGTCAAACAGTGTTGCTTCCTAAGTGGACAGTTTGATTTCACAGAAGTTTGATTCTCTTGGAGTTATGTTCTGTTATATATATATATATATATATATATATATATATATATATATATATTGATCACATATAGTAGCTGGATGTGAATCACATTGGGTTTGAATTTTTAGCCATTCACTGAACTCTAAATTCAAAACAATTTGTGTTTTGCGGTGCACAGATCATCAAAATTAGTTGCCACCATATTACATATAGCAAAATATTACATCAGCCAGAGAAGACACAAATAACCATGAGCAAAGCTGGTGGTGTAGGAGGCACAAATCATCATGCATTAACATCATTGGGGTCTCATTGAGGTCTGTTACAAACCCCAAATATAACAGAAACCATGGAAAGTCTACTTCTAAAGCAGATAGATGAAGCTGCAACCCATAATGAGGTCCTGGTTATGGGGGACTTTAACTACCCGGATATTAACTGGGAAACAGAAACCTGTGAAACCCATAAAGGCAACAGGTTTCTGCTAATAGCCAAGAAAAATTATCTTTCACAATTGGTGCAGAATCCAACCAGAGGAGCAGCACTTTTAGACCTAATACTATCTAATAGACCTGACAGAATAACAAATCTGCAGGTGGTTGGGCATCTAGGAAATAGCGACCACAATATTGTGCAGTTTCACCTGTCTTTCACTAGGGGGACTTGTCAGGAAGTCACAAAAACACTGAACTTTAGGAAGGCAAAGTTTGACCAGCTTAGAGATGTGTTGTGGATACTGTTTTTGGGCTCACTCTGGTGGTTACTGATGGTACTGGGTGACTTGTGTTCTCTGCTGTCTCTGGTGTCCACCTGTTCTATCAGGATAGGGGAGTTTCCTATTTAACCTGGCCTTCTTGTCATTTCCTCGCCGGCTATCAATGTAATCAGTGTGTCTTGTTACCTCTGCTTCCCGCTTCTGTTATCTTCAGGACAAGCTAAGTTTTGATTTTTCTGTTCCACGTTTTGCTTAATTTTAGTCTTAGTCCAGCTTGCAGATATGTGATTCCTTTTTGCTGGTTGCTCTAGTGGGCTGATATTACTCCTCATGTTCCATGAGTTGGCACATGAGTTCAAGTAATTTCAGGATGGTTTTTTGTAGGGTTTTTTGCTGACCGCGCAGTTCACTTTTGTATCCTCTGCTATCTAGCTTTAGCGGGCCTCATTTTGCTGAATCTGTTTTCATAACTACGTATGTGCTTTCCTCTCATTTCACCGTCATTACATGTGGGGGGCTGCTATTTCTGTGGGGTGTTTCTCTGGAGGCAAGAGAGGTCTGTGTTTCTTCTAATAGGGGAAGTTAATCCTTCGGCTGGCGCGAGACGTCTAGGAATCATCGTAGGCACGTTCCCCGGCTACTGCTAGTTGTGTGTTTAGGTTCAGGATCGCGGTCAGCTCAGTTTCCATCACCCTAGAGCTCGTTTTGTTTTTTGCGCTTGTTCTTTTGTGGTCCCCTGCCATTGGGATCATGATAGTATAGCCGGCCAAAATGTGGTATTCGTATTGGCTGAAGTAGGAGGAAAAGTAGCCTGAGGAAGTTTTTTTTTTTTTTTCCCCTCAGTGTTTGCTGCCTAGCCTTAATTGCAGCCTGGCTGCTTCTTACCTCCTCTTAATCCTTGAATGGCTCTGACCTCAGCTGTTTATCATGGACGTCCAGAGTTTGGCTTCCAGCCTGAATAATCTTGCTGCTAAGGTTCAAAATATACAAGATTTTGTTGTACATGCTCCTATGTCTGAACCTAGAATTCCTATCCCAGAGTTTTTTTCTGGAGATAGATCTAGTTTTCTGAATTTTAGGAACAATTGCAAGTTGTTTCTTTCTTTGAAATCTCGTTCCTCTGGAGACCCTGCTCAGCAGGTCAAGATTGTTATATCTTTCCTGCGGGGTGACCCTCAGAATTGGGCATTTGCATTGGCACCAGGGGATCCTGCGTTGCTCAATGTGGATGTGTTTTTTCTGGCATTGGGTTTGCTCTATGAGGAACCTAACCTAGAGATTAAGGCTGAAAAAGCTTTATTGGCTCTCTCTCAGGGGCAAGATGAAGCAGAAATATATTGTCAGAAATTTCGGAAATGGTCGGTGCTTAGTGGAATGAGTGCGCCCTGGCTGCAAAATTCAGAGATGGCCTTTCTGAGGCCATTAAAGATGTTATGGTGGGGTTCCCTGCGCCTACAGGTCTGAATGAGTCTATGACTATGGCTATTCAGATTGATCGGCGTTTACGGGAGGCGCAAACCTGTGCACCATTTGGCGGTGTCTTCTGAACAGGCACCTGAGACAATGCAATGTGATAGAATTCAGTCCAGAAGTGAACGGCAAAACTATAGGCGGAAAAATGGGTTGTGTTTTTATTGTGGTGATTCAGCTCATGTTATATCAGCATGCTCTAAACGCACAAAAAAGGTTGATAAGTCTGTAGCCATTAGTACTTTACAGTCTAAGTTCATTCTGTCTGTGACTCTGATTTGTTCATTATCAGCCATTTCCGTCGATGCCTATGTGGATTCAGGCGCTGCCCTGAGTCTTATGGATTGGTCATTTGCCAACCGCTGTGGGTTTAGTCTGGAGCCTCTGAAAGTCCCTATTCCTTTGAAAGGAATTGACTCTACACCTTTGGCTATGAATAAACCTCAGTACTGGACACAAGTGACCATGCGTATGACTCCCATTCATCAGGAGGTGATTCGCTTCCTGGTACTGTATAATTTACATGATGTCTTAGTGCTTGGTCTGCCATGGTTACAAACTCATAACCCAGTCTTGGACTGGAAAACGATGTCTGTGTTAAGCTGGGGATGTCAGGGGGTTCATGATGATGCACCTCCGATTTCTATCGCTTCATCTACTCCTTCTGAGGTTCCTGTATTTTTGTCTGATTATCGGGATGTTTTTGAGGAGCCTAAGCTCACTTCGCTTCCTCCTCACAGGGATTGCGATTGTGCTATAGATTTGATTCCTGGCAGTAAATTTCCTAAAGGTTGTTTGTTCAATCTGTCAGTGCCAGAGCATACTGCTATGCGGGATTATGTTAAGGAGTCCTTGGAAAAGGGACATATCCGTCCATCTTCGTCCCCTTTGGGAGCAGGTTTTTTTTTCGTGGCCAAAAAGGATGGTTCCTTGAGGCCTTGTATAGATTACCGTCTTTTGAATAAGATTACAGTCAAATATCAGTATCCTTTGCCATTGTTGACTGATTTGTTCGCTCGCATTAAGGGGGCTAAATGGTTCACTAAGATTGATCTTCGGGGTGCGTATAATCTTGTGCGGATAAAGCAGGGTGATGAGTGGAAAACCGCATTTAATACGCCTGAGGGCCATTTTGAGTATTTGGTGATGCCTTTTGGACTTTCTAATGCTCCTTCTGTCTTCCAGTCCTTTATGCACGATATTTTCCGTGAATATCTGGATAAATTTATGATTGTGTATTTGGATGATGTTTTGTTTTTTTCTGATGACTGGGAGTCCCATGTTCAGCAGGTCAGGAAGGTGTTTCAGGTCCTGCGGGCCAATTCTTTGTTTGTAAAAGGTTCAAAGTGTCTCTTTGGAGTCCAGAAGATTTCTTTTTTGGGGTATATTTTTTCCCCTTCTACTATTGAGATGGATCCCGTTAAGGTCCAGGCTATTTGTGACTGGACGCAGCCTACATCTCTTAAGAGTCTACAGAAGTTCTTGGGCTTTGCTAATTTTTATCGTCGTTTCATAACTAATTTTTCTAGTGTTGTTAAGCCTTTGACGGATTTGACTAAGAAGGGTGCTGATGTTGCTGATTGGTCTCCTGCGGCTGTGGAGGCCTTTCAGGAACTTAAGCGCCGGTTTTCTTCTGCTCCTGTGTTGCGTCAGCCAGATGTTTCGCTTCCTTTTCAGGTTGAGGTTGATGCTTCCGAGATTGGAGCGGGGGCGGTTTTGTCACAGAGAAGCTCCAATGGCTCAGTGATGAAGCCATGTGCGTTCTTTTCTAGAAAGTTTTCGCCCACTGAGCGGAATTATGATGTTGGTAATCGGGAGCTTTTGGCCATGAAGTGGGCATTTGAGGAGTGGCGTCATTGGCTTGAGGGTGCTAGACATCGTGTGGTGGTCTTGACTGATCACAAAAATCTGATTTACCTTGAGTCTGCCAAGCGTCTGAATCCTAGACATGCTCGTTGGTCACTGTTTTTCTCCCGTTTCGATTTTGTGGTTTCATACCTGCCAGGTTCAAAGAATGTGAAGGCGGATGCTCTTTCTAGGAGTTTTGTGCCTGACTCCCCTGGAAATTCTGAGCCCACTGGTATCCTTATGGATGGGGTGATTTTGTCGGCTGTCTCCCCAGACTTGCGACGTGCTTTGCAGGAGTTTCAGGTGGATAAACCTGATCGTTGTCCGCCTGAAAGACTGTTTGTTCCGGATAATTGGACCAGTAGAGTCATCTCCGAGGTCCATTCTTCTGCGTTGGCAGGTCATCCTGGAATATTTGGTACTAGAGACTTGGTGGCCAGGTCTTTTTGGTGGCCTTCCTTGTCGAGGGATGTGCGTTTTTTTGTGCAGTCTTGTGAAGTTTGCGCTCGGGCTAAGCCTTGCTGTTCTCAGGCCAGTGGATTGTTGTCACCTTTGCCTATCCCGAAGAGGCCTTGGACGCACATTTCCATGGACTTTATTTCGGATCTCCCTGTCTCTCAAAAGATGTCCGTCATCTGGGTTGTGTGTGACCGCTTTTCTAAGATGGTTCATCTGGTACCCTTGCCTAAGTTACCTTCCTCCTCTGAGTCGGTCCCTCTGTTTTTTCAGAACGTGGTTCGTTTGCATGGGATTCCTGAGAACATCGTTTCTGACAGGGGATCCCAGTTTGTGTCTAGATTTTGGCGGACGTTCTGTGCTAAGATGGGCATTGATTTGTCCTTTTCGTCTGCATTCCATCCTCAGACGAATGGCCAGACGGAACGAACTAATCAGACCTTAGAAACTTATTTAAGGTGTTTTGTTTCTGCTGATCAAGATGACTGGGTTACCTTTTTGCCGCTTGCCGAGTTTGCCCTTAATAATCAGGCTAGTTCTGCTACCTTGGTTTCTCCTTTCTTTTGTAATTCGGGGTTTCATCCTCGTTTTTCCTCTGGTCAGGTGGAGCCTTCTGATTGTCCTGGAGTGGACATGGTGGTGGATAGGTTGCATCAGATTTGGAGTCATGTGGTGGACAATTTGAAGTTGTCCCAGGAGAGGGCTCAGCAGTTTGCTAATCGCCGTCGCCGCGTGGGTCCTCGACTTCGTGTTGGGGACTTGGTGTGGTTGTCTTCTCGCTTTGTTCCTATGAAGGTCTCTTCTCCTAAGTTCAAGCCTCGGTTCATAGTTCCCTATAGGATCTTGGAAATTCTTAACCCTGTGTCGTTTTGTTTGGATCTCCTGGCATCGTTTGCTATTCATAATGTGTTCCATCGGTCGTTGTTGCGGAAGTATGAGGTACCTGTTGTTCCTTCGCTTGAGCCTCCTGCTCCGGTGCTGGTGGAGGGAGAATTGGAGTATGTTGTGGAGAAGATCTTGGATTCTCGTGTTTCCAGACGGAAACTCCAATATTTGGTCAAGTGGAAGGGTTATGGTCAGGAGGATAATTCTTGGGTGGTTGCCTCTGATGTTCATGCTGCTGATTTGGTCCGTGCATTTCATAGGGCTCATCCTGCTCCCCCTGGTGGTTCTCGTGAGGGTTCGGTGACCCCTCCTCAAGGGGGGGTACTGTTGTGGATTCTGTTTTTGGGCTCCCTCTGGTGGTTACTGATGGTACTGGGTGACTTGTGTTCTCTGCTGTCTCTGGTGTCCACCTGTTCTATCAGGATAGGGGAGTTTCCTATTTAACCTGGCCTTCTTGTAATTTCCTCGCCGGCTATCAATGTAATCAGTGTGTCTTGTTACCTCTGCTTCCCGCTTCTGTTATCTTCAGGACAAGCTAAGTTTTGATTTTTCTGTTCCACGTTTTGCTTAATTTTAGTCTTAGTCCAGCTTGCAGATATGTGATTCCTTTTTGCTGGTTGCTCTAGTGGGCTGATATTACTCCTCATGTTCCATGAGTTGGCACATGAGTTCAAGTAATTTCAGGATGGTTTTTTGTAGGGTTTTTCGCTGACCGCGCAGTTCACTTTTGTATCCTCTGCTATCTAGCTTTAGCAGGCCTCATTTTGCTGAATCTGTTTTCATAACTACGTATGTGCTTTCCTCTCATTTCACCGTCATTACATGTGGGGGGCTGCTATTTCTGTGGGGTGTTTCTCTGGAGGCAAGAGAGGTCTGTGTTTCTTCTAATAGGGGAAGTTAATCCTTCGGCTGGCACGAGACGTCTAGGAATCATCGTAGGCACATTCCCCGGCTACTGCTAGTTGTGTGTTTAGGTTCAGGATCGCGGTCAGCTCAGTTTCCATCACCCTAGAGCTCGTTTTGTTTTTTGCGCTTGTTCTTTTGTGGTCCCCTGCCATTGGGATCATGACAGAGATGCCCTTAATCTGGTAGACTGGGACAATATCCTCAGAAATAAGAATACAGATAATAAATGGAAAATGTTTAAGAACATCCTAAATAGGCACTGTAAGCGGTTTATACCTTGTGGGAATAAAAGGACTAGAAATAGGAAAAACCCAATGTGGCTAAACAAAGAAGTAAGACAGGCAATTAACAGTAAAAAGAAAGCATTTGCACTACTAAAGCAGGATGGCACCATTGAAGCTCTAAAAAACTATAGGGAGAAAAATACTTTATCTAAAAAACTAATTAAAGCTGCCAAAAAGGAAACAGAGAAGCACATTGCTAAGGAGAGTAAAACTAATCCCAAACTGTTCTTCAACTATATCAATAGTAAAAGAATAAAAACTGAAAATGTAGGCCCCTTAAAAAATAGTGAGGAAAGAGTGGTTGTAGATGACGAGGAAATAGCTAACATATTAAACACCTTCTTCTCCACGGTATTCACGGTGGAAAATGAAATGCTAGGTGAAATCCCAAGAAACAATCTAACCAACGAAGAGGTGCGAAACCGGCTAAAAAAGATTAAAATAGATAAATCTCCAGGTCCGGATGGCATACACCCATGAGTACTAAGAGAACTAAGTAATGTAATAGATAAACCATTATTTCTTATTTTTAGGGACTCTATAGCGACAAGGTCTGTTCCGCAGGACTGGCGCATAGCAAATGTGGTGCCAATATTCAAAAAGGGCTCTAAAAGTGAACCTGGAAATTATAGGCCAGTTAGTCTAACCTCTATTGTTGGTAAAATATTTGAAAGGTTTCTGAAGGATGTTATTCTGGATTTAACTCCATATCAGCATGGGTTTATGAGAAATCGCTCCTGTCAAACCAATCTAATCAGTTTTTATGAAGAGGTAAGCTATAGGCTGGACCACAGTGAGTCATTGGACGTGATATATCTCGATTTTTCCAAAGCGTTTGATACCGTGCCGCACAAGAGGTTGGTACACAAAATGAGAATGATTGGTCTGGGGGAAAATGTGTGTAAATGGGTTAGTAACTGGCTTAGTGATAGAAAGCAGAGGGTGGTTATAAATGGTATAGTCTCTAACTGGGTCGCTGTGACCAGTGGGGTACCGCAGGGGTCGTTATTGGGACCTGTTCTCTTCAACATTTTCATTAATGATCTGGTAGAAGGTTTACACAGTAAAATATCGATATTTGCAGATGATACAAAACTATGTAAAGCAGTTAATACAAGAGAAGATAGTATTCTGCTACAGATGGATCTGGATAAGTTGGAAACTTGGGCTGAAAGGTGGCAGATGAGGTTTAACAATGATAAATGTAAGGTTATACACATGGGAAGAAGGAATCAATATCACCATTACACACTGAACGGGAAGCCAGTGGGTAAATCTGACAGGGAGAAGGACTTGGGGATCCTAGTTAATGATAAACTTACCTGGAGCAGCCAGTGCCAGGCAGCAGCTGCCAAGGCAAACAGGATCATCGGGTGCATTAAAAGAGGTCTGGATACACATGATGAGAGCATTATACTGCCTCTGTACAAATCCCTAGTTAGACCGCACATGGAGTACTGTGTCCAGTTTTGGGCACTGGTGCTCAGGAAGGATATAATGGAACTAGAGAGAGTACAAAGGAGGGCAACAAAATTAATAAAGGGGATGGGAGAACTACAATACCCAGATAGATTAGCGAAATTAGGATTATTTAGTCTAGAAAAGACGACTGAGGGGCGATCTAATAACCATGTATAAGTATATAAGGGGACAATACAAATATCTCGCTGAGGATCTGTTTATACCAAGGAAGGTGACAGGCACAAGGGGGGATTCTTTGCGTCTGGAGGAGAGAAGGTTTTTCCACCAACATAGAAGAGGATTCTTTACTGTTAGGGCAGTGAGAATCTGGAATTGCTTGCCTGAGGAGGTGGTGATGGCGAACTCAGTCGAGGGGTTCAAGAGAGGCCTGGATGTCTTCCTGGAGCAGAACAATATTGTAACATACAATTATTAGGTTCTGTAGAAGGACGTAGATCTGGGGATTTATTATGATGGAATATAGGCTGAACTGGATGGACAAATGTCTTTTTTTCGGCCTTACTAACTATGTTACTATGTTACTATGTTACATTGTATAATGCATCCAATAAGGAGGCACTAATATAGCCCATATAAAATAGAAGCAACGAATGCATCAGCCATATAGTGGTGAATCTGTATAGTGATTGAATATTCCATCTCACAGCTTTGCCATATATAAAGGGAAAGTTAGCCATAAACATTGAGTAAATTGTCCAAATAATATGTGTTTGTGACAGCACAGCAGTGAAGTAGATTAGTTTAATGTGTATGAATAAAAAAGAGTAATATAGAAATTCAATTGATTGGGGAGTTGACAATGATTGATCCAGAGGTAGACACATCATTGGAGTAACCTGTGCAACCACACATGGGTTCAAGAGTTATTTGGGAACTCATCTGCCTCTAAACCAGGTGGAATTGTGTGTTATTGTGAGCTACTGAACTTCTAAAAGCCCATATATTGTTCATGCACAGGGACCCTTTTCTGTCTTTCTCACCTTCTAGATTGATCACAGTGTTTATAATTATGGTGTTGCATCTGAATTACAGTGCTTTTGTATTCATATACAAGCAGGCCACCAATATTTTAATGACCAAGTAACAAACTACCGCTAAGTTTAGGTTAATTTGACATGTGTATATTCTACACCTATGAAATGGCATAGTTTTTGGGAGCATGCTATATACCCAGCATTTGTTTTGGAAAAGGAAAATTGTAATTCAAAGAAAAGAATAACAAAATTTAATTCTAGTGTAGTATAAAATGTAAATCTAAGGCGAGGGTCACACGAGCATATTTCTTTTCTTCTGAGAGAATCGGGCCGATTATGCTAATCACACTCTGATCAGAGTTTACTCAGATTTTGATCAGCATGTGAACTGATTTTTTTTCTATTGAGGAGAAGATGGTGAAAATAAATTTATCCAGTTTCTCCATTCTGTCATTTTGTGAAAATTGAGCTGCAGTCTGCGGTCATCTGAGTGAAGTCCAATATGTTCCAAGGACTCAATTACTTTCATGGCTAAGTATGATCCGATAATTGGATCCAACTAGACATATATAGTTTTTCAATATTTTCCCACGCTGCAGTTCGTATCAGTTTATGCGACCAGGGGGCGGAGTTTCGGTGCTCCGTTCCCTGCATTTCATTCATTCCCCAGTCACTTACAGCCAAGAGAGGCCGCATTAGCAGCTCTCCCGGTTGTAAATGTAAATGCCCCCAGATATGGATCACTGCGTGGGACTTGACTGTACAGCGGACAGGTATGGGATATTGTTGTTTTTTTATTTTGCTTTTTTTTTTTTTACAGAAGAATGAGTGCTTTGCTTTGGATTGAGCATACAATAAAGGTATTAAAACCTGTGTGCTTCTTTCTTTCATTAAAATAGTTTATTGTTAATGTGTGTGTATTTTTAACCCTTCCTACTATTGGATTAATAATGGAGAGGTGTCTTAACGGATATGAAAAGGTTTACTGCATGTAATCCATGTCTCATATCCTGTCGGGTTTGGTAAGGAGATAGCAAAAGCCGGTAATTGCATTGCTGGCTTTTCTGCTATCTACTCTGTATTAAATATAAATATACTGTATATATATATATATATATATATATATATATATATATATATATATATATATATATATATATATATGTGAGTGTGTGTGTGTTCACAAATATTTGAGCTCATGGATTCATTATATGTCCATTTTGCAAGCCAGCTGGCACATGGATATTTTTGGGAGAAAAAATGGCATCCTCGCACTGCACGCGGATCACTGTTCATGAAACATTTGTTTCTCGTCCATGAAAAACAGAAACTGATTTTTTTCACACTAATTTTTTTAGTCAAATATGACTTGCATGCCTACTACTCCAATAATTTGATTATAAACTACGAGTCTCAATCAGCACAAAAAGAAACATCACCTGCTCACGTGATAAGTAAAACTGGCCAGCAATAAGAGTAATTCTCAAATTATCTTCTCCTTCTTCTTGAGCTCATCTTTCTGGATGCTAGAACACATATTCAAGTAATACGTCCTTTGTGTCATCATCATCATTGCCATCTACTTCTCATCAAAATCCACCTACTACTCCTTTAACATCTCTGTCGCCCCCAACAATTATCCATACCTGATTGTGTAGCCATATATGTTGAGTTGACTTTAACATTGCTAAGGCTGTGTTTGTATTTAAGAGCTTGAAAGGGGTTGGATGCAGTCCCAGGAGACTGCAGAGTGTTCTACACATCTTTTCAGGACAATTGGAGGCTTTGCAGTAATTTTGCTCATAGTATATGTTCCTATGAAATCTAGACATATACTGCCAATGGATGCCTTTTGAAGTATAAAATGTACTTGCAGAGTTTAAGGCATATAGCGCACATGTCGTTCATAGGCTTTTGTACTAATAAATTACACTTCTTGCTATTCAGATGTAGCAATTATTATAAAACCCACATATGTGGCTAACAGTATTGTAGGTAGTAGGATAGCACAACCATTTATATACTTCCAATAATTAGGGTTGCACCGGTAGCACACGCCCTTGTGGCATGACATGCTATGTTAATAGCCTAATGCTCTATAATGGCTAAATTAAATGGAATCTCTCAGCAGATTTTTTCTACCTTATCTGAGAGCAGCATAATGTAGGTAAAGAGAAGTTGAATCCAGTGATGTAACACTTAGCTTAATGAATGCGGCATTCGTGACCCAGTCAGATTTTTTAGATTTAGAATGAAGCAGAGTTTTGAGTGCTGCCCCCGCCAGACCAGGTTCTCCATGTGCAAAGTCCATAGACAGTGAGATGCTTATCACAGGAGGCGGGCACGTACTAGTCTGGCAATGTTAATTTCTTTGTGATTAATCCTTCACAGTTAATAAGCAACAGCACGCACTTTTACAAGTGACACATCCCTGAATTCTGTGTTTCAGCGTCAATCTCCGGATGTCTTCAGATTACATAGCGAAAACCTGCTGACATATTCCCTTTAAATAGAAAAAGGAATGATGCTCTACGCCTTCTTATTACATGCAGTAGAAAAAAAAGATAAAGTGATATTTATCTGCCTTTGGTGGGCAAATATTCGACCTTTAGATATATTTGAAATGTGAGCTAGGAGCTTTATCAATTCATATAGTAAAGGACACGGCAAAACAGCGCAAGTGCAGCCTATGTTTAAAACTGCACAGTCTATAGTGGTTTTGTTGCCATCAAATTAGTCTGTTGGCTCTGTTGCTGGTCACATCCATTTTATTAGTAAGCCATGATGATAGTGTGAATAAAGCCTAAAAGTGAACTTTATATATTAAGGTTGCTGTACAGAAAAAACTGCAGAAACTGAAACCCATCAGTCTTTTTCAACAAACGATAAAATGGTTACGTTGATTGTAGTTTATCTGGCAATTTCTATTTTTATGTGGTTTCTCTCCTCTATTTTTCCACAGTTTTGTGATTTGTATTAAGATCTCAAGTCCCAGTTTTATCACTCATACAGCAATTACCTGAAGAGAAGAAAAACACAAAACATGATTTAAATGGGTAGCTAAAAGCGTAAGAACAGTCTATAAATTAAAGTTTATTTGTCCCTTGTGTTTTCCACATACCTGACAGCCTTGACAATCAAGCATTAGCTGAACATTCAATTCTTTAAAAATGGTACCGCAAGAACAGTTTTGCAATTGAAAGACTAACCTGGGCAGCAAGTGATGGATAGAATATAAATAAGACAAATTTAACTGAAAAGTATACATCATAGAGAAATAAAATGATATAACAGATACCCACTTGCTTAAGACAAGAATAGAGTCAGGAAAGGAAAGCAATGAAATAAAACTAAAGTTCAATATTTGTGAAATGCATTTGAGACTCCTATGCTATATTTACCTATACAGTATACTGTACACTTACCTATGATAAATGTATTCATGTTATATTCTTGTTCCTATCAGAAGCTTTTAAACACTATCTTAGGCAACATTTTTGCAAAAAAATATTAAGTTATTTTCTCCTTAGCTACTAGTCTGAAAATTCGCCATCACTAAGATTTTAGGACCACTAATAAATGTTATTGTGATGTTATAGTGTTCTCCTGAAAATGAGCTAATGATGTCACACATAAGACCACACATGACAGCATTGGCTCAATTACACAGCACAATCCTCATAGCAAGGATTATTGAATAATATTGAATACTGGTAGAAACTTCCAACTTCCAAGTTACATGTGTTATTAATGAGTGTGAAAATGCAAATAAATATATTGTCAGAGTATTAAATGAAGTCTGTCAGCAGGTTTTTACTATCTAATCTAAGAGAAGCATAATGTAGGCAAAGAGACGCTGGATCTAACAATGTATCACTTGACTTACTGGGTGCAGAGTTTGTGACTAGAGAATAGATGAGAAAAACTTTCAAGGTTCAATTTGATTAGTCAAACGATTAGACGGTCGCCAAACATGTTCTAAGAACAGTTCGACGAATGAACCCGAACCTGATTAAATTCAATGGGAGACCCAACTAAACTTATATAGAACACCTTATGGTGTGGCAAAAAACTTCCAAAACAGCAAAAATTAGAGGTAGACTCTATGAAAGCTCGCATCAATTGACCCACAGTAGAAATTTGCAAATGTCAAAAGAGCAGTCAGCCAGGGGCCATGCATGAGGTATCAGGTCTTACCCATCATTTACAGGTTGAAAATGAAGTTTCAATTAAGAAGAGAAGGGTGAGGGACCACTGTAAGTCTCCTGTCCTGGGAGCCCTAATACCTCATGCAACTTTGTAAATGTGATTTTTGATCTACCACACTCAGGTGGCACAAATATCAGCTGGTATACAAAATATGGCTTAAAACTTTAAAGATGCTGTAGTTACACATGCAGTTGACTGAAAGTAATTGCACGCCTGCCGGTATGGGAAACCTACTGCTACAGGCAACACTCATGAAGGAGACCCAACTTGGAGTACAAACATTTCCCAAAATTGTTGACACCCACAACTAAAGTGTCAGTTTTTTGAAAGCTTCATTTACTGTATGGTCTACTCGACTCCCTCTCGTTGGCAGCAGCACAATGGTATTATTATTATTATTATTATTATTATTTATTGCTATATTATTATTATTTATTTATATAGCACCATTAATTCCATGGTGCTGTATATGAGAAGGGGTTACATCAAAATACAAATATCACAGTAAACAAAACTAACAATGACAGACTGGTACAGAGGGAAGAGGACCCTGCCCTTGCGGGTTTACTTTCTACAGGAATAAGGGGAAGGAGAAAGTAGGTCGAGGGTTGCAGTAGCTCCTATGGTGTTGAGGTAGCCGTGTGGTCTTTACAGGCTGTAAGCTTCCTTGAAGAGGTGGGTTTTCAGGTTTCTTTTGAAGGATCCAAAAGTAGTGGATAACTGGATGTGTCGGGGCACTGAATTCCAGAGGATGGGTGATATTCGGGAGAAGTTTTGGAGGCGATTGAGTGATGAGCGAATAAGCGTGGAGGAGAGGAGGTCTGGGGAGGACCAGAGATTACGTGAGGAAAGATATTGAGAGATTAGTGTGGAAATATACGGAGGAGAAAGGTTTGTAGGTCAGTGTTAGTAATTTAAACTGGATACACTGGGAAATTGGGAGCCAGTGAAGGGATTTGCAAAGAGGTGAAGCAGGAGTGTAGCGAGGAGAGAGATTATTAGTCAGGCAGCAGAGTTAAGGATGGACTGGAGGGGTGCAAGAGTGTTAGAAGGTAGGCCACAGAGGAGTATGTTGAAGTAGTCGAGGCGGGAGATGATTAGGGCATGCATGAGCATTTTGGTAGAGTGTGGGTTGAGGAAAGGACGGATTCTGGAAATATTTTTGAGCTGGAGGCAACAGGAGGTGAAGCACCATTTATGTGAAACCGGTATACATAATAAAAACAAGTACACTAATCTTAAACAATACAAGTCACTGACTGCTACTGGAGTAGAGAGGACCCTGCCTGTGAGGGATCACAGTCTACAAAGGATGGGTGAGGATACAGTAGGTGAGGGCAGATCTGCTTGAGCAGCGGTATGGTGGAGCGATGGTTAGTGTAGGTTGTATGCTTGCAAGGAGAAGCATTTCTCCAGGTTAATTTTGAAGTTTCCTATGGTAGGCGAGAGTATGATATGTTGAGGGACACAGTTCCAGAGTATAAAGGATCTAAGGGAGATATCTAGTATGTGATTGTAGGAAGAGTAAATAATAGGGGAAAAGAGAAGGAGATTGTGCGCATGTAAGTAAAAGGAGACTAGGTCACAGATGTATGGAGGAGACAGGTTTTGGATTGATTTGTATGCCAAACTTCGGGTTCTGAACAGTTCTGAACAGGAGTCTGGTCAATGGGGAGCCCGTGCAGGGATTGAGAAAGGGGAGAAGGTAGGGAATAGCGGGGTGACAGGTGGATTAGTCAGTCAGCAAAGTTTGGCATAGATTGAATGGGTGCGATAGTGTTAGGAATGGTGGCCACAGAGCAACAGATTGCAGTGTTTGAGGCAGGAGATGATGAGGGCATGCACTAGTGTTTTTGCAGATTCATGGTTGAGGAATCTGCGGATTCGGGAGATGTTTTGAGTTGGAGTCGGCAGGAAGGCGAAAGGGCCTGGAAATCAGATTTCAAAGAAAGAGCAGAGTCAAGCCATTGATTTTGATGGATATATCAGGTGGGGGGATGAATGAGATGGTAGAAAGATAATGAATTTGGTTTTATCCATGTTATATTTTAGAAATCTAGCAGAGAAGAAAGATGAAATAGAGGATTAACTTTGTGGGATTCTGTAAGTAAGGAGGTGATATCAGGTCCACAGAGGTAGATCTGTGTGTCATCAGAAGAAAGTGGATACTGAAAGCCGTGGGATTCCATGAGCTGTCCCATGTGGATATGGAGTAAAGCAGGGGTACTAAAACTTAACCTTGGGGAACATTGACAGATAGGGGGCAAGATGAGAAGGTGGTGTGTGACTGGGCGACACTAGTGATGAGCGAACGTGCTCACCACTACTCAGTGCTATATGGCATTTGTTTGTCTGCTAGCCTTGGTCTATACAGTATTTTGGGATTACAAAGAAAAAAACCACATATTGAAACAGTCTGTTATCTCCGTCAGATGCCTGATGTATCTGTGGTGTCCAAATCCTCGCTTTGTAGGCTTACATTGCCTTTTGTTGCCTGCTAGCCTTGGTCTATACAGTATTTAGTGGTTAAAAAATTTAAAACCATAAAAAAGGCCACATATTGAAAAAGTCTGTTATGTCCATCAGACGCCTGGTGTATCTGTGGTGCCCAAATTTTCGCTTTGCATTCACACATTGCCTTTTTTTGTCTGGTAACCTTGGTGTAAACAGTATTTAGCGGTTAAAAGAAAATTAATACCAAAAAACTGGCCACATATTGAAACAGTCTGTTATTTCTGTCAGACGCCTAGTGTATCTGTGGTGTCCAAATCCTCACTTTGCAGGCATACATCTCCTTTCTTCTAACTGTACCTTTAACCCAATGCCACCTCTACCCTCCCTTATCCACCCCTCTTTTGAAGTCCACACTGTCCGCATCTATTCTCCCTCCAGCCTTCAAATGGCCGTCATATACCTACCTCCGGGCCCGACTACTGCCTTTATTGACCGGTTCTCCATCTGGCTTCTTCACTTTCTCTCTGCTGACATTCCTGCCATCATCATGGGTGACTTCAACATCCCCATTGACACCCACCAGTCAGCAGCCGACAAACTCCCTTACTTCATCTTTTGGACTTACTCAGTGGTCCTTCTCAGCCACCCACACAGACAGACACACTGCCCCCTAAGTAACTTTACAACCTCCCCTCTCCCTCTATCTGACCACCATCTACTCACTTTCTCATCACTGACCTCCACACCTGTCACCCATGTCCAGCAACGTGCACAACCCCCGCAGAAACCTTGCACACCTAGACCCTTGCACACTCTCCGACTCTATTCAGCTACTGTCCTCCATAGCTTCACTCCATGACACAGACGCTGCCACTAGTTTCTACAATGCCACTCTGGCATCAGCCATCTACTCGGTCGCCCCGTCATGCATAGCAGAGTATGAAGAATCAATAGACAACCCTGGCACAATAACATCACTAAAAAGCTTCGGCAAGTATCCAGAATTGGAGAGCAGCATTGGAAGAAAACGCATTCGCAATATAATTTCAGTGCACTCAAACAAGCAACACTCGCATTCAAATCAGCTCTCACCTCTCCTAAACAGGCATACTTTACATCGTTTGTATCTTCCCTATCCCACAACCCCAAACAGTTGTTCAACACCTTTAACTCCCTCCTCTACCCATCACTGCCCCCTCCGACTTCCCTAATCTCTGCCGAGGACATTGCCACACACTTCAAAAATAAGATAGACCAAACAAGGTAAGTCTTTGTGGTCTTCCACCACAACCCCTTTGTATGCCAGACCAATGCCCTAACCACATAACTTCCATCTCCAAAATCACTGAAGGACAGCTTGCTCATCTTCTCTCCAAATAACACCTCACCACTTGTGCACTTGACCCCATCCCATCCCACCTCCTCCCCAAACTCACCACTACAATAATCCCATCCCTAACCCATCTCTTCAATCTATCACTAACTTCTGGTACCTTGCTCTCTGCTTTCAAACATGCCACAATCACACCTATCCTCAAAAGCCATCCCTTGACCCGAGTGCTATGTGCAGCTACTGCCCCATATCTTTGCTTCCATTATGCTTCTAAACTATTTAAGCAGCACATCCATGCTGAACTTTCCTTTCACCTTGCATCTAACTCTCTCTTCGACAACCTACTATCTGGCTTCCATCCCCACAATTCCACTGAGACTGCCCTGACCAAACTTCTGAACGACTTACTTACAGCCAAAGCTAACAGACAATTCTCTATACTCCTCCTTCTAGACCTGCCCTCTGCCTTCGTCACAGTTGACCACTGCCTCCTACTACAGAAACTCTCTTCCTTTGGTGTCAAAGACCTTGCCCTATCCTGGATCTCCTCATACCTTACCAGCTGCATATTTAGCATTTCCTACTCCCATACTATCTTTTCATCTTGCCCCCTCTCTGTTGGTGTCCGTCAAGGCTTTGTCCTAGGACCCCTTCTCAATCTATACCCTTGGCCTGGGACAACTCATAAAGTCCTATGGCTTCCAGTACCATCCATATGCCGATGACACTCAGAGCTAACTCTGGTCCAGATCTCACCTCTCTGATATCCAGAATCCCAGAGTGTCTATCAGCCATATCCTACTTCTCCTCTCACTTCCTCAAACTCAGTGTGGACAAATTTGGACTAATTATCCTTCCACCATCGTGCACACCTTTCCTACCTGATCTATCACAATAAATTAATTCATACTTTCCCCTGTCCCGGTAATCCGCTGCCTCGGAGTAACCCTTGACTCTGCCCTGTGCTTTAAACCACACATCCAAGATCTCACCACCTCCAGCTCAAAAATATTTCCAGAACCTGTCCTTTCCTCAACCCACACTCTACCAAAAGCTCGTGCATGCCCTAATCATCTCCCGCCTCGACTACTGCAACATACTCCTCTGTGGCCTACCTTCTAACACTCTCGCACCCCTCCAATCAGTTCTTAACTCTGCTGGCCGACTAATTAATCTCTCTCCTCGCTACACTCCTGCTTCCCCTCTTTGCAAATCCCTTCACTGGCTCCCAATTTCCCAGCATATCCAGTTTAAACTACTAACACTAACCTACAAAGGCATCCATAACCTTTCTCCTCTGTATATTTCCGAACTAATCTCTCAATATCTTCCTTCATGTAATCTCCGGTCCTCACAAAACCTCCTTCTCTCCTCCACAATTATTCGCCCCTCACCCAATCTCCTCCAAGACTTCTCCTGAATATCCCCCATCATCTGGAATTCTGTGCCCCAACATGTCTGGTTATCCTCCACATTTGGATCCTTCAAACGGAACCTGAAAACCCATTTCTTCAAAGAAGCTTACAACCTGTAAGGACCACATGGCCACCTCAACACCATCGGAGCAACTGCAACCCCTGACCTACTGTCTCCTTACCCACAGTCTTGTAGAATCTTGTAGGGTCCTCTTCCCTCTGTATCAGTCTGTTATTGTTAATTTTGTTTACTGTAAGTGGCATTTGTATTTTGATGTAACTTTGTCTAATGTACAGCACCATGGAATTAATGGTGCTATATAAATAAATAATAATAACAATAATACACTGCCTTTTTGTCTGGTAGCCTTGGTCTCTACAGTATTTAGAAGTTTAAAAAAACAAAAAACACACATACTGAAACAGTCTGTTATCTCCGTCAGACGCTCAGTGTATCAGTGGTGTCCAAATCCTTGCTTTGCAAGCACATACATTGCTTTTTTTTGTCTGCTAGCCTTGGTCTATACAATATTTAGCGGTTCAAAAAAATGTAAACCAAGAAAAGGCCACACATTGAAACAGTCTGTTATCTCTGTCAGATATATAACTCCAACACAAAAGGAACACTTTACAAAATGGGATGCCTAGAACATACATCACAAATTGACACAATGCCTACGGCAGTCTCAGTGCAAGAGGACACTCCTAATTATAGTAGCCACCATGAGAAAAATACGGAGCATAAAGTCCACAAAACATATGTAAAAATGTATTAATTTATTAATTAATTACAAATAAATCAAAGTAACAACAAATTCAAAAGAATGACAATTACATAAATAATAAGGGATCAGGTTGAAACTAAACCTGTCAAAAACTGAACTCCTCGTGTTTTCTCCCTCTACTAACCTACCTTTGCCTGACATTGCCATCTCCGTTTGCGGTTCCACCATTACTCCAAAGCAACATGCCCGCTGCCTTGGGGTCATCCTTGATTCTGACCTTTCATTCACCCCCCACATCCGATCACTGGCTCGCTCTTCTTACCTGCATCTCAAAAACATTTCTAGAATTCGCCCTTTTCTTACTTTCGACTCTGCAAAAACTCTTACTGTTTCACTTATTCATTCTCGTCTGGACTATTGTAACTCTCTACTAATCGGCCTCCCTCTTACCAAACTCTCCCCGCTCCAATCTGTCCTGAATGCTGCTGCCAGGATCATATTCCTCACCAACCGTTACACCGATGCCTCTACCTTGTGCCAGTCATTACACTGGTTACCCATCCACTCAAGAATCCAGTACAAAACTACTACCCTCATCCACAAAGCACTCCATGGCTCAGCACCACCCTACATCTCCTCTCTGGTCTCAGTCTACCACCCTACCCGTGCCCTCCGCTCCGCTGATGACCTCAGGTTAGCATCCTCAATAATCAGAACCTCCCACTCCCGTCTCCAAGACTTTACACGTGCTGCGCCGATTCTTTGGAATGCACTACCTAGGATAATACGATTAATCCCCAATCCCCACAGTTTTAAGCGTGCCCTAAAAACTCATTTGTTCAGACTGGCCTACCGCCTCAATGCATTAACCTAACGATCCCTGTGTGGCCTATATTAAAAAAAAAAAAAAAATTAATTAACTGGTTCATGCAGCTTTACATGAACACCCAAGCCTTACACTATGGCTGGTCCGAATAACTATAGCAATTGTTGCCATCCACCTCTCGTGTCTCCCCTTTTCCTCATAGTTTGTAAGCTTACGAGCAGGGCCCTCACTCCTCTTGGTATCTGTTTTGAACTGTATTTCTGTTATGCTGTAATGTCTATTGTATGTACAAGTCCCCTCTATAATTTGTAAAGCGCTGCGGAATATGTTGGCGCTATATAAATAAAAATTATTATTATTATTATTATTATTATTATCAGGTTAGCCACAGGTATGTATCCGGACAAGTACCATAGAATAAAGTGCTTAGTGCTCAAATATCAGTCAGGGAAGCATCTGCACTGTGTCCCTACCATTAGACACAGTGACACATTGAGCACTAAGCACTTTATTCTATGGTACTTGTACTTGTAAATTTTTATACATTTTTACATATGTTTTGTGGACTTTATGCTCTGTATTTTTCTCATGGTGGCTACTATCTCTGTCAGATGCCTGGTGTATCTGTGGTGTCCAAATCCTTGCTTTGCAGGCATACATTGCATTTTTTTGTCTGATACTCTTAGTCTATACAGTATTAAGCTGTTAAAGGGAATCTGTCACCTAATTTTGGCCCTGTAAGCTTCGGCCACCGCTATCAGGGGCTTATCTACAGCATTCTGTAATGATGCAGATAAGCGCCCGATGTGACCTGAAAGATAAGCAAAACAAGTAATATTATACTCACCTGGGGGGGCGGTCCAGTGCGGTCTGGTCCGTTGGACATCGCAGATCCTGGTCCGGCGCCTCCCATCTTAACACGATTTCATCATCCTTCTTGCTTTTGTGGTGGCTCCTATACAGGCATACTGATTTGCCCTGTTGATGGCAGTGTAAAGTACTGCAGTGCGCAGGCGCTGGGCCTCTCTGACTTTTCCCGCTGCCTGTGCATTGCAGTACTTTGCTCTGCCCTCAACAAGGCAGAGAATTAAGCCTGCGCAGTAGCCGAGACAGCAGCAAGAAAGAGGATGACATCGTATGAAGATGAAGGCACCAGACCCGGAGCTGCGATGCATATCGGACCGGACCACACAGGACCGCCCCCCAGGTGAGTATAATCTAACTTGTTTTTCTTATCTTTCAGGTTACATCGTGGGTTTATCTGCAGCAATACAGAATGCTGTAGATAAGCCCCTGGTGGTGGTGGCCAAAGCTTATAGGGTCAATATTAGCTGACAGATTCCCTTTACAAAAAATTTAAAACCAAAAAACAGGACACATATTGAAACAGTCTCTGTTATTTCCGTCAGACGCCTGGTGTATCTGTGTGTCCAAATTCTTGCTTTGCAGGCTTACGTTGCCCTTTTTTGTGTGGTAGCCTTGGTCTATACAATATGTAGCGGTTAAAAAAAAATTAAAACCAAAAAACAGGCCTCATATTGAAACAATCTGTTTTCTCCGTCACACTCCTGGTGTATCTGTGGTGTCTAAATCCTTGCTTTGCAGGCATACATTGCATTTTTTGGTCTGCTAGCCTTGGCTATACAGTATTTTGGGGTTAAAAAAAAAAAAAACACATCTTGAAACAGTCTGCTATCTCCCTCAGATGCCTGGAGTATCTGTGGTGTCCAAATACTTGCTTTTCAGGCATACTGATCACGTATAAGTTTTTTCAAAATTAATTCATTTGTATTGAACTTTAAAAATATTTCAGCAGTCCAATTAAAATGGGCAAGGCAAGGGGAACTGGACAGGGAAGTGGACATGATGCTGATGGAGCATGCAGAGGACAAGGCCGTGGCCAAGCTGAAAGTGGGCCACAACAAAGACCCACATCTTCTTGCTCGACCTTCCTGTCCCAGTTTCTAGGGGATCGCAACACACCACTATTGAAGCTAGAGCAGCGTGGCACGGTTGTTGGTTGGATAGCAGATAATGCTTCCAGTCACTTAGCCACCACCATCACCACATCTTCCACATGGTCAAGTCTGAGTAGCCATGAGTGTGGACCGCATATTACCCACCCTGATCCTCCTTCCTCCCACCATGCCGAGTGCCCTGAGACAACTGATGCCACACTTGGACACTCCAAAGAGCTGTTCACTTTTCCCTTTAAAGATTCCAGACTTTCGGCCGGTCAACTTGAAGTGGGGCAAGATGAGATCGCATGTAGCGATGCCCAAAGATTTGAGCAGCCACAGTTACACAAAGGTGATGGTGGGAATGTGTCACAAGAAGAGGACGATGATGAGACACAATTGCTAGAAAGTCAGGAGGAGGAGCAGGGTGCGGATGTGGAAGACGAGGTGGTGGATGACATAGTAACTGACCCAATCTGACAGAAGGACATGCAGAGCAAGGACAGCAGCACACATGGGGAAGGAGGCATAGCACCCCAACAGGCAGGAAGGAGCAGTGTGGTGGCTGCAGACAGAAGGCATGCATCCATTCCCCGTAAAACCAGCATGACGGAAGTTACCATTCCAACTGTTAGATCTTCCCAAGTGTGGTTATTTTTTAAAGACTCTGATGAAAACCCCAAATAGGCCATTTGCATCATCTTCCATGCCAGCCTCAGAAGGGGTAGCAAAACAACCAGCCAGACCACCACCAGCATGACCAGAAACATGGCAGCAAAGCACCCAACTTTGTGGGCCGAACCACAGGCTCCAGGAACACTGTCTGAAGGTGACACCAATGCTTCTTCCACTGTTTTTCGTGAAAGCCATTCCACGATGCATGCAAAGATGCCTCATGCCCTGCACCAGTTGTTGCCCACAGTCAACCAGCATCATCATCAAGTCTGTCCACGTCCTTGTCCCAGCGCAGCCTTCAGGTGTCTATACCCCAGCCATTGGAACGCAAGAGGAAATATGCAGCCAATGCCCCACAGGCCACAGTACTAAATTCTCACATCTCTCATCTGCTTGCGCTTGAAATGTTGCCTTTTACGCTCATTGAGACAGAAGCTTTCCGCAACCTGATGGCATCGGCCATCCCAAGGTACTCGGTCCCCAGTCACCACTATTTTTCATGGTGTGCACAACATTACCCGTGCCCTCATCAATGATGTTATTGGGAAACGTGGACACGGACAAGTGGACAAGTGCTTGTGAGCAGGGACGGTACATCTCACTGATGGCACACTGGGTTAACATAGTTGAAGTTGGGACCCAGTCGGACCTTGGGATGGAACACATCCTCCTGACACTGAGGATTGTGAGCCCTACAACAATCAGGGTTGCCCCCACAGTCTACAGCTCCTGCACCTCCTCCTCTTCAGCCTCCCTCTCTGAAATGAGCACATCAGTCAGAAGCTGGAAGCACTGCAGCACTTCAGGCTTTGCTGAAGCTAATCTGCTTTGGTGACAAACCGCACTATGCTGAAGAGCAGTCAGATTTTTGGATGACACAGCTGAACCTACAGCTAGGAATGGTCATGTGTGACAATGGCTGGAACCTGGTGGCGGCTCTGAGGCAAGGTGAGCTCACACACGTACCTTGCATGGCCCATGTGCTTAACCTCGTGGTTCAACATTTTCTGAAAAGCTACCCGGAGCTGCCAGATCTGCTAGTGAAAGTACGCCGCCTGTCTACCCATTTTAGAAAGTCAGCTACAGCTTCAGCCACCCTTGCCGTGCTTCAGCAGTGTTTGCATCTTCCGGCTCACCGACTGGTGTGTGATGTCCCCACACATTGGAACTCTACACTGCATATGTAGGAAAGGATTTGTGAACAGAAGAGGGCAGTTGTTGACTACCAGCATCAACAAAGTCATTGTTATTCAATTCAGACTCCACACATAAGACCTCAGGAGTGGACATGGATGTCAGACATATGTACCTTGCTTAAAAACTTTGAGGACTGCACCAAGTTGGTGAGCGGCGATGATGCCAAAATTATCATCACCATCCCGCTTCTCTGCATTCTGAAAACATCTCTGTTCACGATTAAAGAGGGTGCATTGCAGGCAGGGCATGAAGTCATGGACCAAGGAACCATACAGGGTGATTACACTCAGCCCAGCCTAATGTCATCTCAATGTGGATTGTAGACAATATGGAAGAGGAGGAGGAAGAACAGAGGCTACTTTCATGCGCTATAGATGGCACTACAAGCACAGCTGTCATACTGTCTGTTCAGCGTGGATGGCCTGAGGACAGGGAGGAGAAGGACAGCATGGTCATTTGTCCTGTTGGTGAGGACACATGGCTGACTTTATGTTGCGCTGCCTTTCCCGTGACCCTCACATTATTAAATTTTTGGTGACACTCATAACTGGTTGGTGACACTTCTAGACCCAGGCTTCAAGGAGAACCTTCAATCTCTTCTTCCAGAGGCAAACAGGTATGCTAAAATGTTGCAATACCAGAGGGCCCTTGTAGCGGAATTAATATAAAAATCCCATCTGAGAACACTGAGAGCAGACGTCACAGTTTGTTGTACAACCAAGGAGTCCAAGCAAGAGAGACAGAAGTACAATCCAGCTCAGGTAGGGGAGCAATGGCAAACTTCTGGGACAGTTTTCTCAGACCCTCAAATCATACCAGCAGAGAGGCAAGGGAAGCTATCACAAGAAGTGCAATGTTTGGGAAGATGCTGAGGGAGTACCTTGCTGATCATACAAATGTCCTCTGTGATTCCTCGGTGCCTTTTAATTAATGGGTATTAAAGCTGAACACGTGGCATGAACTGGCTCTCTACGCCTTGGAGGTCCTGGCCTGCTTTGCTGTTAGCATTCTGTCAAAGCAGGTTTTTAGTGCTGCTGGTAGAATAATAACAGATAATCGCATCCGCCTGTCAACTGAAAATGCTGACAGGCTGACTCTTATAAAAATGAACAAGGGCTAGATTGGGCAAGACTTCTGTACACCACCGAATGAAAACAGCGAAACATAACTGCCAATGCATTGTCTTTTTTGTGGAGGTGTACTCTCATGCACCTCTTCACAACCACACATGGGTATACGCTTCATGATTTGGTCTGTTTGGTGTTATCTTCTTCCTTATCCTCATCCTCATCATCCACAACCACTAGAACACCAGTTTGAACATATTCCGTGATGCAAAAGTCACTAAATTTTTGTGCAAGGGTGTTTTTATGATGCCCGTTAATAATGCACTTAGTGTATGGGCATTGCAAGTCTAGGAGACCCACTCCTTTACATTGGGCCTACTTTTTAATGAGTCCTTAATCAACGTCTCATCATTCTCCTCCACTAGATCACCAGGGTTAACGTGTTCCATTCTGCTACAGCCAGTCCAATTTTTGGCAGTGGTGTCTATGATGCCCATAAAATATTTTTAAAAAATGTTCCCCCCATGAGGAAATGTTTGTCAGCCCATGCACTTAGTGTATGGGCATTACGAGTCTAGGACAGCTGCTCCTTTAAATTGGACCTAGTTTTTAATGAGGCCCTTCTCGATTTCTCATCATTCTCCACCACTAGAACACCAGGGTGAACTTTTTCTATGTTGCTACAGCAAGTAATTTTTTTGGCATGGGTGTCTATGATCCCCATAAAATATTTTTAAAATATGTACCCCCCATGGGAAAATGTTTGTCAGCCCATGCACTTAGAGTATGGGCATTACAAGTCTAGGAAAGCCGCTCCTTTAAATTGGGCCTCCACATCTCATCATCTACCGCCACTAAATCACAAGTATAGAAACTTGATTCCAGCTCCCCCAGTTGATCTATGCTCATCCACCTGGGGCTCAGAGATGGTCCTCTCCCTGGCCTCATATCAAGGAAAATAGAAAAAATTGGAGTCCGGCTCAACAGGACTGGATTTTCCTTTTCTTTCCATTTTTCAAAAGTAACTATAGTGCATGCAAAAGAAAAATGACTGGGTTAAGTCGACCATGTTCATTTTTCTTTTGTATGCACTTTAGTTTATTTTGAAAAATGGAAAGAAAAGGAAAAGCCAGTCCTGTTGAGCCAGCCTCCAATTATTTCTGTTTTACTAAATCACCAAGGTTAGCGTGTTCCTTGCTGCTAGAGCCAGTCAATTTTTCTGCAATGGTGTCTATGATCCCCATAAGATATTTTTTAAAACTGTACCCCCCATGGGGAAATGTTTTTCAGCCCATGCACTTAGTGTATGGGCATTAGAAGTCTAGGAGACCCACTCCTTAAATTGGGCCTAGTTTTTAATGAGGCCTTCCTCCACGTCTCACCTTCCACCGCCACTAGATCACCAAGGTTAACATGTTCCATGCTGCTACAGCCAGTCAATTTTTTGGCAAGGACGTCTATGATCCCCATGAAATATTTTAAAAATGTACCCCCCCTTTTGGGAAATGTTTGTCAGCCCATGCATTTAGTGTAAGGGCATTATGAGTCTAGGAGACCCACTCTTTTACATTGAGCCCAGTTTTTAATGAGGCCTTCCTCCACATGTCATCATCCACCGCCACTAGATCACCAGGGTTAACATGTTCCGTGCTGATACAGCCAGTCAATTTTTTGGCAAGGGTGTCTATGATCCCCATAAAATATTTTTAAAAAATGTACCCCCATGGGGAAATGTTTGTCAGCCCATGCACATAGTGTATGGGCATTACAATTCTAGGAGACCCACTCCTTTAACCCTAGAACGCATACCTGGGGCCTCGCAGGCCTGCCAGGTTACTTGTTTTCTATTTTCTGTAAAAGTACTTTAGTTAGAATTTTGAAAATCTAGGTAATCCTCAGGTATATAGTTGTTAGTAATTTCCAGTTATTCATATATTTTTATGTTACAGACATTTCGGTATAATAACCTTTTTTTGGGACTACCCCATATTCACACACCTGGGGCCTTTTAGGCCTGTACTAGGTTTACATGGGATACTCTTTTTCTCTGTATTGTTGCTGGGGAAGAACTTTTATGACTCTAAAACACTTGCTAAAAACTCTCTAAACACTCTAAAAACACTTGCTCTACCACTTTTCAATTCAGGAAAAAATATTACAATGGATAATTACTTTACCAATTTTGAAATGGCCAAGTTTTTGCTTCAAAAGCAACTTACACTTGTTGGTACTATGAGGCCAAACCGCCGCGAAATTCCTCCAATCATGAAGCACAATGCACAGCGAACAATCTATGAGAGTGCATTCGGTTTCTGTAATCAAGCAACAATGGTGTCTTATAAAGCCAAGAAAGAAAAATCCGTGATATTACTGAGTACAATGCATCATGATGGAAGTATTGACAGTAATGACAGGAAAAAAAGCCCTGAAATCATACTGCATTATAATAAGACAAAAGGAGGTGTCGACAAGATGGATGAAATGATTGGAGAGTATTCGTGCAAAAGGCAGACTAAACATTGGCCTGTTGCCCTTTTTTCCAATATCCTTGATGTGTCAGCCCTCAATAGCTACATTGTTTATTGTCAAACTAATCCAGAATTCCATGCCAACAGGAAAGACAAGAGACGTCTATTTTTGACAGAACTTTGTTATGAACTTTTGATGCATACTATGATGGAGAGAAGCAGCATGATATGCTTATCAAGGCAAATTACGGAGGCAATGATCCGATGTGGAATACGCTTTCTGGAACATCCAGAGCACAGAGAAAAAAAAGAAAGCGCTTCTTTATTTGTCCAGCAAAGAAGGAAAGAAAATCGGAGCGTTTCTGTTCTACTTGCGGATAAAATGTATGCAAGGAACATTCAGCCAAAAAAATAATATGCGAGAATTGCCGGGGGAATATGTAAAGTTACAAATAAATATTCCTGCACCAAGTTTGCTACAACCAAAAAATGTTTTCATAACAAAATTGCATATAGAATGCCTATATTTGGCGTGCCCGTTTACTTACTTTTTTGTTGTTTTATGCACATAATTATGTTTTGAAATATACACATCTTAGGCTGTGTTCCCAGTAGCGCTGGGGTTCGCCAGAAGGGGATCCATAATGGATCTGACCTCCTAGTAACTCCAGCTAAGGCTGCCGGAATGGATTCCGCCAGACTTAGCTGGGGTCACCAGGAGGTCAGATCCACTACAGATCCCCTCCTGGTGGACCCCAGCACCAGTTGGAATGCATCCTTACCTTGCAATTGTAAAATAAATTTTGAAAAGTATTTTTATTTGAGTTATTCTGTGTTATTTGCACACAGGCCTAAAATGCCCCAGGTGCGTGAATATCGGGTAGTCCCAAAAAAAGGTTGTTATACCGAAATACCTATAACATAAAAATATATGAACAACTGGAAATTACTAACAACTATATACCTGAGGAATACCTAGAGTTTCAAAATTCTAACTAAAGTAATTTTACAGAATATAGAAAACAAGTAACCTGGCAGGCCTGCGAGGCCCCAGGTATGCATCCGCCAGCCTTAGCTGGGGTCACCAGGAGGTCAGATCCATTACGGAATCCCATCTTGGCAGACCCCTGCGCTAGTGGGAATGCATCCTTACTTTGCAATAAACTTTGAAAAGTATTTTTATTTGAGTTATTCCATAATTGTAAACAGGCCTAAAAGGCCCCAGGTGCGTGAATGTGTAGATTTCTATAGGTATGCGTTCTAGGGTTAAATTGGGCCTAGTTTCTAATGAGGCCTTCCTCTATGTCTCATTATTCTCCGCCACTAGAACACCAGGGTGAACATGTTCTATGCTGATACAGCCAGTCAATTTTTTAGCAAGGATGTCTATGATCCCCATAAAATATTTTTTAAAAATGTACCCCCCATGGGGAAATGTTTGTCAGCCCATGCACTTAGTGTGTGGGCATTACAATTCTAGGAGACTAGCTCCTTTAAATTGAGCCTAGTTTTTAATGAGGCTTTCCTCGACATCTCATCATTCTCTGCCACTAGAAAACCAGGGTGAAAGTGTTCTATCCTGCTTCAGCCAGTCAATTTTTTGGCAAGGGTGTCTATGGGCATTACGAGTCTCGGAGACCCGCTCCTTTGTAATGGAACAGGTTTTTTAGGAGGCCTTCCTCCATGTTTCTTCCAACGGGGAGATTGTGGTGCATGCAAATTTGGGTCAAGGCGGCCCTTGCATTCATATGGAAACAGTATGGCAGGACCAACTGAAGAATGTGAAGTGGGTTTTCCTGTGGCCATCCAGTACCTGGGTTCAAAGGCTTATTGGGGTGCATATGACTTGATAGCAGGGCAGGCCATGCATTCAAAGCAACATTTTTTCAGGAAGCCCTCCTGTACCTCTCGTGAAAGTGCGTCATAATTCTTGGCAGCCCAGCCACTCACTGCATAGGCAAAAAGAGCATAGGAGACCCACTGTTTAATAATGGCCGTTTAAGAATATTAATGCTGCTTGATGCCCCTCTAAAAGTAGGCTTTGTGACTTTAAGAGTACCTCCTTCATAAATGAAACAGGATGTGTCTCCTTATGTGTCATACACCACATGGCCAGCTAGGGTTGTTAAATGTTACAATGATACTTCCCAGTGAATGCATTTGTATTGGTTGAAAGCAATGTTAAAATTGAAAAATGCATCAAAAACGTTGCGTGTGAACATAGCCCAAGTGGTGGGGGAACATTTTGGTCTGGGGTTAATTATTTTGCCTTATATACAAGTTATTACCTTGGAAAGGACGTGCCTTATCATATTTCCCAGCAATATCCATTTTGGTTTTGTTTTTGCATGTTTTTTTGTGCACCTGTAAAAATACATAGTAAGTAACATAGTAACATAGTTATTTAGGTTGAAGGAGAAGACTTTAAGTCCATCTTGTTCAACCCATAACCTAACCTAACATTTGCTAACATGTTGATCCAGAGGAAGTAAAAAAAAAAACATGTGGCAAACAGTAAGCTTCACATTGGGGAAAAAAATTCCTTCCCGACTCCACATATGGCAATCAGACTAGTTCCCTGGATGAACACCCTATCAAGGAAACTAGTGTATATAACCTGTACCATTATGCTTTTCAAGAAAGGCATCCAGTCCCCTCTTAAATTTTAGTAATGAACCACTCATTACAACATCATAGGGCAGAGAGTTCCATAGTCTCACTGCTCTTACAGTAAAGAATCCGCGTCTGTGATTATGCTTAACCCCTTTCTGACCTCGGACGGGAGAGCACATCCGAGGTCTGAAGCCCCGCTTTGATGTGGGCTCCGGCGGTGGGCTCCCTGACGAAGGACTAACGTCCGAAACGCGCGTCGGGGTGTCCTGTATCTTGGAGCGGATGGACGGGTTCAGGTATTTATTGTATATTATAACGGCGATTGTCAGCCTCACCCTTCTTTGGCACACAGCCTCTTGATACCGCATGTAGGTGTCTAGCGTTATCTCACCTTTATATAGGCCGATTTCATCATTCTTTACTCTGATGTTTCATACCTCCCACCAGTATTACATTCTTTTGCGTCCCCCTACTTGTTTAGCTACCGCCCTACATTATTTTCACATCTCTGCTTTGTAACATCCTATGGATGTATTACACATAATTTTTTTGTGAGTGTATATTCATGAATTATTTCACCCTCTTTTTTCTTTTTTTGCACAGCTGCATATATTGCGTTTTAACAGTAATTATCTTTGCATTTTTGCACATTTTTGCTTGATTGCGGGGTCCCTTTATGTTGGGGATATGATTATTATTTCATATGCACTATGCACTTTTTTTGCATAACAAACTAATACTTCTGGCCGGTATTTAGCCTATATATTGGTGATTTTTTGTATAACCTTTTTCTATTGGGTCTCTTGTTTGCCTTTGTTTATGTTTAAAGTCCTATTTTATTAGTCCGTCCTTAAGCTAATCCATGTATATTTATATATATATATATATATATATATATATATATTTTTTTTTTTTTTTTTTTTTAATATAATATTCTAGTATTTTATTTATACATTTTTTGCTTCCAAGTACAGGCACAGTGTTGGTGCCATTGCCATATATATTTTAATAAAGGCATCATTTATATATTACCTTTTGTCCTCATATTTGAGTATTTTCTTACTTATTTCCTATCCTGGGTCCTTGGTTCTGCTTGGATTGTTATTATCTATTTCCGAGTGGTTTGCCACTCACCTTCCTGTGTATAGACCATTCCCCACATAGTTATATATTATTACATACTATGATGTATATACATATATTTTCCTTGCTCTAAGGTTCTGTAGGATGGTACTGTACACTTGATTCAATTCATGTGCCCGCAATAGCTATTAACTAGTTAAATGCCACTGTGAAATGCAGACAGCGTCATTTAACAACCGGTTCCGGCCACGCAGATGGAAATGCGCGCATCGCCGACCCCGTCGCATGATCGGGGGTCAGAGATGCTTCTGCATTGTAACCATAGAGATCCTTGAGACCTCTATGCTTACTAATCCCCGCTAGCTGTGAGCGCCACCCTGTGGTCGGTGCTCATAGCACACCTGCATACTATGTAGCAGAGCCGATTGAGTTGTGCCAGCTTCTAGCCTCCCATGGAGGCTATTGAAGCATGGCAAAAGTAAAAAAAAAGTTAAAAAAAGGTGAAAAAAATAAAAAAATATAAAAGTTTAAATCACCACCACCCTTTCGCCCTATTCAGAATAAAACAATAATAAAAAAAAAAATCAAACCTACACATATTTGGTATCACTGTGTTCAGAATCGCTCAATCTATCAAAAAAACACCTTAACCTGATCGCTAAACGGCAAAGCGAGAAAAAATTTGAAGCACCAGGATTACGTTTCTTTTGGTCGCCATGACATTGGATTAAAATGCAATAACGGGCGATCAAAAGAATGTGTCTGCACAAATGTAGTATCAATAAAAACGTCAGCTTGAAACGCAAAAAATAAGCCCTCAACCAACCCCAGATCACGAAAAATGGAGACGCTACGGGTATCGGAAAATGGTGCAAAATTTTTTTAAGCAAAGATTGAAATTATTTTTCACCACTTAGATAAAAAAAAACCTAGTCATGTTTGGTGTTTATGAACTCGCAATGATCTGGAGAATCATAATATCAGGTCACTTTTAGCATTTAGTGAACCTAGCAAAAAAGCCAAACAAAAAACAAGTGTGGAATTGCACTTTTTTGCAATTTCACCGCACTTGGATTTTTTTTCCCATTTTCTAGTACACGACATGTTAAAACTAATGATGTCGTGCAAAAGTACAACTGGTCCCGCAAAAAATAAGCCCTCACATGGTCATATTGATGGAAAAATAAAAAAGTTATAGCTCTGGGAAGGAGGAGAACGAAAAACAAACACGGAAAAATGAAAAATCCCAAGGTCATGAAGGGGTTAAACCTTCTTTCCTCCAGACTTAGAGGATGCCCCCTTGTCTCTGTCTCAGGTCTATGAGTGAAAAGATGATTAGAAAGGTCTTTGTACTGTCCCCTCATATATTTATACATTAAAATAAGATCACCCCTTAGCCTTTGTTTTTCCAAACCAAATAACCCCAAGTGTAATAACCTATCTTGATATTGCAGACCCCCCAGTCCACTAATAACCTTGGTTGCTCTTCTCTGCACCTGCTCTAGTTCAGCTAATGGCGTGAAACTCTGACAACATTGGTGTTAGGTGTCGAGTTCCCGCCTCTGCACAGGGGGAATCTCGAACCATCCCCTCTGCAGTCTCCCATTCTTATCCAGCCGCAGTGGAGTCTGCTCAGCAGAAATGTCGGGTCCCAGCGTCTAGCTCAGGGTAATACTGGACAACTGGTTACTACTGCCCTTCCAGGCTCTGATCTTGTAGCCAGCAATGTTCAGCAGCGGGCAGGTCTTTCTGGGACTAAGTCCAGATTTTCCCTTTCTGAGCATGCCCACGGGATGACCTCCCATTGGAGGTCGGGGGTCACATGCTTAGATACTGCAGCTAATCCCATTGGTCCTCTAAGGTCCCATAGGTCCTAAAGGTGTTCTTCTTCTGTGGCAGACTCCCATTGGTCCTTCTCGGAAGGTCTTGTGCTTGCTGCAGCTATAAAAGGTTTATATGGCCGCACGGCCATGCGCTAGTATACAATTGTTATCGTGTGTGTGTTGATGAGTGCAAGTCGTTCCTTAAAAAACCCATCCCTTGTGTATGGCTGTTCGCGTAAGGTGTATGGCTGAAATCTAGCGCCCGGCTGAACTCACAGCTTTAACACACGAAACAGCGTCTAACTGCTGTGACCGCCAGTGCATCGCCGTGGGCTATTAGAGCGCTTACCTTACCCAAGTCTGGGTGGTTAGTGGCGTCCACTAGTGTGGCACAGCATGCACTTCTGTGCTTATTAGTTACCTCTGATACCCCAATTGTGGTGTCGATCGCAAGAGGTCTACACTAACTCTAATCCTGTGTCCTGGGATAGAGTTCTGTGGTTCCTTGCTTGCGCTCTCTGTGCGGTACCGCGACCCTGTGACTTAACAAGGATCGCTTTCTTCATACAGGGTGAAGTTAACCCATGTGTGTAATCACATTGTACCGCCATATAGTCCGTCATTACTTAGCAGCAGGTTCCATCTCTACATGGTGGACCCCGGGCTGCGAACGCACCTTATTATATCTATTTAATTGTTTGGTGCATTCCGTCCATCCATTTGAGCAATGTTTCCATCATTTTCAGATGTTTTTAGACCTTAAAAGGACCCCTGGGGGAGATGGCTGTAAAAATTCTCTGGTTTCCCATAGACTTACTTTTGGCTCATTGCTCATGTTGAGTACCTCAGTATTCCAATGTGCTCAACCCGAGCAATGAGCACCCGAGCATTTTAGTTCTCACCCATCACTATTTGCAACATTTTTCATTTTCATTTTAACTATTGATTTATGAAATAAAAATTAAAGTGACTTGCTCGTTAAATATCGTGCCTGGTGTCAGCAGCACCTATTTTCTGTGTTCCAATTAACAGCATTCTGTTCACTGTGCTCCTCGCTGAAACTTAGCCACTTTTTGGTTGCTGCAGATTTCTGGTTTGCACATTCTACAATGAAAATTACATAATTTTATGCAGCAACAAATGTTTAATTTCAAATTCATAGTGTGAGAAGCTGGCCTTGTTCTAAGACTATTGGTCCAATGGACGTTGAGTGAAGCACACTGCACTAAGAGATGCAGATGTTTTCCAACACAGAGCACCAGTTATGTCAATCTTATGTCAAGAGATTTGCTTGCTGTATTTTATTAGATATTTGCTTGGTCCTCAGTTCAGTGACAGTAAGCAGAGGAAAACAGCATACATAAGGCCAGACCCAAGAATAGTAATCAAGGAATGCAGTCATTCCAATGTTCTCCCAGGCACTAGTCCCATTCTGTCAATGGGGATAGTAGACCCAATGGAGCTGTCACCAAAGGGAAAGTCACATGTAGTCCCAGGTGATGGTTTCTGGAACATTCTTCATTTTTTTAGCTCAAATCGAATTAAGGGGGTTTAAAGGAGAGCATGTAAACACTTCTGCCCACCCAGGGTGATAATCACAGGGACGAAGAATAAAAAGTCACATGTCTAGTCAAGGAGTTGTTGGAGTGATGTTGAGGATCCAGGCTGAGGTCCTGGAGCCCATGAATCGATGGCCTATAGGGTTTGGAGATCAGTTGCCGGATGGACTGTTAACCCCTGCGATGGTTGAGGAATCTGTCCTCTGGATTTAAGGAACTTTCTTAAGGACTGTTGCTGCAGGATACATGGGCTTCGGTTGTTTTATCTGTCATCTGGAGGAGCGTGGACTGTTCCTACAGATTATGCTGGCAGAAGATGCAAAATCTGTGGGCCAAACAAAAGTTGGGAGACAGTGATTATCGCCTGGTAAGGGGGCAATGGGACTACCGGCCCCGGGTAGAGGATTTTGTGGACCGGGGCAATATATTTTAGCCCAAAGTTGTTATAAAATTATGGATGTAAGGAATAAAAAATAGTTGTATTGTTAACCTGTCTAAATGAATATTACAACTCACAACCTCAGATCTTCTTCACACATAGTATGTGTCCTTTCTAGGACTGAAATTGGCGGTATGATGCATGAAGCAGCTCATTCAATTACCTATGTTTAAAAATGGGGAAGCAATTAAAGGGAACATGCTAGATAATACAATGTGCCTGATTCCCGGGTGTAATGCATCATACGCTGGCTGCATGATTTAACCGTAAATGTTTATCTCTTAAACTCTGTGGCATTTCAGAGACAAATATACTTTTATAGCCCTGCCTGCTCCCTGGATTCACCGGTCTTGCCCTGCCTGAATATATGGGCCAGAAGTGAACAGAAGGTAAGACTAACCACTGTTAATAAATGTACTAAATTTCTTTCCCTTTCCGCCACACTTATTCTTATTATGCTGACATACGCTCTAACAGTTTTGGCTCCCTTACTCCTCACTCTCCTTTGCTATCCTCAAACACCAGCACCCCCTAACCAGGTAATAATCTCTCCTTCCCTGCTTCCCCACCTGACCTCCTCTGCTGACCTGCTCCTCAACCTCAGATCTCTCCTAATAAAACACAAAACAAGCCGCCCACTCTCTTTCTCCCACCTGCTCTGTCTCTCTCTGCTTCTCCTCACTGCTGGAGACATACAGTATCTCCCAATCCTGGGCCCCCACAGCTCATACCTCCTATTACTACCCCCTCCTATTGCTCCCAACCCAATATAAACACCCGAAATCTTGCCCATCTCAAATCCGTGCCCATGACGCCCACCCCCCTGCACCCTCTCTCTGGATCACTAAGGAATTCCCGCTCCATCTGCAATAAACTCCACGTGATTCACGACCTCTTTACCTCTCGTAATCTTTTCTTTCTGGGCATCACCGAAACATGGCTGACACCCTCTGACACAGCATCCCCTGCTGCCCTATGTTACGGAGGCCTCCACTTCACCCACACTCCTCGCCCTGGCAACAAACATGGTGGAGGAGTGGGCCTTCTCCTTTCTTCCAACTGTACCTTTAGCCCAATCCCACCTCTACCCTCCCTTATCCTCCCCTCTTTTAAAGTCCACTCTGTCCGCATCTACTCCCCCTATAACCTCCAAATGGCCATCATATACCGACCTCCGGGCCCGACCACTGCCTTTATTGACCAATTCTCCACCTGGCTCCTTCACTTTCTCTTTGCAGACATTCTCACCATCATCATGGGTGACTTCAACATCCCCATTGACACCCACTAGTCAGCAGCCTCCAAACTCCTGTCCCTTACTTCATCCTTTGGACTTACTCAGTGGTCCTCCTCAGCCACCCTCACAGACGGACACACATTAGACCTGGTCTTCACCCGTTTATGCTCCTTATCTAAGTTCACAACCTCCTCTATCTGACCACCATCTACTCACTTTCTCATCACTGTCCTCCTCACCTGTCACCCATGTCCAGCACCATGCGCACCCACACAGGAACCTCGCACACCTAGACACCAACACACTCTCTGTCTCTATCCTACCACTGTCCTCTATATCCTCACTCCTAACACAGACACTGCCACTGCTTTCTACAATGCCGCTCTTGCATCAGCTATTGACACGGTGGCCCCTGTCATGCATAGCAGAGTGCGATGAACCAATAGACAACCCTGGCACAATAACATCACTATAAAGCATCGGCAAGTATCCAGAATTGCAGAACGGCGTTGGAAGAAAACGCATTCACAAGATGATTTCAGTGCACTCAAACAAGCAACACTGGCATTCAAATCAGCTCTCACCTCTGCTAAACAGACCTACTTCACAACCCTCCTATCTTCCTTATCCCACAACCCCAAACAGTTGTTCAACACTTTTAACTCCCTCCTTCGCCCACCACTGCCCCCTCCGAGTTCCCTAATCGTTGCCGAGGACTTTGCCACACATTTCAAAACTAAGATAGACCAAACAAGGCAAGTCTTTGTTGTCCAACCACCACAACCCCTTTGTATGCCAGACCAATGCCCAAACCCCATAACTTCACTCTCCAAAATCTCTGAAGGGGAGCTTGCTCATCTTCTCTCCAAATCACACCTCACCACTTGTGCACTTGACCCCATCCCATCCCACCTCCTTCCCAACCTCACCACTAGGGTTGAGCGAAACGGGTCGTTCATTTTCAAAAGTCGCCGACTTTTGGCAAAGTCGGGTTTCATGAAACCCGATCCGACCCCTGTGCGGGGTCGGCCATGCGGTACGCGACTTTCGCGCCAAAGTCGCGTTTCAATTACGCGAAAAGCGCCATTTCTCAGCCAATGAAGGTAAACGCAGAGTGTGGGCAGCGTGATGACATAGGTCCTGGTCCCCACCATCTTAGAGAAGGGCATTGCAGTGATTGGCTTGCTGTCTGCGGCGTCACAGGGGCTATAAAGGGGAGTTCCCGCCGACCGCCATGTTACTGCTGCTGATCTGAGCTTAGGGAGAGGTTGCTGCCGCTTCGTCAGAAGCAGGGATAGCGTTAGGCAGGGTCCATTAACCACCAAACCGCTTGTGCTGTAGCGATTTCCACTGCCCAACACCACCTTCGGTGTGCAGGGACAGTGGAAGCTACATTTTTTTTTTTTCCCCCTCAGCGCTGTAGCTCATTGGGCTGCCCTAGAAGGCTCCCTGATAGCTGCATTGCTGTGTGTACGCCGCTGTGCAAACCAACTGCTTTTTTCAAAGCACAAATCCTCTTGTTCCTTCCTTTCTGCACAGCTATCTTTTTGGTTTGTACACACTTTTTATTTAATTTGTGCATCAGTCCACTCCTTATTGCTGCCTGCCATACCTGGCTGAGATTACTGCAGGGAGATAGTAATTGAAGGACACTCCCTGTTTTTTTTTTTTTTTTTTTGTGGGAGATTAAGATTGACATTTCTGCTAGAGTGCCATCCCTGTCTGTGTCATCTCTCACTCAGTGGGCCATAGAAAGCCTATTTATTTTTTTGCTTGATTTTGGTTCTAAAATCTACCTGAAAAAATCACTACATCAATCAGTGGGAGAAAAATATTGGCCTCAGGGCTTGTGTGCCACTCTTGACTCCTGTGTGCATCATCACTCACTCAGTGGGCCATAGAAAGCCTATTTATTTTTTTGCTTGATTTTGGTTCTAAAATCTACCTGAAAAAATCACTACATCAATCAGTGGGAGAAAAATATTGGCCTCAGGGCTTGTGTGCCACTCCTGACTCCTGTGTGCATCATCACTCACTCAGTGGGCCATAGAAAGGCCATTTTTTTTTTTTTTTGCTTTATTTGGGTTCTAAATTCTACCTGAAAAATCAATAAATCAATCAGTGGGAGATTAATATTGGCCTTTGGGCTTGTGTGCCAGTCCTAAGCGTGCCATCTCTCTCTCTCAGATAGTGGGCCATAGAAAGCCTATTTATTTATTTATTTTTTATTGGGTTTATAAATTTTCCCTGGAAAAAAAAAAAAAAGTGGGAGATTAATATTGGCCTCTGGGCTTGTGTGCCAGTCCTGAGCGTGCCATCTCTCTCACAAATAGTGGGCCATAGAAAGCCTATTTATTTATTTTTTTTTGGTTTTATAAATTCTCCCTTAAAAAAAAAAGGGAGATTAATATTGGCCTTTGGGCTTGTGTGCCAGTCCTAAGCGTGCCATCTCTCTCTGTCTCTCAGATAGTGGGCCATTGAAAGCCTATTTATTATTTTTTTTATTGGGTTTATAAATTTTCCCTGGAACAAAAAAAAAAAAGTGGGAGATAAATATTGGCCTCTGGGCTTGTGTGCCACTCCTGACTCCTGTGTGCGTCATCTCTCACTCAGTGGGCCATAGAAAGCCTTTTTTTGTTTTATTTGTTTTCTAAATTCTCCCTGAAAAAATCATTTTATTTTATTTGGTTTCTAAATTCTTCCTGAAAAAATCATTTTATTCAATTTTGTTTTTCCTAAAGTCTCCCTGAAAAAAACAAAAAAAAACAAATCAGTGGGAGATTAATATTGCCCTTTCTGCTTGTGTGCCAGTCTTGACTCCTGGGTGTGCCATCTCTCTCTCTACCTCCAATTGTGGGCCATAGAAAGCCTATTATTTTTTTAGCTTGATTTGGGTTCCAAAATCTACCTGAAAAAATCACTACATCAATCAGTGGGAGATAAATATTGGCCTCTGGGCTTGTGTGCCACTCCTGACTCCTGTGTGCGTCATCTCTCACTCAGTGGGCCATAGAAAGCCTTTTTTTGTTTTATTTGTTTTCTAAATTCTCCCTGAAAAAATCATTTTATTTTATTTGGTTTCTAAATTCTTCCTGAAAAAATCATTTTATTCTATTTTTTCCCTAAAGTCTTCCTGAAAAAAAAACAAAAAAAACAAATCAGTGGGAGATTAATATTGCCCTTTCTGCTTGTGTGCCAGTCTTGACTCCTGGGTGTGCCATCTCTCTCTCTCTCTCTCTCTCTCCAATTGTGGGCCATAGAAAGCCTATTATTTTTTTTAGCTTGATTTGGGTTCCAAAATCTACCTGAAAAAATCACTACATCAATCAGTGGGAGATAAATATTGGCCTCTGGGCTTGTGTGCCACTCCTGACTCCTGTGTGCGTCATCTCTCACTCAGTGGGCCATAGAAAGCCTTTTTTTGTTTTATTTGTTTTCTAAATTCTCCCTGAAAAAATCATTTTATTTTATTTGGTTTCTAAATTCTTCCTGAAAAAATAATTTTATTCTATTTTTTTTTTCCTAAAGTCTCCCTGAAAAAAAAAAAAAAAAAACAAATCAGTGGGAGATTAATATTGCCCTTTCTGCTTGTGTGCCAGTCTTGACTCCTGGGTGTGCCATCTCTCTCTCTCTCTCTCCAATTGTGGGCCATAGAAAGCCTATTATTTTTTTAGCTTGATTTGGGTTCCAAAATCTACCTGAAAAAATCACTACATCAATCAGTGGGAGATAAATATTGGCCTCTGGGCTTGTGTGCCACTCCTGACTCCTGTGTGCGTCATCTTTCACTCAGTGGGCCATAGAAAGCCTTTTTTTGTTTTATTTGTTTTCTAAATTCTCCCTGAAAAAATCATTTTATTTGGTTTCTAAATTCTTCCTGAAAAAATCATTTTATTCTATTTTTTTTTTCCTAAATTCTCCCTGAAAAAAAAACAAAAAAAAACAAATCAGTGGGAGATTAATATTGCCCTTTCTGCTTGTGTGCCAGTCTTGACTCCTGGGTGTGCCATCTCTCTCTCTCTCTCCAATTGTGGGCCATAGAAAGCCTATTATTTTTTTTAGCTTGATTTGGGTTCCAAAATCTACCTGAAAAAATCACTACATCAATCAGTGGGAGATAAATATTGGCCTCTGGGCTTGTGTGCCACTCCTGACTCCTGTGTGCGTCATCTCTCACTCAGTGGGCCATAGAAAGCCTTTTTTTGTTTTATTTGTTTTCTAAATTCTCCCTGAAAAAATCATTTTATTTTATTTGGTTTCTAAATTCTTCCTGAAAAAATCATTTTATTCTATTTTTTTTTTTCCTAAAGTCTCCCTGAAAAAAAAAAAAAAAAAAAATCAGTGGGAGATTAATATTGCCCTTTCTGCTTGTGTGCCAGTCTTGACTCCTGGGTGTGCCATCTCTCTCTCTCTCTCCAATTGTGGGCCATAGAAAGCCTATTATTTTTTTAGCTTGATTTGGGTTCCAAAATCTACCTGAAAAAATCACTACATCAATCAGTGGGAGATAAATATTGGCCTCTGGGCTTGTGTGCCACTCCTGACTCCTGTGTGCGTCATCTCTCACTCAGTGGGCCATAGAAAGCCTTTTTTTGTTTTATTTGTTTTCTAAATTCTCCCTGAAAAAATCATTTTATTTTCTTTGGTTTCTAAATTCTTCCTGAAAAAATCATTTTATTCTATTTTTTTTTCCTAAAGTCTCCCTGAAAAAAAAAAAAAAAATCAAATCAGTGGGAGATTAATATTTACATTTGTGCTTCAGTGACAGTCCTGCGTGTGTGGCATCTCTCTCATTTGTTGCCACCAACAACAGAGTGTGTAACATTGTGCCTGATTTTCATTGTGGTCTCACTCACCTGTAAAGGGGTAGCTAAATTATACTGAAGTTATAGCTCACCGTGTAATTTGTGTGACAGCAACAAATACCATTAGTTTGTTTACGTTTTTAAAACAATGAGGAAGTATGGTGGAAGAGGTCGTGGCCGGGGGCGTTCATTGTCAGCTGGTAATGAGGGTAGTGGTAGTGGTGGAGCATCAGCTGGTCGTGGGAAAAAAAATATTGCACCTAAGTCTGGAGCTGTGGAGCCAGGTTCATCGTCTGGCTACACAAGGCCTCGAACGCTTCCTTTTCTGGGAGTAGGAAAACCGCTTTTAAAGCCGGAGCAGCAAGAGCAAGTTTTGGCTTATCTTGCTGACTCAGCCTCTAGCTCTTTTGCCTCCTCTCGTGAAACTGGTAAATGTCAAAGCAGCGCGTCGTTAGTGGATGTTCACGGTCAGGGACAAGTCGCTTCCTTGTCCTCTTCAGCAAAAACAACAACAGAGAAGAATGCAGCAGGCGACACAACGGGTTACTCCATGGAGCTCTTTACACATACCGCCCTTGGCTTAGAAAGTGAAGCAGTTAACAGTCCATGCCCATTACAAGTTGAATCTGACATGGAGTGCACTGATGCACAGCCACAGCCAGACTACTATGCTGGTCCTTTGACTCAGACCACAACATTGCCCTCGCAGGGTGCTGATCAAGAATCAGACCCTGATGAGACTATGTTGCCCCATCACGAACGCTATACCACCGACCGACACGGTGCCACAGACGAAGTTGCACACGAGCTACAAGAAGAGGTAATAGATGACTCAGTTCTTGACCCCGATTGGCAGCCATTGGGGGAACAGGGTGCAGGCGGCAGCAGTTCTGAAGCGGAGGAGGAGGGGCCGCAGCAGGCATCAACATCGCAACAGGTTCCATCTGCCGGGCCCGTATCTTGCCCAAAACGCGTGGCAAAGCTAAAACCTGTTGGAGGACAGCGTGGCCATCTGGTTAAAGCTCAGTCTGCAATGCCTGAAAAGGTATCCGATGCTAGAAAGAGTGCAGTCTGGCATTTTTTTAAACAACATCCAATTGATCAGCGCAAAGTCATCTGTCAAAAATGTTCAACTACCTTAAGCAGAGGACAGAATCTGAAAAGTCTCAATACAAGTTGCATGCATAGACATTTAACCACCATGCATTTGCAAGCCTGGACTAACTACCAAACGTCCCTTAAGGTTGTAGCACCCTCGGCCAATGAAGCTAGTCAGCAACGCAACATCCCTTCCGGCAGTGTAGGGCCACCATTTTCCGCACCACCTGCAGTATCTGTGCAGGTTTCTTTGCCAGGCCAAAGCCGTCAGGGTCAGGGAATCACCAGTTTCGTAGTAGGAAACACTGCATCTAGGGCACCGGTGGCAACAATACCATCTCCCACCGTCTCTCAGTCTGCCATGTCCACCGGCACCCCCGCTAGTTCCACGATCTCCAGCTCTCCAGTCCAGCTCACCCTACATGAGACTATGGTTAGAAAAAGGAAGTACTTAGCCTCGCATCCGCGTACACAGGGTTTGAACGCACACATAGCTAGACTAATCTCGTTAGAGATGATGCCCTACCGGTTAGTTGAAAGCGAAGCTTTCAAAGCCCTGATGGACTACGCTGTACCACGCTACGAGCTACCCAGTCGACACTTTTTTTCCAGAAAAGCCATCCCAGCCCTCCACCAGCATGTTAAAGAGCGCATCGTCCATGCACTCAGGCAATCTGTGAGCACAAAGGTGCACCTGACAACAGGTGCATGGACCAGTAGGCATGGCCAGGGACGTTACGTGTCCATCACGGCACACTGGGTAAATGTGGTGGATGCAGGGTCCACAGGGGACAGCAAGTTTGGGACAGTTCTGCCTAGCCCACGGTCTAGGAAACAATTGGCTGTAGCCGTTCGCACCCCCTCCTCCTCCTCTTCGTCCTCCTGCAGAAGCGAGAGCTCGTCCACAGACCGCAGTCGCACAACCACTCCATCCGCAGCTGCCACTGTTGCACACCAGGTCTCCCATTATGGGGCAGCTACTGGCAAACGTCAGCAGGCTGTATTGGCTATGAAGTGTTTGGGCGACAACAGACACACCGCGGAAGTTCTGTCCGAGTTCTTGCAGAAAGAAACGCAGTCGTGGCTAGGCACTGTAGATCTTGAGGCAGGCAAGGTAGTGAGTGATAACGGAAGGAATTTCATGGCTGCCATCTCCCTTTCCCAACTGAAACACATTCCTTGCCTGGCTCACACCTTAAACCTGGTGGTGCAGTGCTTCCTGAAAAGTTATCCGGGGTTATCCGACCTGCTCCTCAAAGTGCGTGGACTTTGCTCACATATCCGCCGTTCGCCCGTACACTCCAGCCGTATGCAGACCTATCAGCGTTCTTTGAACCTTCCCCAGCATCGCCTAATCATAGACGTTGCAACAAGGTGGAACTCAACACTGCACATGCTTCAGAGACTGTGTGAACAGAGGCGGGCTGTTATGTTTTTGTGGGAGGATACACGTACACGGGCAGGCAGTAGGATGGCAGACATGGAGTTGTCAGGTGGTGCAGTGGTCGAAGATTCAAGACATGTGTCAAGTCCTTCAGTGTTTTGAGGAATGCACACGGCTGGTTAGTGCAGACAATGCCATAATAAGCATGAGCATCCCCCTAATGCGTCTGCTGATGCAAAGTTTGACGCACATAAAGGATCAGGCGTCTGCAGCTGAGGAAGAGGAAAGCCTTGATGACAGTCAGCCATTGTCTGGCCAGGGCAGTGTACAGGACGAGGTAGCGGGCGAAGAGGAGGAGGAGGACGAGGAGGATGATGGGGATGATTATATTTTTAATGAGGAAGCTTTTCCGGGGCCACTGGAAATTGGTGGCGCGGCAAGGCCGGGTTCTGGTTTTTTGAGGGACACAAGTGACGTGGATTTGCCTGAAACTGCCCCTCAACCAAGCACAACCGCAGATTTGAGAACTGGAACTTTGGCCCACATGGCGGATTATGCCTTACGTATCCTCAAAAGGGACACACGCATAACTAAAATGATGAATGATGACGATTACTGGTTGGTCTGCCTCCTTGATCCTCGCTATAAAGGCAAATTGCAAAATATAATGCCACATGAGAACTTGGAACTAATATTAGCAACCAAACAATCAACTCTTGTTGACCGTTTGCTTCTGGCATTCCCTGCACACAGCGCCCGTGATCGTTCTCACACGAGCTGCAGGGGCCAGCAGACCAGAGGAGTTAGAGGGGCAGAAATCAGAAGTGGCGTTGGCCAGAGGGGTTTTCTGACCAGGTTGTGGAGTGATTTTGCTATGACCGCAGACAGGACAGGTACTGCAGCATCAATTCAAAGTGACAGGAGACAACATTTGTCCAGTATGGTTACAAACTATTTTTCATCCCTTATCGATGTTCTCCCTCAACCGTCATTCCCATTTGATTACTGGGCATCAAAATTAGACACCTGGCCAGAATTGGCAGAATATGCATTGCAGGAGCTTGCTTGCCCGGCAGCTAGTGTCCTATCAGAAAGAGTATTCAGTGCTGCAGGTTCAATACTAACAGAAAAAAGGACACGTCTGGCTACCCAAAATGTAGATGATCTAACCTTCATTAAAATGAACCACAACTGGATTTCGAAATCTTTTGCCCCACCTTGCCCGGCTGACACCTAGCTTTCCTATGAAAAGGTCTTGCCTGTGGACTATTCTGAATGCCTTTTCCAATCTCGTAATTTTCTGCACCTGATTGTCCAGCATACGACATGTTTACACCTCACTAAATGGCCAAACTCCCCATGGCCGTGGTATCGACACTTGGCGACAGCACCCGTGAGAGTGCAGTTTGTCTGAAGAGGTGGGTGAGCCCGCTTTTGGTCGACGGCACTGCCACTGGGTCCCTCCTAGTACAATAAAGTGTCTCTGGCGGTGGTGGTGCGCACCCAACGTGAGACACACCGTTGTAATATGAGGGGCCCTGGGCCTGTACCGCCGGCCACAAGACAGTTTCCCCCCACCCCAGCTCAAACAGTGCTCTACCACTTGCAAAATTATCTCACAGCCCCACCAATGTTTAGTCTATGCGCTGACATCCTTCAATGCCTGCCACTGACAATACCATTGTATTGACATTTTTGTTATGTTAGGCCTTCGATCCTCCTTCCACTAGGCCTCCACTGACCACACCACTGCTGCCCGTGTACCCCTGTAACCAATTTAAAATTGCCTACAGCCATGTGTTATTATTTTAGGCCTTCGATGCCTGTCTGCGGTGACTCCTTCCACTAGGCCTCCACTGACCACACCACTGCTGCCCGTGTACCCCTGGAACCAATTTAAAATTGCCTACAGCCATGTGTTATTATTTTAGGCCTTCGATGCCTGTCTGCGGTTACTCCTTCCACTAGGCCTCCACTGACCACACCACTGCTGCCCATGTACCCCTGTAACCAATTTAAAATTGCCTACAGCCATGTGTTATTATTTTAGGCCTTCGATGCCTGTCTGTGGTGACTCCTTCCACTAGGCCTCCACTGACCACACCACTGCTGCCCGTGTACCCCTGGAACCAATTTAAAATTGCCTACAGCCATGTGTTATTATTTTAGGCCTTCGATGCCTGTCTGCGGTTACTCCTTCCACTAGGCCTCCACTGACCACACCACTGCTGCCCGTGTACCCCTGTAACCAATTTAAAATTGCCTACAGCCATGTGTTATTATTTTAGGCCTTCGATGCCTGTCTGCGGTGACTCCTTCCACTAGGCCTCCACTGACCACACCACTGCTGCCCGTGTACCCCTGGAACCAATTTAAAATTGTCTACAGCCATGTGTTATTATTTTAGGCCTTCGATGCCTGTCTGCGGTCACTCCTTCCACTAGGCCTCCACTGACCACACCACTGCTGCCCGTGTACCCCTGGAACCAATTTAAAATTGCCTACAGCCATGTGTTATTATTTTAGGCCTTCGATGCCTGTCTGTGGTCACTCCTTCCACTAGGCCTCCACTGACCACACCACTGTTGCCCGTGTACCCCTGGAACCAATTTAAAATTGCCTACAGCCATGTGTTATTATTTTAGGCCTTCGATGCCGGTCTGCGGTCACTCCTTCCACTAGGCCTCCACTGACCACACCACTGCTGCCCGTGTACCCCTGTAACCAATTTAAAATTGCCTACAGCCATGTGTTATTATTTTAGGCCTTCGATGCCTGTCTGCGGTGACTCCTTCCACTAGGCCTCCACTGACCACACCTGTACCCCTGGAACCAATTTAAAATTGCCTACAGCCATGTGTTATTATTTTAGGCCTTCGATGCCTGTCTGCGGTCAATCCTTCCACTAGGCCTCCACTGACCACACCACTGCTGCCCGTGTACCCCTGGAACCAATTTAAAATTGCCTACAGCCATGTGTTATTATTTTAGGCCTTCGATGCCTGTCTGTGGTCACTCCTTCCACTAGGCCTCCACTGACCACACCACTGCTGCCCGTGTACCCCTGGAACCAATTTAAAATTGCCTACAGCCATGTGTTATTATTTTAGGCCTTCGATGCCGGTCTGCGGTCACTCCTTCCACTAGGCCTCCACTGACCACACCACTGCTGCCCGTGTACCCCTGTAACCAATTTAAAATTGCCTACAGCCATGTGTTATTATTTTAGGCCTTCGATGCCTGTCTGCGGTGACTCCTTTCACTAGGCCTCCACTGACCACACCACTGCTGCCCGTGTACCCCTGGAACCAATTTAAAATTGCCTACAGCCATGTGTTATTATTTTAGGCCTTCGATGCCTGTCTGCGGTTACTCCTTCCACTAGGCCTCCACTGACCACACCACTGCTGCCCGTGTACCCCTGTAACCAATTTAAAATTGCCTACAGCCATGTGTTATTATTTTAGGCCTTCGATGCCTGTCTGCGGTGACTCCTTCCACTAGGCCTCCACTGACCACACCACTGCTGCCCGTGTACCCCTGGAACCAATTTAAAATTGCCTACAGCCATGTGTTATTATTTTAGGCCTTCGATGCCTGTCTGCGGTCACTCCTTCCACTAGGCCTCCACTGACCACACCACTGCTGCCCGTGTACCCCTGGAACCAATTTAAAATTGCCTACAGCCATGTGTTATTATTTTAGGCCTTCGATGCCTGTCTGTGGTCACTCCTTCCACTATGCCTCCACTGACCACACCACTGCTGCCCGTGTACCCCTGGAACCAATTTAAAATTGTCTACAGCCATGTGTTATTATTTTAGGCCTTCGATGCCTGTCTGCGGTCACTCCTTCCACTAGGCCTCCACTGACCACACCACTGCTGCCCATGTACCCCTGTAACCAATTTAAAATTGCCTACAGCCATGTGTTATTATTTTAGGCCTTCGATGCCTGTCTGCGGTGACTCCTTCCACTAGGCCTCCACTGACCACACCACTGCTGCCCGTGTACCCCTGGAACCAATTTAAAATTGCCTACAGCCATGTGTTATTATTTTAGGCCTTCGATGCCTGTCTGTGGTCACTCCTTCCACTATGCCTCCACTGACCACACCACTGCTGCCCGTGTACCCCTGGAACCAATTTAAAATTGTCTACAGCCATGTGTTATTATTTTAGGCCTTCGATGCCTGTCTGCGGTCACTCCTTCCACTAGGCCTCCACTGACCACACCACTGCTGCCCGTGTACCCCTGGAACCAATTTAAAATTGCCTACAGCCATGTGTTATTATTTTAGGCCTTCGATGCCTGTCTGTGGTCACTCCTTCCACTATGCCTCCACTGACCACACCACTGCTGCCCGTGTACCCCTGGAACCAATTTAAAATTGTCTACAGCCATGTGTTATTATTTTAGGCCTTCGATGCCTGTCTGCGGTCACTCCTTCCACTAGGCCTCCACTGACCACACCACTGCTGCCCATGTACCCCTGTAACCAATTTAAAATTGCCTACAGCCATGTGTTATTATTTTAGGCCTTCGATGCCTGTCTGCGGTGACTCCTTCCACTAGGCCTCCACTGACCACACCACTGCTGCCCGTGTACCCCTGGAACCAATTTAAAATTGCCTACAGCCATGTGTTATTATTTTAGGCCTTCGATGCCTGTCTGCGGTTACTCCTTCCACTAGGCCTCCACTGACCACACCACTGCTGCCCGTGTACCCCTGTAACCAATTTAAAATTGCCTACAGCCATGTGTTATTATTTTAGGCCTTCGATGCCTGTCTGCGGTGACTCCTTCCACTAGGCCTCCACTGACCACACCACTGCTGCCCGTGTACCCCTGGAACCAATTTAAAATTGCCTACAGCCATGTGTTATTATTTTAGGCCTTCGATGCCTGTCTGCGGTCACTCCTTCCACTAGGCCTCCACTGACCACACCACTGCTGCCCGTGTACCCCTGGAACCAACATCAGAAAATATAAAAATAAGTTTTTTGCTTATAAAAAAGAAAATACTGGAGAGATATCAAATGCAGACATTTTAACATTAAAAACAAACACATACAACAAAAATCTGGTACAGTACTAAAAATGGCCACCAGCTACAATAACTTTCTCCTGCAAGTAGTTAACTGAAAGGTTTTTTTCAATTTTAAACACAGATATGGCATCCACCGAGTGTTGTCCTGTCGCGTCTTCTTTATATTATTGCCAAGAAGATGCAAAACAATGAAAATAATAAAATCATTAATTACCAAAAAAATAGAGTAAGTCAAAACCACATTGCAAATAAACATTCATTACAAATAAAGAAGCAGGGCGCGTCCGAGGGTGAGTATATACCTAATAAGAATATAATCACCCTCGGACGCGCCCTGCTTCTTTCCGACAGCCTTCCTTCCTAAGAATCAGCCCTTCCGTGGTGTAGAGAGAGGGTTTGTTACACTCCAAGGTGTTCCCCAGGTTGCCTTTCCTGAGCTTCGATCTTCCGGCTCTCGTTTAGTAGTTGTTGGAAACTACGCTGCATTGGGCCTACAAATTGGGTATGGGGTGTAGAGAGATGGTGTGTTACACTCCAAGGTGTTCCCCAGGTTTCCTCTCCATTGCTTCGATCTTCCGGCTCTCGTTTAGTAGTTGTTGGAAACTACGCTGCATTAGGCCTACAAATTGGGTATGGGGTGTAGAGAGATGGTGTGTTCCACTCCAAGGTGTTCCCCAGGTTGCCTTTCCTGAGCTTCGATCTTCCGGCTCTCGTTTAGTAGTTGTTGGAAACTACGCTGCATTAGGCCTACAAATTGGGTATGGGGTGTAGAGAGATGGTGTGTTCCACTGTAGAGAGATGGTGTGTTCCACTCCAAGGTGTTCCCCAGGTTTCCTCTCCATTGCTTCGATCTTCCGGCTCTCGTTTAGTAGTTGTTGGAAACTACGCTGCATTAGGCCTACAAATTGGGTATGGGGTGTAGAGAGATGGTGTGTTACACTCCAAGGTGTTCCCCAGGTTTCCTCTCCATTGCTTCGATCTTCCGGCTCTCGTTTAGTAGTTGTTGGAAACTACGCTGCATTAGGCCTACAAATTGGGTATGGGGTGTAGAGAGATGGTGTGTTACACTCCAAGGTGTTCCCCAGGTTTCCTCTCCATTGCTTCGATCTTCCGGCTCTCGTTTAGTAGTTGTTGGAAACTACGCTGCATTGGGCCTACAAATTGGGTATGGGGTGTAGAGAGATGGTGTGTTCCACTCCAAGGTGTTCTCCAGGTTGCCTTTCCTGAGCTTCGATCTTCCGGCTCTCGTTTAGTAGTTGTTGGAAACTACGCTGCATTAGGCCTACAAATTGGGTATGGGGTGTAGAGAGATGGTGTGTTACACTCCAAGGTGTTCCCCAGGTTTCCTTTCCATTGCTTCGATCTTCCGGCTCTCGTTTAGTAGTTGTTGGAAACTACGCTGCATTAGGCCTACAAATTGGGTATGGGGTGTAGAGAGATGGTGTGTTCCACTGTAGAGAGATGGTGTGTTCCACTCCAAGGTGTTCCCCAGGTTTCCTCGCCAATGCTTCGATCATCATGCTCTCGTTTAGTAGTTGTTGGAAACTACGCTGCATTAGGCCTACAAATTGGGTATGGGGTGTAGAGAGATGGTGTGTTCCACTCCAAGGTGTTCTCCAGGTTGCCTTTCCTGAACTTCTATCTTCAGGCTCTCATTAAATTGTGGTTAAACGGAACAACTGCATTTGGCGTACTAGTTGGTTTGGGGCCTACTATCGGTGTCTGCCGCTCCTTGCTGTTCTCCTGGTTTCCTGTCCTGAAATTCCGTTTTCAGGCGCTCGTTAAGTAGTTGTTAATGTTAGACTGCATTTGGCCTACTAGTTGGGTTGGGGCCTACTATCGGTGTCTGCCACTCCTTGCTGTTCTCCTCCACTGAACAAAGCTGTGCCGCCTGTTTACTACTGTTGCCAATTTTGAACTGCATTTCGACTACTTACTGATTTGGGCCTACTCTCTGTGTCAGCCTCTCATTCCAGTTGTCCTCCACTGCAATGCCCCCTGATTAGTCCTGTGTTACCAATTTTGAACTGCATTTAGCCCACTTTATTCTTTGGGCCTATATCTGTGTTTCCTCCTCATCCTGCCCATTGCCCAGCCAGTGATAGATGAGTCTGCTGGTACATTGACCCATAACGCAACATTTCCCGTGCACGCTACACTGCAAGATTGTGACCCTGCTGAAAGTTAGGTCCCCCTTCCCGCATACCATACCACCTTACACGGGGACAAACAGGAAGGTGCAGATGAAAGTGCAGGTTCCTTCATCAGGTGGGGGGAGGAATACTAGTTGGCGACGTCACTGGCACAGGGCCTCTCATGGTACGCAAAAGTGTTGCTGCCGGTGGGAGGCGCCCCCGCCGTGCAAACACACCGCTGTACTTTGAGGGGCCCTGTGCCAGTGCCAATGCCAACGAGTGGGCCCCCCCTGCTTGCTCAGGTTCACAGCACTTGCAAAGTTGAAATACTTACCTCTCCCTGCTCCACTGCCGTGACGTGGTCCAGATTTCCTGGGCCCACTAATTACTTGAACCAGCCCTACACACCACAACTTTAGCCAAATGACCCCCAATTTCAAATGCCTTCCAATTATTATAAGGTAAATTACGCTTGACAAGCTTCATTAAGAAGAATGGATGGTTTTGACATTAAAATGGGCACTCTAGGTGTTTTCCTGGCCCCCACTCACTGCCGACTATGCTGCCCCATTGACTTGCATTGGGTTTCGTGTTTCGGTCGATCCCGACTTTACGTCATAATCGGGCGATTTCACTCGACCCGACTTTTGAGATAGTCGGGTTTCGCGAAACCCGGCTCGACTCTAAAAAGGTCAAGGTCGCTCAACTCTACTCACCACCACACTAATCCCATCCCTAACCCATCTCTTCAACCTTTCACTAACTTCTGGTACCTTCCCTTCTGCCTTCAAACATGCCACAATCACACCTATCCTCAAAAAGCCATCCCTTGACCCAAGCGCTATGTCCAGCTATCGCCCCATATCTTTGCTCCCATTTGCTTCCAAACTTCCTGAGCAGCATGTCCATGCTGAACTTTCTTCTCACTTTGCATCTAACTTTGTCTTCGACAACCTACAATCTGGCTTCTGTCCACACAATTCCACTGAGACTGCCCTAACCAAAATTATTAACGACTTACAGCCAAAGCTAACAGACAATTCTCTATACTCTTCCTCCTAGACCTGTCCTCTGCCTTCGACACAGTTGACCTCTGCCTCCTACTACAGATTCTCTCTTCTTTTGGTGTCAAAGACATTGCCCTATCTTGGATCTCCTCATACCTTGCCAACCACACATTTAGCATTTCCTACTCCCATGCTACCTCTTCATCTCGCCCCCTCTCTGTTGGAGTCCCCCATGGCTCTGTCCTAGGACCCTTACTCTTCTTAATCTATGCACTCAGCCTGGGACAACTCATAAGGTCCTTTGTCTTCCAGTACCATCTCTCTGCCGATGACACTCAGACCTACCTCTCTGGCCCTGATGTCACCTCTCTGCTCTCCAGAATCCCAGAGTGTCTATCGGCCATATCCTCCTTCTTCTCCTCTCGCTTCCTCAAGCTCAATTTGGACAAATCTGAACTCATTATCTTTCCTCCATCACGCATATCTTCCCTACCTGATCTATCTATCAAAATTAATGAAATCACACTTTCCCCTGTCCCCAAAATCCGCTGCCTCGGAGTAACCCTCGACTCTGCCCTGTCCTTCAAACCACACATCCAAGCTCTCGTCACCTCCTGTCACCTCCAGCTCAAAAATATTTCCAGAATCCATCCTTTCCTCAACCCACACTCCACCAAAATGCTCGTGCATGCCCTAATCATCTCCCGCCTCGACTACTGCAACATTCTTCTCTGTGGCCTACCTTTTAACACTCTCGCACCCCTCCAGTCCATCCTTAACTCTGCTGCCCGACTAATTAATCTCTCTCCTCGCTACACTCCTACTTCACCTTTTTGCAAATCCCTTCACTGGCTCCCAATTTCCCAGCGTATCCAGTTTAAATTACTAACACTGACCTACAAAGCCATCCATAACCTTTCCTCCACACTTATTCACTCCTCACTCAATCACCTCCAAGACTTCTCCCGAATTTCACCCATCCTCTAGAATTCAGTGCCCCAACACATCTGGTTATCCACTACTTTTTGATCCTTCAAAAGAAACCTGAAAACCCACCTCTTCAAGGAAGCTTACAGCCTGTAAAGACCACATGGCCACCTCAACACCATTGGATCTACTGCAACCCACGACCTACTGTCTCCTTCCCCATAATCTTGTAAATTGTAAGCCCGCAAGGGCAGGGTCCTCGCCCCTCTGTACCAGTCTGTCATTGTTAGTTTTGTTTACTGTAAGTGATATTTGTATTTTAATGTAACCCCTTCTCATGTACAGCACCATGGAATTAACGGTGCTATATAAATAAATAATAATAATAATATATGGACTGAATGCACTTGGAGACTCCAGTCACTTCAGGGCAACAGGTGTGAAGAAGCCTCTTGGGACCCATCTGTCCCACTAGCCTTTATTGAGGCCCGGACACTGACATTTATTAAAGTGGTACTCCAGGGAAATTAAATTTTTTTTTGCATTTTCACTGCCCTCACAAACTATAAGGCTATGTGCACACATATTCTTGGCTACTGCGGATTTTTCCACAGCAGATTTGATAAATCTGCAGGGCAAAAACGCTGCATTTTTGCTGCAGATTAATTGCAGATTTACCGCGTTTTTTCTGCGGTTTTCACTGCGGTTTTCCATAGGGACAGTTGTAAAACCGCTGCGGAATCTGCAAAAAGAAGTGACATGCTGCGTAAACCGCTGCGTTTCCGCGCTTTTTTTCCACAGCATGTGCACAGCGTTTTTGGTTTCCCAAATGTTTACATTGAACTGTAAACGCATGGGAAACTGCTGTGGACCCGAAGCTGCGGAAACGCTGCGGATCGTGTGCACATACCCTTAAGATGAGATGCCCAGTGCAGTTCTATGATCTTTATAACCTTTGCAATTCCACGTGACAGCATCTGCTCCTCACTGTTCCCCTTCCCATCTGGGGCATTACATCACACACCAATATGCAGCTTACCCCCATGAGTAGCAGCCATCCTGAGAAGAGGGCATGGTCATGCCTCCCGTTCTTTGGGGAGTTACAGCTATTATCAGGAGACTGGCTAATAATGGCGGGGAACTGCACACTGCTGTAAAGTCCCTGGAGGGGTGAGCAGCTTCTGTCACACCAGCCCCCTGATACTGGCTCCCTGTCTGAGATGAGGGGGCATGGTGGGGATGTGGCCTGTTCACTGGCGATAATGTCTCCTTCACAGCAGGGATACTAGCAGAGAACAGACATCACCCTATCCCCTCACATTGCAGGAAGCCATTATCAGAAGGCTGATGGGGCAGGAGTTGCTTTAACTCCTCTGTCTGGGACATTACATCAGTGTGCAGCTTCCCATTGTTATGAGCCCGTCTCCTGATAATAGCTGTACCTCTGCAGAGAACAGGTGATGTGGCCATACTCCATCTTGTCAGGCTGGCTGTTACTCACAGTGTGGTCTGCACACTAGTGTGTGATATAATGATCCAGATAGAAGGCTTTTGTTAAGCGAGCCACCATTTTAAACCAGGATATCACTGCATCCAGAAAGATTTCAACATCTCAAGCCACCAAGGACCCCAGATTTGGAATTTCTGTCGTAAGGTCTAACTGCTCCATTACATTTGTCCATGAACAGTAGGAAGATTGAATAAAACTATGTTGACTAACTGCAGAGTTACATAAACACTCTGTATAGTTCTTTTTCTTTACAGTATGTCACTTGCAATGTATTTTATCCTAGGAAAGAAACAATTGAATTTGACAATATGATTTTGCATTAGCATAGAATGATATTCAAGGCTTTCTGTTAAATCATCTCTGCTTTCTTTTATTTAACATCACGCAACAATATTTTTTTTTAAAGATTTCCTCATTTCGGAGACATTAAACGTTTCCATGGTAACAGCGGTTTTGTTTACAATGTTTGAATGAAATTGGTTATTTAAAATGTCATGTTTGGAAAGATTTCAAATTGACATTTACAAAGTGCAGTGGCAGAGTTCACTTTGATTCAGATCACTGACAATAGGCATACTGTGTGAGGTAAATACAGTTAGAAATGTGCTTTCCTAGATAGTAAATGTTAAAAGTGCTTATTAATTGACCTGTTTTAAGGGAGAAATGTTTCTGAATAATTATGACAGTCATTTTAATTTACAAAGAGTAACATTGGAGCAGTCGCCATTTGTGCTAACAAAAATGCGAATAAAACATGCAATTTAAAAAAAAAAGAGGAATGATCTGTTGAACTTCCTAATCTTAGACAATATAAAATCTTTATTATGTTACAAACACAAAAGCCTTCACAAGACAAATAAAAACATAAAAATTCACACATTAAGCCAGAACTTATTTTTCAGGTCAAGAACTGGCTATTGGATAAAGCCCAAATTACTTGCATTATAACTAACAGCACCACGAAGATATCATGAATGATTGAAATAGGTATGACTATTATTATTATTATTATTATTTATATAGCACCATTAATTCCATGGTGCTGTACATGTGAAGGGGTTAAACTAGACACTATTCAATAGTGAAGTGAGAAGGAAAGCACATGTTAACATAATAATACATAAATAATGCAGCATCAAGAGAATATTTATATACTGGAGCGCTTCATATACAGGAGGGTTATAAAGAAGATAACTGAGAAAATTATCTGATCTGCATGATGGTGGACAAAGATGTCATCATTTAGAGATACCATGTGCTGATCAAGAATGTCATCAGATACATGTAGTACAGTATTACTCCAAAATGGCTACAATTATCAAGATAATATTGTTCTGTTAAAAAAGGGCAGCAATTATGAAATACATGTCATTCCACTCCAAAATAGGCTCAACCCCAAAACAGGAATAATTATGTACCAAAATGGCCACTATCAGCAAGCAAAAACTACTCTATTCAAAAATGATTGCAATTATGAAGAATATGTTGACCCATTTCAAAATGGATGCAACTACAAACATGTATTGTTACATTCCATAATTGCCACAATCAATAGGCATACTGTTATGTCTGCAATAGATCAAAAGTGAAAAAAGACTACTTCAGATAGACTTGACACAAGCCACTCAGTGAGGCAGATTCTAGATAACCACTGAGCATCATTCCTTTAAACCCTATAGAGGGATTGAGTCTTGTATCGGGGTTGGATGGATTGCTTCTGCAGAAGGGATGGTGTCTGGAAATGTGAATCATAGCGAAGGAGAGTCAACAAGCAGGGTCAAAACCTTGAAGTCACATCAGGAAACAAGGGGGTAATAGTTTTGAGCATTCCAATACTGCAAATATCGGGAATCGGCCAATATTCGAGGTATCAGAATTCCGATACTGAGTTCAGATACTTTCTCAATATCAGATATCGGAATTGGAAGTTCCCATAATACTATGGGCCAGTTTCTTTTAATTCAGCCAATGAGGATTCCTAAGAAGTGTAGGCACATCCTGTTATGCATGTTAATCATGTAACTACTGGCATGGCTGTGATTGACTGCTGAAATGATGTCATGATGCACTATAAAAGTCGCCGCCGCCATTTTAGGTTCACTCTGCTGTGAATTCAGTTAGGGACAGGATGCTGTGATCTGACTGAGAGGGTCAGTTTGAGATAGCGATTTGGTTCATTGTGCTTTACCCAGGCTAATTTAGCAACCGCTGTGTGAGAAACTTGTTTTTGCCTTGCAGCGCTATTCACGGCTGTCTGCAAGGTCTCTGTGTGTGAGTGCAGCTCTCTCTGCAGCCTGTTCTGCAGCAACAGCTGGTTGTAGACTGCTCAGTGTGCGTCTCTGCCTCATACTGTTCCATTGTCCTTTTTTCAATTAGTGCTGCCTGCTGCACATTTTGTCCAGATTTATCCTATTAGTGGGTTTCCATCCATATCCTGCTAGATTGTGGAAAAACACTATAAAGGATTACATAGAGGAGATTTTTTAGGTGTTGCAGTGCTGTTCACTGCTGTCTGCAAGGTCTCTGTGTGAGTGCAGCTCACTCTGTAGTCTGTTCTGCAGCCACAGATGGTTGTAGTCTGCTCAGCGTGCATCACTGCCTCATACTGTTCCATTGTCCTTTTTCAATTAGTGCTGCCTGCTGCACATTTTGTCCAGATTTATCCGATTAGTGGGTTTCCATCCGTATCCTGCTAGACTGTGGAAAACACTATATAGGAGTACATTGGGAAGCTTTTTTAGGCCTTGCAGCGCCGTTCACGGCTGTCTGCACGGTCTCTGTGTGAGTGCATCTCACTCTGTAGTCTGTTCTGCAGCCACAGATGGTTGTAGTCAGCTCAGGGTGCGTCACTGCCTCATACTGTTTCATTGTCCTTTTTTCAATTAGTGCTGCCTGCTGCACATTTTTTCAAATTTATCCTGTTAATGGGTTTCCATCCGTATCCTGCTACATCTTCACCCGCCTCTGCTCCCTTACTAATCTCATTAACACACCCCTCCCCCTGTCTGACCACAACCTACTGACATTCTCTTCCCTCTCCTCTCCTAATGTGCAACCCCCACTCCACAAACTCCCTCGCAGAAATCTCAAACATCTCAACTTACAATCACTCTTGGAGTCCCTTCTCCCTCTCACAGACATAGCCTCCCTTCATGACACTAATGCTGCTACCACTTTTTATAACACCACAATAACAGCAACACTCAATTCGGCTGCCCCGCTCATGCATAGTAAAACTCGTTCAATTAACAGGCAGCCCTGGCTGACCAGCCTGACCAAAGAATTGAGACGGGCTTCCAGAATTGCCTAGCGGAGATGGAAGCAATCCCGCTCTGCCGACCACTTCACTACATACAAGCAGTCCCTCGCCAGCTTCAAGTCTGCGCTCACTGCCGCAAAACAAACTTACTTCTCATCTCTCATATCCTCCCTGTCTCACAACCCTAAACAGCTTTTCAACACTTTCAATTCTCTACTCCGTCCCCCAGCACCTCCCCTCTCCCCCCTCATTTCTGCTGAAGACTTCACCTCTTTCTTTAAACAGAAGATCGATACGATCAGAGAAAGCTTTGGCCCACAGCGCCCACTGCCCCTCTTAGCTGCTCAACCCTGCTCCTCCAAAACCAGCTTCTCCACCATGACAGAAGATCAGCTCTCCACCCTCCTGTCAAGATCACACCTCACCACCTGCACGCTTGACCCGCTCCCATCCCACCTCATCCCTAACCTTTCCATGGTCTTCATCCCAACCCTAACGCACCTCTTTAACCTCTCACTCACAACAGGTGTCTTCCCCTCATCCTTCAAGCATGCCAAGATCACACCCATCCTCAAAAAGCCCTCCCTTGACCCATCCTCTGTGTCTAGCTATCGCCCGATATCTCTTCTCTCTTATGCCTCCAAATTGCTGGAGCAACACGTCCATCTTGAACTGTCCTCCCACCTCTCCTCCTGCTCCTTCTTTGATCGGTTACAATCATGCTTCCGTTCCCATCACTCAACTGAAACTGCCCTAACTAAAGTCACCAATGACCTACTAACTGCCAGGAGCAAGTGACACTACTCTGTCCTCCTTCTCCTGGACCTGTCTTTTGCCTTTGACACTGTGGACCACTCCCTTTTGCTACAAATTCTCTCATCTCTTGGCATCACAGACTTGGCCCTTTCCTGGATCTCGTCATATCTGACAGACCGAACATTCAGTGTTTTCCTCCCCCACACCACCTTGTCAGTCGGTGTTCCTCAAGGCTCTGTTCTAGGACCCCTACTCTTCTCCATCTACACTTTTGGACTGGGACAGCTCATAGAATCCCACGGTATGCAGTACCATATCTACGCTGATGACACGCAGATCTACCTATCCGGACCTGACCTCACCTCCTTACTTACCAAAATCTCGCACTGTCTGTCTGCTATTTCAGCCTTCTTTTCTGCTCGCTTTCTACAACTGAACATGGACAAAACAGAATTCATCATCTTTCCCCCATCTCACTCTACCCCTCCACCAGACCTATCCATCAATGTCAATGGCTGCTCACTTTCCCCAGTCCCACATGCCCGGTGCCTCGGGGTGATCCTCGACTCTGCCCTCTCTTTGAAGCCACATATCCAAGCCCTTGCCTCCTCCTGCCATCTTAAACTCAAAAATATTTCCCGGATCCGTGCTTTCCTTGACCGCAACACTGCAAAAACGCTAGTACATGCCCTTATCATCTCCCGCCTCGACTACTGCAACCTCCTACTCTCTGGACTCCCCTCTAGCACTCTGGCACCGCTCCAATCCATCCTACACTCTGCTGCCCGACTAATCTACCTGTCCCCCCGCTATTCCCCAGCCTCTACCCTATGTCAAGCCCTTCACTGGCTTCCTATCGCCCAGAGACTCCAGTTCAAAACCCTCACAATGACATACAAAGCCATCCACAACCTGTCTCCTCCATACATCTGTGACATGGTCTCCCGGTACCTACCTACACGCAACCTCCGATCCTCTCAAGACCTCCTTCTCTACTCCCCTCTCATCTCTTCTTCCCACAACCGCATCCAAGACTTCTCCCGTGCTTGCCCCATACTCTGGAACTCTCTACCCCAACACATCAGACTCTCGCCTACCATAGAAACCTTCAAAAAGAACCTGAAGACCCACCTCTTCCGACAAGCCTACAGCCTGCAGTGATCCTGAAGTTACTGAACCGCCGCACAACCTGCCCTACCCTCTCCTAGCGTTTCATCACCCATCCCCTGCAGACTGTGAGCCCTCGCGGGCAGGGTTCTCCCTCCTTATGTACCCGTGTGCCTGTTATCTGCTCATGTTTAATATATTTGTCTATATTGGCTTCGTATTCACATGTAAAGCGCCATGGAATAAATGGCGCTATAAAAATGTATAATAATAATAAAATAATAATAAATTGTGGAAAAACACTATATAGGAGTACATAGAGGAGCTTTTTTTGGCCTTGCAGTGCCGCTCACGGCTGTCTGCACGGTCTCTGTGTGAGTGCAGCTCACTCTGTAGTCTGTTCTGTGAAAAAAAACAAAAAGTTAATAAAGTTCACCAAACACTCCACTTTACAGTTGTGTAGGCCACATTAGCTCATACCAAAGTGTTGTCCACACTTTATAAAATTAGTGTTTCTTATGCCTGTTAGCAGCTGTTCAGGAATAACCACACTAAGCCCTTAGTAATTTTCTGCCTGTCTTTATCAGTCTACCAAGATGAAGAAGGCAGGGAGTAAGGCACGTGATCATGGAGGTGGAGCAGGGAAAAAATGTGGGGATTCTGTGCCTGCTGCGGGCACCTGTGACTCATCATCCCCCAGTTATAGCAGGGAACAGTCTTTCATGCACAGCTTTGTAGGAGCTCGCCGTATCCCGCTGCTGCAGGATGAACAAATTGAAGCCATTGTCGGATGAAGGGCAGCTAATGCATTGACTTCAATTAGTGCCACATCCTCGCAGGCACAGAGCACTGAAGAGCACCCATTTGCCTCTTCACCACCTGCCAAATTGCCCAGGCAGTTAGAGAGCCCAGCACAGGAGCCATCTCTACTTCTGTTCTCTGAATCTCTTGGCTTGGAAAGAGGGGGCCAGCCAAGCAGCATTCTAGAATCTGAGAAGGTAGTATGCAGTGATGCGCAACAGCTTTGTCTCTCTGAATCTGAAGAGGTGGGTGGGCCAAGTGCCTACGGTCACCACACCTCAGTACGCATCTGATGATGAGACTTAGGTGCCACTTTCTGGTGCATACTGTGCTGCCGAGACTACCCAGGAGAAGCAGTTGTTGGAAGAGGGTAGTGCAGATGATGAGGTCCTTGACAAATCATGGCGTGAGGTACAGGAAGGTGGTGGGAGCAGCTCTGAGGAAGAGATTCCCCGAATGGCCCAAAGAAGGAGAGGGAGGGGGAAGACTGCATTGCCTGCGGACTACACTTTGACACCCATTAGGAGCATGCCTCTTCCAAAAGCCAAAACGGAAGCTCCCAAGACTTGCAGTGCCTGGTCCTTTTTTGACACAGTTGCAGATGACATTTGCTTTGTCAAATGCAAGCTGTGTCATCAGAAAGTCAAAAGAGGGAAAAGTGTCAGCAACCTCAATACCACAAATATGTGGAAACATGTGCGGACCAAGCATGTGGTGGAGTTAAAAAAACATACTGAAGACCTAGGCCAACCTAGCCTAGCAATTTTATTTCCTGTTTTCCTGTGGACCTTCTGCTGCCTACTTGAGTTCCAGCACCATTATCTGGTTCTTAGGAAGACAATCTTGAATAGGTCCCCTGGTTTCAGTACCGTCAGCTGGTTACAGGCAGAGCCTTTGGCTTAGGTGCCTCCTTCTGGGTATCCGAGTACCACCAACATCTGGTGGTCCCTGGTAGTGCTTTCTGGCATGGGTACCTCCTGCTTAGTAACCAGGTTCTAGTACCGTCAGCTGGACCTTGGTAGTTCCATTGGCTCTTGTACCGTCTGCTACCCATCCGGGTTCCAGTACCGTCAGCTGGTTCTCAGCAGTGTCTTTAGCTCTTTTACCTTCTGCTCCCCATCCTGGTTCCAGTACCATCAGCTGGTTCCAGGCAGAGCCTTTGGCTTAGGTGCCTCCTTCTGGGTATCCGAGTTCCACCAACATCTGGAGGTCCTTGGTAGTGCTTTCTGGCACGGGTACCTCCTGCTTAGTAACCAGGTTCCAGTACCGTCAGCTGGTCCTCGGTAGTTCCATTGACTCTTGTACCTTCTGCTACCCATCCGGGTTCCAGTACCGTCAGCTGGTTCTTGGCAGTGTCTTTGGCTCTTGTACCTCCTGCTCCCCATCCTGGTTCCAGTACCATCAGCTGGTTCCAGGCAGAGCCTTTGGCTTAGGTGCCTCCTTCTGGGTATCCAAGTTCCACCAACGTCTGGTGGTCCTTGGTAGTACTTTCTGGCACGGGTACCTCCTGCTTAGTAACTGGGTTCCAGTACCGTCAGCTGGTCCTTGGTAGTTCCATTGGCTCTTGTACCTTCTGCTACCCATCGGGCTTCCAGTACGTCAGCTGGTTCTCGGCAGTGTCTTTGGCTCTTGTACCTTCTGCTCCCCATCCTGGTTCCAGTACCATCAGCTGATTCCAGGCAGAGCCTTTGGCTTAGTTGCCTCCTTCTGGGTATCCGAGTTCAACCAACATTTGGTGGTCTTTGGTAGTGCTTTCTGGCATGGGTAACTCCTGCTTAGTAACCGAGTTCCAGTACGTCAGCTGGTCCTTGGTAGTTCCATTGGCTCTTGTACCTTCTGCTACCCATCCTGTATCCTGTACCGTCAGCTGGTTCCAGGCAGAGCCTTTGGCTTAGGTGCTTCCTTCTGGGTATCTGAGTTCCACCAACGTCAGGTGGTCCTTGGTAGTGCTTTCTGGCACGGGTACCTCTTGCTTAGTAATCATGGGTTCCAGTACCGTCAGCTGGTCCTCGGTAGTTCCTTTTTCTCTTGTACCTTCTGCTACCCATCTGGGTTCCAGTACTGTCAGATGGTTCTCGGCAGTGTCTTTGGCTCTTGTACCTTCTGCTCCCCATCCTGGTTCCAGTACCGTCAGCTGGTTCCAGGCAGAGCCTTTGCCTTAGGTGCCTCCTTCTAGGTATCCAAGTTCCACCAACGTCATGTGGTCCTTGGTAGTGCTTTTTGGCATGGGTACCTCCTGCTTAGTAACCGGGTTCCAGTACCGTCAGCTGGTCCTTGGTAGTTCCATTAGCTCTTGTACCTTCAGGTAGCCATCCAGTTTCCTGTACCGTCAGCTGGTTCTCGGCAGTTCCTCAGCCTTCTTGTACCTTCTGCTTCATTTCCAAGTTCAAGACCCTAAAGACGATGACCCTGAAGACCACCCCGAAGATGACAACGACCCCGGAGATGACGACCTCTGAGACGATGACCCTGGAGACGACGACCCTGAAGACCATCCTGAAGAAGACGATGACCCCGGAGACGACGACCCTGAAGACCAAGAAGCAGAAGAACAAGAAGCTGCAGAACAAAAAGCAGAAGAACATTAAGAATAATACTAAAAATCAGAGAAAAATATATTATCTAAATTATAGGCAGAAGAAGACTAAGCAGTGTATGGGGGTGAGTCTGTTCCTCCTCGTGATGCCCCTGGAAAAAACCTACTGCAGCAGGCCAAACTGAACGCGGACAAATCCTGTTGTAAATCTTTTGAGACAGGCAGAACAGAAGGTGTAATCTTCAAGCTTTTAGAGATAACAACTACAGAAAAACCTGTCACAAATAAGAATATGATGAAGAAGAAGAATATGAAGAAGATGATGTTGAATATGAAGAAGAATAATAGTTGAATAGAAAGAATATGAAGAATGTAAAAAAAAGAATAATAGGAAGAAGGTGAAGAAGATGAATAAGGTGAAGGAGAAGTTCATGAAAAAGATGCTGCTGCTGAGGATGATGATGAAGAAGAAAGTATGGGATAAGTAAAAAAGGAGGTGAAGAGCATGGAAGTAGTGAAACATAAATATCTGACAAAATATAAAATATCTTAACATAGTCAATATCTTTGTAACTCCGAATGTCTTTAAAAAAAAAAAATTCCTGCTATTCCATTTGATTGGCCTAAACCGTTACTCCTTTAATGTCTCCCCCACCTCCCCAAATACATCCTACATTATTCTTAGTTGTTTTCCTTCATGTTGAATTGACCTACAAGGAAAGAAAGGGTTTATTTTAATTCCGATATTTTTGTCCCTTTGACTTGCATTGGTATCGGGTATCGGTGATATCCGATATTTTTTGAATTTCGGCCGATCAAATCCGATACCGATACTTCAGATATCGGAAGGTATCGCTCAACACTAGTGGGTAATCAAAATGCAAAAGACAAAACAGACCACAAGAATTAAGTGAGAGCCAATTCAGACAGCCTGAGTCACTAACTGAATAATAACTAATAACTGGCAGCTGGTATAAGTCTGCTGTGGTTTGTAGAAGTAACCAAGGGTATGGCTTTCTACAGTGACCTAATTACCTACCAGCTCACTGCAGTAAAACACTAGGGAATAGCAAATGGGAAACTTGTCTCAGCAATCTTAAACCTAATCACTGAAACACTGCCGGCGTTTCCACTTAGTGTCTGGTGCTGAACCCTGAACACAGACTTCCTAATGGAATTCTGTGTTACTGTTTGGTTTCGCCGTGTAAATAAAGCTTGATGAAAGGCTTTTGTACAACCAATAAACAAACTTTAAGGCTGTAGGCACTTCCAGCCCCATCACAGCCATGCCAAATACTAAACCAGCATGGCTACCACAGCATCTTGCAGCGGCATGCTATTCCATCTGGTTTGCGTTTAGTTGGACCATCATTTGTTTTTCAACAGGACAATGACCCCAAACACACCTCCAGGCTGTGTAAGGGCTATTTGATCAAGAAGGAGAGTGATGGAGTGCTATGCCAGAAGACCTGGCCTCCACAGTCACCAGACCTGAACCCAATCGAGATGGTTTGGGGTGAGCTGGACTGCAGACTGAAGGCAAAAGGGCCAACAAGTGCTAAGCATCTCTGGGAACTCCTTCAAGATTGTTGGAAGACCATTCCCGGTGACTACCTCTTGAAGATCATCAAGAGAATGCCAGAAGTGTGCAAAGCAGTCATCAAAGCAAAAGTTGGCTACTTTGAAGAACTTAGAATATAAGACATAATTTCAGTTGTTTCACATTTTTTTGTTAAGTATATAATACCACATGTGTTAATTCATAGTTTTGATGCCTTCAGTGTGAATGTACAATTTTCATAGTTATGAATATACAGAAAAAATCTTTAAATGAGAAGGGGTGTCCAAACTTTTGGTCTCTACTGTATATGGGTCAAAACTATTGTGTGGGTGCACAGCAGAGCTTTGAATGGAAGGAGCACCATTTGACTTTGATGACTGCAAAATTTGCTGAAATAATTAACGGATGACATGTTGCTTGTGGTGACCCCCTGATGTGCCTAAACAGCGGAATCCTCTCACAAGTGAAACCATTTTGGAAACTAGACCCTTCAGGGAAGATATCTAGATGTGTGGTTTGAACCTGAACCCCCAGGTGATCCATAAAACTTTATAATGTTGAGCCAAGAAAATAAAAAGAAAATACATTTCCTACAAAAATGACTTTTCTAAGCCCCAAATTTTCCATTTTCACAAGGGTTGCATGAGAAATTGGATCACGCTTTTATGCACGTCTAAAAAGACGCACACTACCAGATCACAGGTCCTGCGGTATCCAGAGTGCCTCCATCTGCCTCATTATAGGGAATCTTAAGCTAGGGGGTCAACTGAATAATGTATTTTAGAGATTTACATGGAAACCTTGGTTGTAAACTCTCAGCGTAGAGGGCAGGATAAATGTGAGTCAAGTCTTACTGTGAACTTTTGGAAGCAAATTGAACAAATCATCAGCAGGTGAAAAATTGGTTTTATTTTTTTACAACCTTCCTAGCGCAGTATGATGTGATTAGACTACTTTATTCTTCAGCTTGGTGAGATTAGATTGATACCAGATGTATATTGTGTTTTTATGTCTGGCAGCAGTCACACACTAAAACCCGCTTTTTATTGGGAAAACTAGGTTTTAAATCCCCACATTTAGACAGCTATAATTTTTCCATATTTCGGCACACAGAGTCAGGTAAGAGCTTTTTCTGCGCTACGATTTGAAGTTTTTATTGATATCATTTTTGGCCAGATTATATTTTTTGATCACTTTTTATTACGATTTTTAAGAGGCAGAATAAATAGAAACCAGAAATTAAGGAAACCTATTTTTGTGTTTTTTTTAAAGCCTTTCCTTTGTCTAGTAAAATGGATAAGGCAGCTTTATTCTTTGGGTCTGTACGAATACAGCGATACCATATTTATATAATTTTTTACTAGATGGTGGCCCATTTCTAACACATCGGGTATTCTAGAATATGTATGTAGTTTATTTATGAAGATTTAACCCCTTCCTGACCTGTGACACAGTGTATGCATCATGAAAGTTGGTGCCAATCCGACCTGTGACGGATATGCTGTGTCACAGAATGATCGTGTCCATGCAGATCGGGTGAAAGGGTTAACTCCAATTTCACCCAATCTGCAGGGACAGGGGGAGTGGTACTTCAGCCCGGGGAGGTTGGCTTCGCCCCCCCGTGGCTACAATCACTCTCATTGGCTGTTCTAAGTAAAAGAGCCAATCAGAGCAATTTGTAATATTTCACCTATGAAAAGTGGTAAAATATTACAATCCAGTCATGGCCGATGCTGCAATACCATGAGCCATGGCTGAAAACACTGATCTGCCCCCCCCACCGCCACCGATCTCATCCCCAGTCTTCCGTTCTATGGTCCACTCCCCCCGTCCTCCTGTCCGCTCTCCCCCGTGCTCCGATCCCATCCCGTGCTCCGATCCACCCCTTGTGCTCCGATTCAACCTCCTGTGCTTTGATCCACCCCCGTGCTCCGATCCCACCTCCCGTGTTCCGATCCAACCCCCGTGCTTCGATCCACCCCTGTGCTCCGATCCACCCCCCGTGCTCCGATCCACCCCCTGTGCTCCAATCCACCCTCCGTGCTCCGATCCAACCCCCTGTGCTCCAATCCACCCCCGTGCTCCGATCCACCCCCCGTGCTCCGATCCACCTACCCCCATGCTCCGATCCACCTCCCCCGTGCTCCGATCCACCCCCCGTGCTCCGATTCAGCCCCCCGTGCTCCGATCCACCCCCCGTGCTCTCCCCACCCCCTCATACTTACCGAGCCTCCCGGTGTCTGTCCATTTTCTCCATGGGCGCCGCCATCTTCCAAAATGGCGGGCGCATGCACAGTGCGCCCGCCGAATCTGCCAGTCGGCAGATTCGTTCCAGGTACATTTTGATCACTGTGATAAAACCTATACCCTTAGAATTAGGCTATGTGCACACGGTGCAGATTTGACTGCGGATCCGTAGCGGATTGGCCGCTGCGGATTCGTAGCAGTTTTTCATCAGGTTTACAGTTCCATGTAAACCTATGGAAAACCAAATCCGGTTTGCCCATGGTGCGGAAAATACCATGCGGAAACGCTGCATTGTATTTTCCGCAGCATGTCAATTCTTTGTGCGGATTCCGCAGCGTTTTACACCTGTTCCTCAATAGGAATCCGCAGGTGAAATCCGCGCAAAAAACACTGGATATCCACAGTAAATCTGCACGTAAAACGCAGTGCCTTTTACCTGCGGATTTTTAAAAAATGGTGCAGAAAAATTTCACACGAATTCGCAATGTGGGCACATAGCCTTAGGGTTAGGGTTGGAATTAGAGTTAGAGTTGGAATTAGGGCCAGCGTTGGAAATAGGGTTAAGATTAGCCTTGTTGATAGGGTTATGTTTAGAGGTGTGTTGGGGTTAGGGTTGTGGTTAGAGTTGGGATTAGGGTTAGGATTAGGGTTAGAGTTGGGATTAGGGTTAGGGGTGTGTTGGGGTTATGGCTGTGGTTTGGGGTGTGTTGGGGTTCGGGTCATGATTAGGGTTATGGCTAGAGTTGGGATTAGGGTTAGGGGTGTGTTGGGGTTAGTGTTGGAGTTAGAATTGAGGGGTTTCTACTGTTTAGGCACATCAGGAGTCTCCAAACGCAACATGGCGCAACCATTGATTCCAGTCAATCTTGCGTTCAATATGTCAAATGGTGCTCCCTCCCTTCCAAGCCCCGACGTGTGCCCAAACAGTGGTTTACCCCCACATATGGGGTACCAGCATACTCAGGACAAATTGGGCAACAACTATTGGCATCCAGTTTCTCCTGTTACCCTTGTGAAAATAAAAATTGCTTGCTAAATCATCATTTTTGAGGAAAGAAAAATTATTTTTTATTTTCACGGCTCTGCGTTGTAAACTTCTGTGAAGCACTTGGGGGTTCAAAGTGCTCACCACATATCTAGATAAGTTCTTTGGGGGGTCTAAATTCCAAAATAGGGTCACTTGTGGGGGGTTTCTATTGTTTAGGCACATCAGGGGCTCTGCAAACGTAACATGATGCCCACAAACCATTCCATCAAAGTCTGCATTCCAAAACGTCACTACTTCCCTTCCGAGCCCTGACGTGTGCCCAAACAGTGGTTCCCCCCCACATATGGGGTATCAGCATACTCAGGACAAACTGGACAACAACTTTTGAGATCCAATTTCTCCTGTTACTCTTGTGAAAATAAATAATTGCGGGCTAAAAAATTATTTTTGAGGAAAGAAAAATGATTTTTTATTTTAACGGCTCTGCGTTATAAACTTCTGTGAAGCACTTGAAGGTTCAAAGTGCTCTTCACATGTCTAGATAAGTTCTTATTGCCTTGTCTAGTTTTCAAAATGGGGTCACTTGTGGTGGGGTTTCTACTGTTTAGGCACATCAGTGGCTCTGCAAACGTAACATGATGCCTGCAGACCATTCCATCAAAGTCTGCATTCCAAAACATCACTACTTCGCTTCTGAGCCCCGACATGTGCCCAAACAGTGGTTCCCCCCACATATGGGGTATCAGCGTACTCAGGACAAACTGGACAACAACTTTTGGGGTCTAATTTCTCCTGTTACTCTTGTGAAAATAAAAAATTGCGGGCTAAAAAATAATTTTTGAGGAAAGAAAAATGATTTTTTATTTTCATGGCTCTGCGTTATAAACTTCTGTGAAGCACTTGGGGGTTTAAAGTGGTCACTGCACATCTAGATTAGTTTCATGGGAGGTCTAGTTTCCAAAATGGGGTCACATGTGGGGGAGCTCAAATGCTTAGGCACACAGGGGCTTTCCAAATGCGACATGTTGTCCGCTAACGATTGGAGCTAATTTTTCATTCAAAAAGTCAAATGGAGCTCCTTCCCTTTCAAGCCCTGCCATGTGCCCAAACAGTGGTTTACCTCCACATGTTAAGTATCAGTGTACTTAGGAGAAATTGCCCAATACATTTTATTATCCATTTTATCCTGTTGCCCATGTGGAAATGAACAAATTAAGGCAAAAAAATTTTTTGTGAAGAAAAGTACTTTTTCATATGTACGGATCAATTTGTGAAGCATCTAGGGGTTCAGAGTGCTCACTATGCATCTAGATAAGTTCCTTGGGGGGTCTAGTTTCCAAAATGGGGTCACATGTGGGGGAGCTCCAATGTTTAGGCACACAGGGGCTCTCCAAACGCGACATGCTGTCCACTAACGATTGGAGTTAGTTTTTCATTCAAAAAGCCAAATGGCGCTCCTTCCCTTCCGAGCCCTGCCGTGTGCCCAAACAGTGGTTTACCCCACATGTGAGGTATCAGTGTACTCAGGAGAAATTGCCCAATACATTTTAGGATCCATCTTATCGTGTTGCCCATGTGGAAATGAACAAATTGAGGCTAAATGAAATTTGTTGTGAAAAAAAAGTACTTTTTCACTTTTACAGATCAATTTGTGAAGAACCTGGGGGTTCAAAGTGCTCACTATGCGTCTAGATAAGTTCCTTGGGGGGTCTAGTTTCCAAAATGGGGTCACATGTGGGGGAGCTCCAATGTTTGGGCACACAGGGGCTCTCCAAACGCGACATGGTGTCGCTAACAATTGGAGCAAATTTTTCATTCAAAAGTCAAGTGGCGCTCCTTCCCTTCCAAGCCTTGCCGTGTGCACAAACAGTGGTTTGTGACCACATATGAGGTACCGGTGTACTCAGGAGAAATGCCCAACACATTTTAGGATCCATTTTATCCTGTTGCATACGTGGAAATGAACAAATTGAGGTTAAAAGACATTTTTTTGCGAAAACAAAGTACTTTTTCATTTTTCGGATCAATTTGTAAAGCACCTGGGGGTTCAGAGTACTCACTATGTATCTAGATAAGTTCCTTGGGGGGTCTAGTTTCCAAAATGGTGTCATTTGTGGGGGAGCTCCAATTTTTAGGCCGGCGTCACACTAGCGAGTTTTACGGACGTATGAGTGCAGAAAATACGTCCGTAAACCACGCCTAACAAACGTCCCAATTATTCTCTATGCCACTGCTCCTATCTGCCGTATTTTACTGATCAGTATTATACGGCTTTCTACGGCCGTAGAAAATCGCAGCATTGTGCGTTTGTCACCGTATTGCACAAAAAAAAGCCAATGAAAGTCTATGGAAGCCAGGAAAATATGGATTACACACGGACCAGCAGTGTGACTTGCGAGAAATACGCAGCGGTGTTAGAGAAAAGCCGGCAATTCAGCGCGGTGTACAGTAAAATCACACTGACAGCTTACAGTAGAATAGGTAGAAGAAATGTGTACACATAGAATAGGTATATATATATATACAGTGGGGCAAAAAAGTATTTAGTCAGTCAGCAATAGTGCAAGTTCCACCACTTAAAAAGATGAGAGGCGTCTGTAATTTACATCATAGGTAGACCTCAACTATGGGAGACAAACTGAGAAAAAAAATCCAGAAAATCACATTGTCTGTTTTTTTATCATTTTTTTTGCATATTATGTGGAAAATAAGTATTTAGTCAGAAACAAACAATCAAGATTTCTGGCTCTCACAGACCTGTAACTTCTTCTTTAAGAGTCTCCTCTTTCCTCCACTCATTACCTGTAGTAATGGCACCTGTTTAAACTTGTTATCAGTATAAAAAGACACCTGTGCACACCCTCAAACAGTCTGACTCCAAACTCCACTATGGTGAAGACCAAAGAGCTGTCAAAGGACACCAGAAACAAAATTGTAGCCCTGCACCAGGCTGGGAAGACTGAATCTGCAATAGCCAACCAGCTTGGAGTGAAGAAATCAACAGTGGGAGCAATAATTAGAAAATGGAAGACATACAAGACCACTGATAATCTCCCTCGATCTGGTGCTCCACGCAAAATCCCACCCCGTGGGGTCAGAATGATCACAAGAACGGTGAGCAAAAATCCCAGAACCACGCGGGGGGACCTAGTGAATGAACTGCAGAGAGCTGGGACCAATGTAACAAGGCCTACCATAAGTAACACACTACGCCACCATGGACTCAGATCCTGCAGTGCCAGACGTGTCCCACTGCTTAAGCCAGTACATGTCCGGGCCCGTCTGAAGTTTGCTAGAGAGCATTTGGATGATCCAGAGGAGTTTTGGGAGAATGTCCTATGGTCTGATGAAACGAAACTGGAACTGTTTGGTAGAAACACAACTTGTCGTGTTTGGAGGAAAAAGAATACTGAGTTGCATCCATCAAACACCATACCTACTGTAAAGCATGGTGGTGGAAACATCATGCTTTGGGGCTGTTTCTCTGCAAAGGGGCCAGGACGACTGATCCGGGTACATGAAAGAATGAATGGGGCCATGTATCGTGAGATTTTGAGTGCAAACCTCCTTCCATCAGCAAGGGCATTGAAGATGAAACGTGGATGGGTCTTTCAACATGACAATGATCCAAAGCACACCGCCAGGGCAACGAAGGAGTGGCTTCGTAAGAAGCATTTCAAGGTCCTGGCGTGACCTAGCCAGTCTCCAGATCTCATCCCTATAGAAAACCTTTGGAGGGAGTTGAAAGTCCGTGTTGCCAAGCGAAAAGCCAAAAACATCACTGCTCTAGAGGAGATCTGCATGGAGGAATGGGCCAACATACCAACAACAGTGTGTGGCAACCTTGTGAAGCCTTACAGAAAACGTTTGACCTCTGTCATTGCCAACAAAGGATATATTACAAAGTATTGAGATGAAATTTTGTTTCTGACCAAATACTTATTTTCCACCATAATATGCAAATAAAATGTTAAAAAAAACAGACAATGTGATTTTCTGGATTTTTTTTTCTCAGTTTGTCTCCCATAGTTGAGGTCTACCTATGATGTAAATTACAGACGCCTCTCATCTTTTTAAGTGGTGGAACTTGTACTATTGCTGACTGACTAAATACTTTTTTGCCCCACTGTATATATATATATATATATATATATATATATATATGTCAGTGAGACACATATATGTATATATGTTATTACTTCATACAGCGCTAGATAGCTTTAAAGCCGGTAATTCAATTACCGGCTTTTGCTATCTCCTTCCTAAACCCGACATGATATGAGACATGGTTTACATACAGTAAACCATCTCATATCACCTTTTTTTGCATATTCCACACTACTAATGTTAGTAGTGTGTATATGCAAAATTTGGCCGTTCTAGCTATTAAATTAAAGGGTTAAATGGCAGAAAAAATTAGCGTGGGCTCCCGCGCAATTTTCTCCGCCAGAGTAGTAAAGCCAGTGACTGAGGGCAGATATTAATAGCCTGGAGAGGGTCCATGGTTATTGGTTCCCCCTGGCTAAAAACATCTGCCCCCAGCCACCCCAGAAAAGGCACATCAGGAAGATGTGCCTATTCTGGCACTTGGCCACTCTCTTCCCATTCACGTGTAGCGGTGGGATATGGGGTAATGAAGGGTTAATGCCACCTTGCTATTGTAAGGTGACATTAAGCCAAATTAATAATGGAGAGGCGTCAATTATGACACCTATCCGTTATTAATCCAATAGTAGTAAAGGGTTAAAAAATACACAAACACATTATTAAAAAGTATTTTAATGAAAAAATCACAAAGGTTGTTGTAATATTTTATTCTACGCTCAATCCAATCACTGAAGACCCACGATCTGTAACACAAAAAAAATAATAAACCAACAATATCTATACCTTCCGCAGATCTGTAATGTCCAACGATGTAAATCCATCTGAAGAGATTAAAATATTTTGCAGCCTCGAGCTCTACTAATGCAGCGTTGTTCCTGGCTGAAAAACCCCGGGGAATGAAGGTAAAGTAGGTCAATGACCTATATTTACCTTCATTTGCGGTGAGGCGCCCTCTGCTGGTTGTCCCTAGATCGTGGGAACTTTCCTAGAAAGCTCCCTGGCTCGAGTTCATAAGAGGCGCCCTCTGCTGGTTGTCCTCATATGAACTCGAGCCAGGGAGCTTTCTAGGAAAGTTCCCACGATCTAGGGACAACCAGCAGAGAGCGCCTCACCGCAAATGAAGGTAAATATAGGTCATTGACCTACTTTACCTTCATTCCCCGGGGTTTTGCAGCCAAGAACAACGCTGCATTAGTAGAGCTCGTGGCTGCAAAATATTTTAATCTCTTCAGATGGATTTACATCGTTGGACGTTACAGATCTGCGGAAGGTATGGATATTGTTGGTTTATTATTTTTTTTGTGTTACAGATCGAGGGTCTTCAGTGATTGGATTGAGCGTAGAATAAAATATTACAACAACCTTTGTGATTTTTTCATTAAAATACTTTTTAATAATGTGTTTGTGTAATTTTTAACCCTTTACTACTATTGGATTAATAATGGATAGGTGTCATAATTGACACCTCTCCATTATTAATTTGGCTTAATGTCACCTTACAATAGCAAGGTGGCATTAACCCTTCATTACCCCATATCCCACCGCTACACGGGAATGGGAAGAGAGTGGCCAAGTTGCAGAATAGGCGCATCTTCCAGATATGCCTTTTCTGGGGTGGCTGGGGGCAGATGTCTTTAGCCAGGGGGGGGGGCAATAACCATGGACCCTCTCCAGGCTATTAATATCTGCCCTCAGTCACTGGCTTTACTACTCTTGCGGAGAAAATTGCGCGGGAGCCCACGCCAATTTTTTCCGCCATTTAACCCTTTAATTTAAAAGCTAGAACGGCCAAATTTTGCATATACACACTACTAACATTAGTAGTGTGGAATATGCAAAAGAAAAGGTGATATGAGATGGTTTACTGTATGTAAACCATGTCACATATCATGTCGGGTTTAGGAAGGAGAAAGAAAAAGCCGGTAATTGAATTACCGGCTTTAAAGCTATCTAGCGCTGTATGAAGTAATAATATATATACATATATGTGTCTACTGACACATATATATATATATATATAGACAGTATATATATATATATATTTTTTTTTTGTACATGGATCCCTTGTATAGCCATATGTCGGTTTTGCAAGCCTGCGAGAAATACACGCAGTACGGATGCCATACGGATTACATACGGAGGATGCCATGCGCAAAATACGCTGATACATCCTGCCTTCGAAGGAGCTACGGACCATTATTTTGGGGACTTTTCAGCATATTACGGATGTATAATATGTTCCGTATTGTCTTACGCCGAGTGTGACTCCAGCCTTAGGCACACAGGGGCTCTCCAAACGCGAAATGGTGTCCACTAAAGATTGGAGCCAATTTTTCATTGAAAAAGTCAGGTGGCGCTCTTTCCCTTCCGAGCCCTGTCGTGCGCCCAAACAGTGGTTCCCCCCACATATGGGGTATCGGCGTACTCAGGACAAACTGTACAATAACATTTGGGGTCCAGTTTCTCTTTTTACCCTTGGGAACAAAAATTGTTGCTAAAAGATCGTTTTTGTGATCAAAAAGTTAAATGTTCATTTTTTCCTTCCATGTTGCTTCTGCTGCTGTGAAGCACCTGAAAGGTTAATAAACTTCTTGAATGTGGTTTTGAGCACCTTGAGGGGTGCAGTTTTTAGAATGGTGTCACTTTTGGGTATTTTCAGCCATATAGACCCCTCAAACTGACTTCTAATGTGAGGTGGTCCCTAAAAAAAAAAAGGTTTTGTAAATTTTGCTGTAAAAATGAGAAATCACTGGTCAAATTTTAACCCTTATAACTTCCTAGCAAAAAAAAAATTTGTTTCCAAAATTGTGCTGATATAAAGTAGACATGTGGATAATATTATTTATTAACTATTTTGTGTCACATAACTCTATCGTTTAACAGAATAAAAATTCAAAATTTGAAAATTGCGAAATGTTTAAAATTTTAGCCAAATTTCCATTTTTTTCACAAATAAATGCAAAAATTATTGACCTAAATTTACCACTAACATGAAGCCCAATATGTCATGAAAAACAATCTCAGAATCGCTAAGATTCATTGAAGCGTTCCTGAGTTATTACCTCATAAAGGGACAATGGTCAAAATTGCAAAAAACGGCCAGGTCATTAAGGTCAAAATAGGCTGGGTCATAAAGGGGTTAAGAATAATGCAATAAATGCACAGGACACAGCCCACACAGTTTATAACACAGCCCATGTATCATATAGCACAGCCACGTAGCATATAACACAGCCACGTAGTATATAACACAGCCACATAGTATATTGCACTGCCCACGTAGCATATAACACAGCAACATAGTATAAAGCACAGCCACATAGCATATAACACAGAACACATAGTATGTAACACAGCCCACGTAGCACATAGCACAGCCACGTAGCATATAACACAGCCAGGTAGTATATAACACAGCCACATAGTATATTGCACAGTCCATGTAGCATATAACACAGCCCATGTAGTATATAGCACAGGCATGTAGTATATAACACAGCCATGTAGTATATACCACAGCCACATAGTATATAACAGCTCACGTAGCATATAACACAGCCGACATAGTAAATAGCTCAGCCACATAGTATATAACACAGCCACATAGTATATAGCACAGTCACATAGTATATAACACAGCCACATAGTATATAGCACAGCCAGGTAGTGTATTGCACAGCCACATAGTATATTGCACAGCCACGTAGTATATAGCACAGCATCATAGTATATAGCAAAGCCCACGTATTATTTAACACAGCCCACATAGTATATAACCCAGCCCACGTAGTATATAGCACTGCCCATGCAGTATATAACACAGCCTTAGTAGTATATAACACAGCCCACGTAGTATATATCACAGCTCACATAGTATATAACACAGCCCATGCAGTATAAAACACAGCCCATGTAGTATATAACACAGCCCACGTAGTATATAACACAGCCCACATAGAATATAACACAGCCAACGCAGTATATACAGTAACACAGCCCACGTAGTATATAACACAGCCCACGTATTATATAGCACAGCCCACCTAGGATATAGCACAGCCACATAGTATATAACACAGCCATGTACTATATAGCAGTGTGGGCACCATATCCCTGTTAAAAAAAGAATTAAAATAAAAAATAGTTATATACTCACCTTCCGGTGATCCAGCAAAGGCCTTTAGCGATGCTCTCGCCAGGTCTGTTCCCAGTGATGCTTTGCGGCAATAACCCATGATGATGTAGTGGTCTCACGAGACCGCTACGTCATCTAGGGTCATTACCGCAAAGCATTACTGGAACCGGAGCATCGCGAGGTGCGGGAAAAGCTGCCGGGGACGCTGGAAGGTGAAAATATCACGATTTTTTTTATTATTATTAATTTTAACATTATATCTTTTTACTATTGATGCTGCATAGGCAGCATCAATAGTAAAAAGTGAAGCATTGTTTAAATCCCGCTCCAATATAGCTGATTGGTCGCGGCCGGCCTGGCGCGACAAATCAGTGACGCGCGATTTAAATCCCGCTCCAATTCCTGGCCGGACTGCTCCTGTCGCTGATTGGTCATGGCCAGCCGGGCACGACCAATCAGCGAAGCGGTGTTTAAATCCTGCGCCAATGTCGCTCATTGGTCGCGGCCAGTCTGGCGCAACCAATCAGCGAAGTGGGGTTTAAATCCCACGCCAATTCGCGGCCGGACTGTGCATGTCACTGATTGGTCGCGCCCAGCTGGCCGCGACCAATCAGCGAAGCGGGATTTCCGTGACAGACAAACAGACGGAAGTGGACCTTAGACGATTATATACTGTATATAGATGTTATGGCGCTTTTACACAATAAAAGGTTTTTTCTAGAAAATAATAATTATTTTTGCATCACTTCATTCAGAGAGCTATAACTTTTTTATTTTTTGGCTATTGGAGCTTTATGGTGGCTTGTTTTTTGTGGGACAAGATGACGTTTTCAGCTGTATCATATTTATTTACATTCATTTTTTTATTGCTTTTTATTCCACTTTTTCTTTGGCAGTATGATGAAAAAGCATGTTTTTTTTGCCTAGTTTTTTAATTATTTTTATACTGTGTTCACTAAAGGAGCTAATTAGTGGGACAGTTTTATAGGTTTGTTGCTTCCAGATGCTGGACTTTTTTGTTTATTTATTTTGTTACATAAAGAACATGTATTTATTGGATTAAGATCTTTTCTTTCTTTGGTTTTTTTATTTGGGGATTTTTAAAAAATATTTTTACAAATTTTAATAATTATTTTTTTACTTTTTTGCATTGTCCACTTTGTGACGTCATCTGTATACTGATATATTGCTGATATAATACTCTGCAATGCTTTTCCACTACAGGGCATCACAGCAGAATCTGACAGGAAGGGAATAGGCATGTCATCTCCTCCTCTGAGCAGGAGCTCATAGACTATCTTCTCAGAAGGGATTTGAAGAACCCTGCAGCCATTTTGCGGCCCGGGGTTGCAATGAACAATAGCATCGCGTTGTGTGAATGTAACAGACAGGGAGCTCACTCCCTCTGCAATGCTCCTTGATGTCACTGACTATTGACAGGGCAAAGAAACAAACAACAAAAGAATAGGTGCAAAAAATGTCCAAGATAGAAAAAATCTTTATTAAATATATAAATAACAAAACAAGGAATACAAAAATAGTGGGTTAAAAGTAGCAGATGTCATGTACAGAACGCATGGAGCATGACCACAAACCACACTAATCAGCAGACAGGCAAAGCTCAATAAGAGTACAGGATACTCCCTAGTAGTTGCATGCTCCACCTTATAGATCTCAGAGCATGCTGCATATATAGCACAGGAGCCCGTACTAGCAGATAGAAACAAGGTATGCCAATGTAAAGGAATCAACCAAATACAAAAAGTGTCTTACACGCTGCTGACGTGGGAAGAGTGTCCGCTCCAGACCCACCCCGACGCGCGTTTCGGAGATGTCCTTCCTCAGGGGGCTATTGACAGGGCATCACAGGGGTTAAACATCCACCATCGTTGCTAGCACTGATCATTGTCATTGATGCAGGTTATCAGCTCTCTTATAAAGTTGACACTTGCACTTGATCTCAGCGGCTCACAGCGTGAGCCCGCATAATTGAGAAGTATATGTATTTGCGGAAACGCTGCTCTCGCCAGACCGTACATATGCGACACATCTCGGAAAGGGATTAATAATAGGGGGCTCCCCACGTTGTATTTTTTTTATTTTCATTTATTTAATATCAAGTTCAATAAAATGCACAAGCAAGGCACTGCTCCAGTCCTGCGCTTAGATTTCCGCTTCATGGTTTAATTATTATTATTTTTTTATTCTATGTTATTTTAAGTCATTTCTCTATCCACATATGTTTGCAGGGCAATTTTGCTGCTCTTACCCCATTTTGCTTCCTTTTTTAGCCCCCTAGCTTTTACGATGTAAATTTTACAGCAATTTTACAACACCAAAGTTCGAGTACCCATTGGCTTATATGGGGTTTGGGTCCAGGGTCACGTTCTTGTACAAACTGAACTGTAGACTAAAGTTCGGCAGAACCCAACTAACCCATACTTCCACGGGTCCTCTCATCCCTAGTCTTGTTCTATTCCAAAATGGCTATGAAATATGAACAAAGATTGTATTACTCTAAAGTAACCGCAGTCAATGAGCATATATACTGTTACCCCAATATGCCCCTAGTCTCTAAATATATGGGTTAATGAAAAATAACTATAATTGTTAGATTTAACAATAGTCATCTGTTTGTCCCCCAAATTACTGTACTTAGATGACATGTCTGTTTCTTCTCCATAATACCTATAACTATCAAGCATGTATGGCCACTAAACACTATAGACCTAAGGGTTGCGAATAGCAAGCATGAATTATTTTATTCCAAAATTGCGTCAGTTGCATGTTTTGAACTAAAATATCCATAAGTAACAAATATGTGATGCTCTTACACAGAGATGGGAATAAATATCAGATATATACAGTTTAAAAAGCAATACCTTGCTCTAAAATGGCTCCAAATATTAAATTGCATGCTTCAGTATTCTAAAAGGTCTATAATTGACAAAACATATTAAATTGCTCAGAAAAGGTCGCATCTGGCTAAATGGCCACATATGAGATAAATTTTGAGGATGGAGATAAACATCAAAGCCATACACAGTTTTCCCCAAGCATGGTAATAGTGATGAATGGTAATAGTGATGAGCGAGTGTACTCGTTGCTCGGGTTTTCTGGAGCATGTTCGGGGGTCCTCCGAGTATTTGTTAGTGTTCGGAGATTACGTTTTCATCGCCTCAGCTGAATGTTTTACAGCTACTAGCCAGGCTGAGTACATGTGGGGGTGGCCTGGTTGCTAGGGAATCCTCACATGTAATCAAACTATCTATCAGCTGTAAATCATTCAGCTGCTGTGATGAAACGTTAAACTCTGAACACTAACAAATGCTCAGGAAAACCCGAGCAGCGAGTACACTCACTTATTACTAAATGGTAATGGTAAAGGTAATGGTAAAGTTGCATGTCTGGCATTTTAATTTTGAAAATTTTTAGGCAATTCTTCATGTAAACCCTAACACGTTTATTGTTGGTTCAGCATTAGTTAATGAAATGTTCAATCAGAAAATAAACTTTTTCAAGTATATTTTTTCAGTTTTTCTGAATTAACTGGATTTTAGTCATAGAGGAATGCCAAGACAGCTATAGTCCCCACTCATAGCACTTTGACTGACAGCTGGCTTTGCTCTGATGCACTGTTAATGCGGCTGTCAAAGTGCCAGGGCATGCTTGCAGCCAACTCTTACACTTGGTCAGTGATTGTAGCCATGCTGGCATGCATTTATGACTCTAAGGAGAGGAGCACATAACTGCAGATTTTTTCATCTGAGAGAATCAGGCTGATTATGCAAATAATCAGAGTTTAATTAGAGTGTCAGCATAGTGTGATATGATTTCCTCAGATGAAATAATTGGAGTACAGTATGAGGAAAAAATGTAGAACAAAATCTCTATATCTTACACATTATGTCAGTGCATGGAAATAGAACTACACTCAGATGTCATCTGAGTACAGTCCGATGATTTGCATGCACTCATTGACTTACATGGCTGAGTGTAATGCGAATATTGGATCGAACTCGGTCATGCTGTGACTTTTTCCTCCAATTGACTAGTTCCTAAGAAATAATTAGACATATCTGCTGCCCCATAGAATAACATTGGTCCAAGCACAATCCGGTGTCTTCTTCAATCACAATTGGATCGCACTCCAAGTAACTCCCAGAAGGAATAAAGTTAATTTTCTTCCAGGTTCCGCAAATTTGGTACAAAGGATGGGGACCTTCACAGCACTAGTAATTGGCAGATTAAATCCATAATTGCAGGATAAGCAGCGCTACCCGATTTAAAGGGACTTGAAGTTGAAATCATTCAAACGCATACTGTACAGACCAAAAGAATGCTTTGATGACTGCTTTGCACACTCTGGGCAATCTCTTGATGAGCTTCAAGAGGTAGTCACCGGGAATGGTTTTCACTTCACAGGTGTGCCCTGTCAGGTTTAATAAGTGGGATTTCTTGCCTTATAAATGGTGTTGGGACCATCAGTTGTGTTGTGCAGTTATCTGGTGGATACACAGCTGATAGTCCTACTGAATAGACTGTTAGAATTTGTATTATGGCAAGAAAAAAGCAGCTAAGTAAAGAAAAATGAGTGGCCATCATTACTTTAGGAAATGAAGGTCCATCAGTCCAAAAAATTTGGAAAACTTTGAAAGTGTCCCCAAGTACAGTGGCAAAAACCATCAAGCGCTACAAAGAAACTGGCTCACATGAGGACCGTCCCAGGAAAAAGGAAGACCAAGAGTCACCTCTGCTTCTGAGGATAAGCTTATCCGAGTCACCAGCCTCAGAAATCGCAGATTAACAGCAGCTAAGATTAGAGACCTGGTAAATGCCATGCAGAGTTCTAGCAGCAGACACATCTCTACAACAACTGTTGAGAGGAGACTTTGTGCAGCAGGCCTTCATGGTAAAATAGCTGCTAGAAAACCATTGCTAAGGACAGGCAACAAACAGAAGAGACTTGTTTGAGCTAAAGAACACAAGGAATGGACATTAGACCAGTGAAAATCTATGCTTTGGTCTGATGAGTCCAAATTTGAGATCTTTGGTTCCAACCACCATGTCTTTGTGCGACGCAGAAAAGGTGAACGGATAGACTCTACATGCCTGGTTCCCACCGTGAAGCATGGAGGAGGTGTGATGGTGTGGAGGTGCTTTGCTGGTGACACTGTTGGGGATTTATTCAAAATTGAAGGCATAATGAACCAGCATGGCTACTACAGCATCTTGCAGCGGCATGCTATTTCATCCAGTTTGCGTTTAGTTGGACCATCATTTATTTTTCAACAGGACAATGACCCCAAACACACCTCCAGACTGTGTAAGGGCTATTTGACCAAGAAGGAGAGTGATGGGGTGCTACGCCAGATGACCTGGCCTCCACAGTCACCTGACCTGAACCCAATTGAGATGGTTTGGGGTGAGCTGGATTGCAGAGTGAAGGCAAAAGGGCCAACAAGTGCTAAGCATCTCTGGGAACTCCTTCAAGATTGTTGGAAGACCATTCCCGGTGACTACCTCTTGAAGATCATCAAGAGAATGCCAAGAGTGTGCAAAGCAGTCATCAAAGCAAAAGGTGGCTACTTTGAAGAACCTAGAATATAAGACATAATTTCGGTTGTTTCACCCTTTTTTGATAAGTATATAATTCCACACGTGTTAATTCATAGTTTTATGCGTTCAGTATGAATGTACAATTTTCAGAGTCATGAAAATACAGAAAAATAAATGAGAAGGTGTGTCCAAACTTTTGGTTTGTACTGTATATGAAACTCAGCCTGTAGCTTCAGAAGAACTAAGATGGCTGGTAGAGGGGTCTTCAGCAGACTCCTTGGCTGCTATGGTATTCCATCAGCTCCCCGCAAATTAGTTGCAAATTGGCCACCGTTGGCAGCGCATGTTCAGATTCAGATCTCGGTGACGATCTTGTCTCCAGAGATCTTGTTGCCGAGATCTGAATCTGAGCATGCGCTGCCCACGATGGCCATTTTGCCAGAGACCACCACAACGCATTGCAGCAACGGAACTGGGGGGCTTCTGGGCTTTGAAGATATGCCGGCAGAGCCCCACCATCACCAGAGAGCCCCGCCACCACCACCACACCACAGAGTGCTGCCGCCCCACAGAGTGCTGCCAGCCTGCCACCCCAGAGAGCCCCACCACACCACAGAGCCCAGCCACCCAACAGAGCCCTGCCACCCCAGAGGCCCCCCACTCCACAGAGCCCAGCCACCCCACAAAGCCCAGCCACTATGCAGAGCCCAGCCACCCCACAGAGCCCTGCCACCCCACAGAGCACCACCACCTCACAGAGCCCCACCACCCCACAGAGCCCAGCCATGCCACAATGCCCAACCACCCACCCCTCAGAGCACCACCACCCCACAGAACCCAGCCACCCCTCAGAGCACCGCCACCACACAGAGCACCTCTGCAACACAGAGCACAGCCACCGCACCAGCCTGGGATGTGATTTCCCGGAGGCCACCACACCAGCCTGGACCACTGAACGACCCATATGACCACTCCTTCACCTGTGTCGATCCATTCATTGGTAAGCTGAATTCGGACTGTAAGAGGGACACTTTTTTTCCCCTATTTTCCTTCTGAAAATTTGTGGTGCGTCTTATGGTTTGGAGTGTCTTTTAGTCCGAACAATACAGTAACTATCTTTTAGTTTGATCTCCTACACTATGAAAATTAGTTTTTATCATACCATTTAGTTAACTCATATCACAACTAATCTATTATTCTTATTATAACCACAACATGAGAACTTATATCTGCTCTGTCTCTATGGTTTTCAAATTAATATTATTGACATATTCATATTTTATTGATGATTTTGAATAGGTTTTAGGGATACATTTTTATTTTATGAACAATAAGGATGCTTTGTTTTGTTTACTACATTAGTCTACTATACCTATAACCTATGAAGTCATTGCAATTTACATTTCGTTCTCAATAACCTTTGATTAATAATGTAATTGCAAAGTTATTTCCAATAACCTATGACCAATGATGTCATTGCCATATTTCCACCATTTTTATGTCTATTTTTTTTGGAACCTGGTGGTTGTGCATAGGACTGAGGAAGGCATCAGACCGATGCTGAAATGTGTTGCCCTGTACATACTTTTTATTTCCTAGTAATAGTATTTGAAGGTTTTTTTGCACTCATGCCTTACTTCAGCAGCAGTATTATTTTTCCTTTGGTGTTTTTTTTTTATTTTGCAGCTTCAGACCAGACATTTCCAGATTAAAAAAAGTGTGAAATTACTTTTAAGCAAAGATGATACAAACAGCAGAATACATTACAGGGTCTTACATTTTTTTTTATTTCTAGTTCTTATTTTTGTAAAAATCATGCATATAAAACATCTATGAAATTCATATTGAGCTGGCAACAGATATAGGTGAGGTATAGAAATTGTATGTTTAATAACCCATAACCTATGGGACGTTTGGTGACAATATATGTAATAAAGCAAATGCTGTGTTTGTCTTCACATGAGTATGGCTGATATAATTGTACTTCTCTCCATTTAATTAAAATGGTTCTTGCTTTTATATCATTGTTTTCAGTAATATAGCAGGTGTTTTTTAAGAAATTCTGCATTATCATTGCTATAAACAACAACTGTATAATGCAATTTCCAGATCGGAGCAGTGATATTTCTTGTTTGGAAAGTGCAAATTAAGTTACTTCAGATCATCGACTGTACCCACATATATATTTTCTTTCCATTTATAGATTATTGCATATCATAAGGTTTGCAAAAAAAAGTGTTGCACGAAATACAACAACTAGTTTAGAGAGACAGAGAAGATTTATTACTATATTTAAATATATATTAAAATGCTTATATTAGTTTAAAGACATTATTTGCTTAGCAATTCTATTGCAAACTAAAATCAATTTTACCATATTATGCTAAACACACATTATATATTTTACCCTACCATACATGTATACAGTGCTGAAAATAAGTATTTGGTACACTGCCGATTTTGCAAGTTTTCCAACCTGCAAAGAATGGAGAGGTTTGTAATTTTTATCTTTACACTTCAAATATAAGAGAAAGTGTCTTAAAAAACCCCATAAAATCATAGTGTATGACTTTTGCATAATTCATTTTCATTTTATTGCATATAATAAGTCACATGATTTAGGATAATAGCCAAACCAGAATCTCAATTTGCAGACACTGTGTTTCGGGGTACTGCCCCTCGTCAGTGCAAAGTGGAGATCTGGTTTGACTGATTGAGAGGCGTCTGACCGGGATCCAAGAAGTATTGTTTCTCCTTGTGGAGAGTGACATGGGCAGTACCCCGAAACACAGTGTCTGCAAATTGAGATTCTGGTTTGGCTATTATCCTAAGTCATGTGACAAGGCTCGTTAAAGAGTCGACATTGACTGTTAGGATTGCCACTTCCAATAGGTGGCACTAGAGTTCTAGTCCTCTTCCTCTCTGAAGAGACAATTTGCATATTTCCCAGAGGAGCATTGCGGCTTTAAGTCTCCTCACCTCGACATGCTTATCATGTCACTCTCCACAAGGAGAAACGATACTTCTTGGATCCCGGTCAAACGCCTCTCAATCAGCCAAACCAGATCTCCACTTTGCACTGACGAGGGGCAGTACCCCGAAACACAGTGTCTGCAAATTGAGATTCTGGTTTGGCTATTATCCTAAGTCATGTTACAAGGCTCGTTAAAGAGTCGACATTGACTGTTAGGATTGCTACTTCCTATAGGTGGCACTAGAGTTCTAGTCCTCTTCCTCTCTGAAGAGACAATTCGCATATTTCCCAGAGGAGCATTGCGACTTTAAGTCTCCTCACCTCGACATGCTTATCATGTCACTCTCCACAAGAAGAAACGATACTTCTTGGATACCATTTTCTAACAATTGCACCAATAGTCGTTGCCTTCTCACCAGGCTGCCTGCCTATTGTCCTGTAGGCCATCCCAGCCTTGTGCAGGTGTACAATTTTCTCCTTGTTGTCATTAGACAGCTCTTTGGTCTTGGCCATGGTGGAGAGGTTGGAATGTGATTGAATTGATTGAGTGTGTGGACAGGTGTCTTTTGTACAGGTAACAATTTCAAACAGTTGCAATTAATACAGGTAAAGAGTACAGAACAGAAGTGCTTCTTGAATAAAAACTAACAGGCATGTGACAGCCATAATTCTTTCTGCTTGGTAGGGGATCAAATACTTATTTCATGTAATGAAATGCAATTTAATTATTTGAAAATCATGCAATGTGATTTTCTGATTTTTATTTTTGGATTCTGTCTCTCACAGTAGAAATGCACCTGCGATAAAAATTACAGACCTCTCCATTCTTTGTAGGTGGGAAAACATACAAAATTGGCAGTGTATCAAATACTTATTTTCCTACCTATACATCTAAAAAGGGCGATAGTGTTTTACTCCTTCTACATTTCCAAGCTTAATAATGGTATATATTAATTGAACATCCCCTTGGTTGTAGTGATGTCTAAAATTATTGCCATATATAAAGAAGTATATGCTGGTATGTTTCACACAATGTAGAATTAGAATATAAAATATATTGCATGTCTGCAACAATACATGATTAGTGCCAAACCAGATACGCTCACTTAGAGGTTAGTAGAAGCCAATATTTTACTCTCACTCAGAACAGAGAACAAGTAAAGACTTAAAGGTGTTAACACTAGTCTAATAATTATCCAGTCTAATAGATATTACAAATTTACTTAGCAGAAGTGACATAACTTTAAATGTTCCCTACAGTTCCCTATTAATAGCTATGGTGCAATAAAACTGTTATTGTGTTCTAAAATTCTATGTCTAGCCCCCATTAAAAAATATTTAACTTGTCCTAATTTAATAGGTTTGTGAATCTTTGCTAGAGGTTCAAGTTGCATTACACAACACATTAATTTCTTGTAGAGCTGCAGGTGCAAACTGTAGTGGGCACCAGTCATGCACCTCCTTTTGCCATACCTCTTTTCTCAGTTCTCTAGTTTCTTACTTGCATCACAGTGTGAATGTGAATAAGATTATCTAAACTACAGCGCAGTTACATAAACATAAATTAATATGAAAGTGCATGAAATGCATTTTAGTTCATATGACCATCCTGCTTTTTGAAACTAATATTTTCTCAATATCTGAAATGAAATCAGAAATCTTTCAAGACTTTGGTACCATTGCCCTTAAACTGAATGACTTGGATCAAATATTTGGGATATCATTCCACAAGCTTCAACAATAGTTGGTCGGAATTTGGGCCCATTTCTCCTGACAAAACTGATGCAACTAATACAGGTTTGTAAGTCGCCATGCTCGCACCTGACTTTTCAGCTTTGCCCATACATTTTCAATAGGATTGAGATCAGGGCTTTGTGATGGCCACTCCAAAACATTGACTTTGTTATCCTTAAGCCACTTTGTTATTATTATTATTATTGTTATTATTATACTTTACATGTGAATACCATTTAGTCTGTATGCTTTGGTTATTGTCCATTTGGAAGACCCATTTCTGCCCAAGCTTTAACTTCCTGGCTGATGTTTTGAGATGTTGCTTCAGTATTGCCACATATTTTTCTTTTCTCGTGATACCATCTATTTTGTGAAGTGCACCAGTCCTTCCTGCAGGAAAGCAACCCCACAGCATGATGCTGCCACCCCCATGTTTCACAGTTGGGATGGTGTGCTTAGGCTTCCAAGCTTCTCCCTTTTTCCTCCAAACATAATGATGGTCATTAAGCCCAAAAAGTAAAATTTTTGTTTCATCAGACCACAAGATCTTTGTTCCTGTGTGCATTTGCAAACATTAATCTGGCATTTTTCTTTTTCTTTTGGAGTCATGGCTTCTTCCTGGTAGAGTGGCCTTTCAGTCCTTGTTGATACAGTATTTGTTTCACTGTGGATATTGACACAATCTTACCAGCTTCTGCCATCATCTTCACAAAGTCTTTTGCTTTGGTCCTTGGGTTGATATGCAAATGTCGGACTAAAGCATGTTCGTGTCTGGGACACAGAACCCTTCTGCTTCCTGAGTGGTATGATAGCTGGACATTCAAGTTGTGTATAATTGTTTTCACAGAGGAACAAAGCACCTTTAGGTATCTTGAAATTGTACCCAAGAATGAGCCAGACTTGTGCAAGTCTACAATTCTCTTCCCGATATCTTGGATGATTTCTTAAGACATTCCCATGATGCTACACAAAGAAGCAGTGTGTTTAAGATGTGCATTAAAATACATCCACAGGTGTGTCTCTAATGAACTCAGACGTTGCCAAAAACCAGAAGCTTCCAAACATGTGATATCATCATATGGGCACTCCAGAATTGTTTAAAGGCGTAGTAATCTTAGTGTATGTAAACTTTCGACTGTGCTGCAAGTAATAAAAATGCCTTAAAACATTCTCTCTCTCTCTCATTATGCTGGCATTTGGCAAATATTAGTAATTATGGTAATCCAAATTGGCCTAAATTAATTTCTGATATTGAGAAAAGCATGTAGAGCTCTGGCGGAAAGCATGCAAAGACGCATGCCAAGCCAAGCTAGAAATTTTTTCACATCTTTATGAATTGAAATCTTACTAAGATGGGCTAATGAAAGTAGCTCCTTTTTCATTGAAAATGGTGTGCTGCCTCCATTTTTGGGATTTCTACAATAGAGGTTTGGTCTGTGCCTGGGGGCTTTGCACCCGATTTTTCTTTTTCTTTTTCATATTTTGTGCTGCTCTAATTGTCTTTTTTTCTATCTATCTATCTATCTATCTATCTATCTATCTATCTATCTATCTATCTATCTATCTGTTTGTCTGTTTGTCTGTCTGTCTGCCCATCTGTCCGTCCATCTGTCTATCTATCTATAATATCTATATATCTATATATATATGTTTTTAAGAATATTTCCTTTGAAAACGATGTGTAAATGACTTAGAGAATTTCTCTATGCAAAATCTCATGTTAAAATCGCATTGCAATCGGATAACAATCACACTGCATACAGATGTAAATCGGATGCTAGGTGTGAAAAATTGGATTGTACTCGCATAAAATACGCATGACACTCACATGACACTTGCATTACATTCATCCGACTCTCCTGCATCAAAATCAGACCGATTTTAAAATCCCTAGTGTTACTCCTGCCTAAAGGAAGCAACAGCAAACAGCTTGATAAATGGCACATAGTTGAATTCTATGCTTTAACCATACCTCAAACTGTCATCAGATTACATAGCAAAAACTCCTGACATATTCCTTTTAAGGCAACCCTTTGATATATCTCTTAAAATTGAAATTCATGATATTGTAAATGCTATAAACCACAATATTCTTAAAATATAAAAGTCATTACTAGAGTTGAGCGACCTTGACCTTTTTAGAGTCGAGCCGGGTTTCGCGAAACCCGACTATCTCAAAAGTCGGGTCGAGTGAAATCGGCCGATTATGACGTAAAGTCGGGATCGACCGAAACACGAAACCCAATGCAAGTCAATGGGGCAGCATAGTCGGCAGTGAGTGGGGGCCAGGAAAACACCTAGAGTGCCCATTTTAATGTCAAAACCATCCATTCTTCTTAATGAAGCTTGTCAAGCGTAATTTACCTTATAATAATTGGAAGGCATTTGAAATTGGGGGTCATTTGGCTAAAGTTGTGGTGGGTAGGGCTGGTTCAAGTAATTAGTGGGCCCAGGAAATCTGGACCACGTCACGGCAGTGGAGCAGGGAGAGGTAAGTATTTCAACTTTGCAAGTGCTGTGAACCTGAGCAAGCAGGGGGGGCCCAATCGTTGGCATTGGCACTGGCACAGGGCCCCTCAAAGTACAGCGGTGTGTTTGCACGGCGGGGGCGCCTCCCACCGGCAGCAACACTTTTGCGTACCATGAGAGGCCCTGTGCCAGTGACGTCGCCAACTAGTATTCCTCCCCCCACCTGATGAAGGAACCTGCACTTTCATCTGCACCTTCCTGTTTGTCCCCGTGTAAGGTGGTATGGTATGCGGGAAGGGGGACCTGACTTTCAGCAGGGTCACAATCTTGCAGTGTAGCGTGCATGGGAAATGTTGCGTTATGGGTCAATGTACCAGCAGACTCATCTATCACTGGCTGGGCAATGGGCAGGATGAGGAGGAAACACAGATATAGGCCCAAAGAATAAAGTGGGCTAAATGCAGTTCAAAATTGGTAACACAGGACTAATCAGGGGGCATTGCAGTGGAGGACAACTGGAATGAGAGGCTGACACAGAGAGTAGGCCCAAATCAGTAAGTAGTCGAAATGCAGTTCAAAATTGGCAACAGTAGTAAACAGGCGGCACAGCTTTGTTCAGTGGAGGAGAACAGCAAGGAGTGGCAGACACCGATAGTAGGCCCCAACCCAACTAGTAGGCCAAATGCAGTCTAACATTAACAACTACTTAACGAGCGCCTGAAAACGGAATTTCAGGACAGGAAACCAGGAGAACAGCAAGGAGCGGCAGACACCGATAGTAGGCCCCAAACCAACTAGTACGCCAAATGCAGTTGTTCCGTTTAACCACAATTTAATGAGAGCCTGAAGATAGAAGTTCAGGAAAGGCAACCTGGAGAACACCTTGGAGTGGAACACACCATCTCTCTACACCCCATACCCAATTTGTAGGTCTAATGCAGCGTAGTTTCCAACAACTACTAAACGAGAGCATGATGATCGAAGCATTGGCGAGGAAACCTGGGGAACACCTTGGAGTGGAACACACCATCTCTCTACAATGGAACACACCATCTCTCTACACCCCATACCCAATTTGTAGGCCTAATGCAGCGTAGTTTCCAACAACTACTAAACGAGAGCCGGAAGATCGAAGCAATGGAGAGGAAACCTGGGGAACATCTTGGAGTGTAACACACCATCTCTCTACACCCCATACCCAATTTGTAGGCCCAATGCAGCGTATTTTCCAACAACTACTAAACGAGAGCCGGAAGATCGAAGCAATGGAGAGAAAACCTGGGGAACACCTTGGAGTGTAACACACCATCTCTCTACACCCCATACCCAATTTGTAGGCCTAATGCAGCGTAGTTTCCAACAACTACTAAACGAGAGCCGGAAGATCGAAGCAATGGAGAGGAAACCTGGGGAACACCTTGGAGTGTAACACACCATCTCTCTACACCCCATACCCAATTTGTAGGCCTAATGCAGCGTAGTTTCCAACAACTACTAAACGAGAGCCGGAAGATCGAAGCTCAGGAAAGGCAACCTGGGGAACACCTTGGAGTGTAACAAACCCTCTCTCTACACCACGGAAGGGCTGATTCTTAGGAAGGAAGGCTGTCGGAAAGAAGCAGGGCGCGTCCGAGGGTGATTATATTCTTATTAGGTATATACTCACCCTCGGACGCGCCCTGCTTCTTTATTTGTAATGAATGTTTATTTGCAATGTGGTTTTGACTTACTCTATTTTTTTGGTAAATAATGATTTTATTATTTTCATTGTTTTGCATCTTCTTGGCAATAATATAAAGAAGACGCGACAGGACAACACTCGGTGGATGCCATATCTGTGTTTAAAATTGAAAAAAACTTTCAGTTAACTACTTGCAGGAGAAAGTTATTGTAGCTGGTGGCCATTTTTAGTACTGTACCAGATTTTTGTTGTATGTGTTTGTTTTTAATGTTAAAATGTCTGCATTTGATATCTCTCCAGTATTTTCTTTTTTATAAGCAAAATACTTATTTTTATATTTTCTGATGTTGGTTCCAGGGGTACACGGGCAGCAGTGGTGTGGTCAGTGGAGGCCTAGTGGAAGGAGTGACCGCAGACAGGCATCGAAGGCCTAAAATAATAACACATGGCTGTAGGCAATTTTAAATTGGTTCCAGGGGTACACGGGCAGCAGTGGTGTGGTCAGTGGAGGCCTAGTGGAAGGAGTGACCGCAGACAGGCATCGAAGGCCTAAAATAATAACACATGGCTGTAGGCAATTTTAAATTGGTTCCAGGGGTACACGGGCAGCAGTGGTGTGGTCAGTGGAGGCCTAGTGGAAGGAGTGACCGCAGACAGGCATCGAAGGCCTAAAATAATAACACATGGCTGTAGGCAATTTTAAATTGGTTACAGGGGTACACGGGCAGCAGTGGTGTGGTCAGTGGAGGCCTAGTGGAAGGAGTGACCACAGACAGGCATCGAAGGCCTAAAATAACAAAAATGTCAATACAATGGTATTGTCAGTGGCAGGCATTGAAGGATGTCAGCGCATAGACTAAACATTGGTGGAGCTGTGAGATAATTTTGCAAGTGGTAGAGCACTGTTTGAGCTGGGGTGGGTGAAACTGTCTTGTGGCCGGCGGTACAGGCCCAGGGCCCCTCATATTACAACGGTGTGTCTGACGTTGGGTGCGCACCACCACCGCCAGAGACACTTTATTGTACTAGGAGGGACCCAGTGGCAGTGCCGTCGACCAAAAGCGGGCTCACCCACCTCTTCAGACAAACTGCACTCTCACGGGTGCTGTCGCCAAGTGTCGATACCACGGCCCCGTGTGGGGAGTTTGGCCATTTAGTGAGGTGTAAACATGTCGTATGCTGGACAATCAGGTGCAGAAAATTACGAGATTGGAAAAGGCATTCAGAATAGTCCACAGGCAAGACCTTTTCATAGGAAAGCTAGGTGTCAGCCGGGCAAGGTGGGGCAAAAGATTTCGAAATCCAGTTGTGGTTCATTTTAATGAAGGTTAGATCATCTACATTTTGGGTAGCCAGACGAGTCCTTTTTTCTGTTAGTATTGAACCTGCAGCACTGAATACTCTTTCTGATAGGACACTAGCTGCCGGGCAAGCAAGCTCCTGCAATGCATATTCTGCCAATTCTGGCCAGGTGTCTAATTTTGATGCCCAGTAATCAAATGGGAATGATGGTTGAGGGAGAACATCGATAAGGGATGAAAAATAGTTTGTAACCATACTGGACAAATGTTGTCTCCTGACACTTTGAATTGATGCTGCAGTACCTGTCCTGTCTGCGGTCATAGCAAAATCACTCCACAACCTGGTCAGAAAACACCTCTGGCCAACGCCACTTCTGATTTCTGCCCCTCTATCTCCTCTGGTCTGCTGGCCCCTGCAGCTCGTGTGAGAACGATCACGGGCGCTGTGTGCAGGGAATGCCAGAAGCAAACGGTCAACAAGAGTTGATTGTTTGGTTGCTAATATTAGTTCCAAGTTCTCATGTGGCATTATATTTTGCAATTTGCCTTTATAGCGAGGATCAAGGAGGCAGGCCAACCAGTAATCGTCATCATTCATCATTTTAGTTATGCGTGTGTCCCTTTTGAGGATACGTAAGGCATAATCTGCCATGTGGGCCAAAGTTCCAGTTCTCAAATCTGCGGTTGTGCTTGGTTGAGGAGCAGTTTCAGGCAAATCAACGTCACTTGTGTCCCTCAAAAAACCAGAACCCGGCCTTGCCGCGCCACCAATTTCCAGTGGCCCCGGAAAAGCTTCCTCATTAAAAATATAATCATCCCCATCATCCTCCTCGTCCTCCTCCTCCTCTTCGCCCGCTACCTCGTCCTGTACACTGCCCTGGCCAGACAATGGCTGACTGTCATCAAGGCTTTCCTCTTCCTCAGCTGCAGATGCCTGATCCTTTATGTGCGTCAAACTTTGCATCAGCAGACGCATTAGGGGGATGCTCATGCTTATTATGGCGTTGTCTGCACTAACCAGCCGTGTGCATTCCTCAAAACACTGAAGGACTTGACACATGTCTTGAATCTTCGACCACTGCACACCTGACAACTCCATGTCTGCCATCCTACTGCCTGCCCGTGTATGTGTATCCTCCCACAAAAACATAACAGCCCGCCTCTGTTCACACAGTCTCTGAAGCATGTGCAGTGTTGAGTTCCACCTTGTTGCAACGTCTATGATTAGGCGATGCTGGGGAAGGTTCAAAGAACGCTGATAGGTCTGCATACGGCTGGAGTTTACGGGCGAACGGCGGATATGTGAGCAAATTCCACGCACTTTGAGGAGCAGGTCGGATAACCCCGGATAACTTTTCAGGAAGCACTGCACCACCAGGTTTAAGGTGTGAGCCAGGCAAGGAATGTGTTTCAGTTGGGAAAGGGAGATGGCAGCCATGAAATTCCTTCCGTTATCACTCACTACCTTGCCTGCCTCAAGATCTACAGTGCCCAGCCACGACTGCATTTCTTTCTGCAAGAACTCGGACAGAACTTCCGCGGTGTGTCTGTTGTCGCCAAAACACTTCATAGCCAATACAGCCTGCTGACGTTTGCCAGTAGCTGCCCCATAATGGGAGACCTGGTGTGCAACAGTGGCAGCTGCGGATGGAGTGGTTGTGCGACTGCGGTCTGTGGACGAGCTCTCGCTTCTGCAGGAGGACGAGGAGGAGGAGGAGGGGGTGCGAACGGCTACAGCCAACTGTTTCCTAGACCGTGGGCTAGGCAGAACTGTCCCAAACTTGCTGTCCCCTGTGGACCCTGCATCCACAACATTCACCCAGTGTGCCGTGATGGACACGTAACGTCCCTGGCCATGCCTACTGGTCCATGCATCTGTTGTCAGGTGCACCTTTGTGCTCACAGATTGCCTGAGTGAATGGACGATGCGCTCTTTAACATGCTGGTGGAGGGCTGGGATGGCTTTTCTGGAAAAAAAGTGTCGACTGGGTAGCTCGTAGCGTGGTACAGCATAGTCCATCAGGGCTTTGAAAGCTTCGCTTTCAACTAACCGGTAGGGCATCATCTCTAACGAGATTAGTCTAGCTATGTGTGCGTTCAAACCCTGTGTACGCGGATGCGAGGCTAAGTACTTCCTTTTTCTAACCATAGTCTCATGTAGGGTGAGCTGGACTGGAGAGCTGGAGATCGTGGAACTAGCGGGGGTGCCGGTGGACATGGCAGACTGAGAGACGGTGGGAGATGGTATTGTTGCCACCGGTGCCCTAGATGCAGTGTTTCCTACTACGAAACTGGTGAGTCCCTGACCCTGACGGCTTTGGCCTGGCAAAGAAACCTGCACAGATACTGCAGGTGGTGCGGAAAATGGTGGCCCTACACTGCCGGAAGGGATGTTGCGTTGCTGACTAGCTTCATTGGCCGAGGGTGCTACAACCTTAAGGGACGTTTGGTAGTTAGTCCAGGCTTGCAAATGCATGGTGGTTAAATGTCTATGCATGCAACTTGTATTGAGACTTTTCAGATTCTGTCCTCTGCTTAAGGTAGTTGAACATTTTTGACAGATGACTTTGCGCTGATCAATTGGATGTTGTTTAAAAAAATGCCAGACTGCACTCTTTCTAGCATCGGATACCTTTTCAGGCATTGCAGACTGAGCTTTAACCGGATGGCCACGCTGTCCTCCAACAGGTTTTGGCTTTGCCACGCGTTTTGGGCAAGATACGGGCCCGGCAGATGGAACCTGTTGCGATGTTGATGCCTGCTGCGGCCCCTCCTCCTCCGCTTCAGAACTGCTGCCGCCTGCACCCTGTTCCCCCAATGGCTGCCAATCGGGGTCAAGAACTGGGTCATCTATTACCTCTTCTTGTAGCTCGTGTGCAACTTCGTCTGTGTCACCGTGTCGGTCGGTGGTATAGCGTTCGTGATGGGGCAACATAGTCTCATCAGGGTCTGATTCTTGATCAGCACCCTGCGAGGGCAATGTTGTGGTCTGAGTCAAAGGACCAGCATAGTAGTCTGGCTGTGGCTGTGCATCAGTGCTCTCCATGTCAGATTCAACTTGTAATGGGCATGGACTGTTAACTGCTTCACTTTCTAAGCCAGGGACGGTATGTGTAAAGAGCTCCATGGAGTAACCCGTTGTGTCGCCTGCTGCATTCTTCTCTGTTGTTGTTTTTGCTGAAGAGGACAAGGAAGCGACTTGTCCCTGACCGTGAACATCCACTAACGACGCGCTGCTTTGACATTTACCAGTTTCACGAGAGGAGGCAAAAGAGCTAGAGGCTGAGTCAGCAAGATAAGCCAAAACTTGCTCTTGCTGCTCCGGCTTTAAAAGCAGTTTTCCTACTCCCAGAAAAGGGAGCGTTCGAGGCCTTGTGTAGCCAGACGACGAACCTGGCTCCACAGCTCCAGACTTAGGTGCAATATTTTTTTTCCCACGACCAGCTGATGCTCCACCACTACCACTACCCTCATTACCAGCTGACAATGAACGCCCCCGGCCACGACCTCTTCCACCATACTTCCTCATTGTTTTAAAAACGTAAACAAACTAACGGTATTTGTTGCTGTCACACAAATTACACGGTGAGCTATAACTTCAGTATGATTTAGCTACCCCTTTACAGGTGAGTGAGACCACAACGAAAATCAGGCACAATGTTAAACACTCTGTTGTTGGTGGCAACAAATGAGAGAGATGCCACAAACGCAGGACTGTCACTGAAGCACAAATGTAAATATTAATCTCCCACTGATTTGATTTTTTTTTTTTTTTTCAGGGAGACTTTAGGAAAAAAACAAAATAGAAGAAAATGATTTTTTCAGGAAGAATTTAGAAACCAAATAAAATAAAATGATTTTTTCAGGGAGAATTTAGAAAACAAATAAAACAAAAAAAGGCTTTCTATGGCCCACTGAGTGAGAGATGACGCACACAGGAGTCAGGAGTGGCACACAAGCCCAGAGGCCAATATTTATCTCCCACTGATTGATGTAGTGATTTTTTCAGGTAGATTTTGGAACCCAAATCAAGCTAAAAAAAATAATAGGCTTTCTATGGCCCACAATTGGAGAGAGAGAGAGAGAGAGAGAGAGATGGCACACCCAGGAGTCAAGACTGGCACACAAGCAGAAAGGGCAATATTAATCTCCCACTGATTTGTTTTTTTTTTTGTTTTTTTTCAGGGAGACTTTAGGAAAAAAAAAATAGAATAAAATGATTTTTTCAGTAAGAATTTAGAAACCAAATAAAATAAAATGATTTTTTCAGGGAGAATTTAGAAAACAAATAAAACAAAAAAAGGCTTTCTATGGCCCACTGAGTGAGAGATGACGCACACAGGAGTCAGGAGTGGCACACAAGCCCAGAGGCCAAGATTTATCTCCCACTGATTGATGTAGTGATTTTTTCAGGTAGATTTTGGAACCCAAATCAAGCTAAAAAAAAATAATAGGCTTTCTATGGCCCACAATTGGAGAAAGAGAGAGAGATGGCACACCCAGGAGTCAAGACTGGCACACAAGCAGAAAGGGCAATATTAATCTCCCACTGATTTGTTTTTGTTTGTTTTTTTATCAGGGAGACTTTAGGAAAAAAAAAATAGAATAAAATGATTTTTTCAGGAAGAATTTAGAAACCAAATAAAATAAAATGATTTTTTCAGGGAGAATTTAGAAAACAAATAAAACAAAAAAAGGCTTTCTATGGCCCACTGAGTGAGAGATGACGCACACAGGAGTCAGGAGTGGCACACAAGCCCAGAGGCCAATATTTATCTCCCACTGATTGATGTAGTGATTTTTTCAGGTAGATTTTGGAACCCAAATCAAGCTAAAAAAATAATAGGCTTTCTATGGCCCACAATTGGAGAGAGAGAGAGAGATGGCACACCCAGGAGTCAAGACTGGCACACAAGCAGAAAGGGCAATATTAATCTCCCACTGATTTGTTTTTTTTTTGTTTTTTTTTCAGGGAGACTTTAGGAAAAAAAAAATAGAATAAAATGATTTTTTCAGGAAGAATTTAGAAACCAAAGAAAATAAAATGATTTTTTCAGGGAGAATTTAGAAAACAAATAAAACAAAAAAAGGCTTTCTATGGCCCACTGAGTGAGAGATGATGCACACAGGAGTCAGGAGTGGCACACAAGCCCAGAGGCCAATATTTATCTCCCACTTTTTTTTTTTTGTTCCAGGGAAAATTTATAAACCCAATAAAAAAAATAATAAATAGGCTTTCTATGGCCCACTATCTGAGAGACAGAGAGAGATGGCACGCTTAGGACTGGCACACAAGCCCAAAGGCCAATATTAATCTCCCTTTTTTTTGTAAGGGAGAATTTATAAAACCAAAAAAAATAAATAAATAGGCTTTCTATGGCCCACTATTTGTGAGAGAGATGGCACGCTCAGGATTGGCACACAAGCCCAGAGGCCAATATTAATCTCCCACTTTTTTTTTTTTTCCAGGGAAAATTTATAAACCCAATAAAAAAAATAAAAAATAAATAGGCTTTCTATGGCCCACTATCTGAGAGAGAGAGATGGCACGCTTAGGACTGACACACAAGCCCAAAGGCCAATATTAATCTCCCACTGATTGATTTATTGATTTTTTCAGGTAGAATTTAGAACCCAAATAAAGCAAAAAAAAAAAAAATGGGCTTTCTATGGCCCACTGAGTGAGTGATGATGCACACAGGAGTCAGGAGTGGCACACAAGCCCTGAGGCCAATATTTTTCTCCCACTGATTGATGTAGTGATTTTTTCAGGTAGATTTTAGAACCAAAATCAAGCAAAAAAATAAATAGGCTTTCTATGGCCCACTGAGTGAGTGATGATGCACACAGGAGTCAAGAGTGGCACACAAGCCCTGAGGCCAATATTTTTCTCCCACTGATTGATGTAGTGATTTTTTCAGGTAGATTTTATAACCCAAATCAAGCAAAAAAATAAATAGGCTTTCTATGGCCCACTGAGTGAGAGATGACACAGACAGGGATGGCACTCTAGCAGAAATGTCAATCTTAATCTCCCACAAAAAAAAAAAAAAAAACAGGGAGTGTCCTTCAATTACTATCTCCCTGCAGTAATCTCAGCCAGGTATGGCAGGCAGCAATAAGGAGTGGACTGATGCACAAATTAAATAAAAAGTGTGTACAAACCAAAAAGATAGCTGTGCAGAAAGGAAGGAACAAGAGGATTTGTGCTTTGAAAAAAGCAGTTGGTTTGCACAGCGGCGTACACACAGCAATGCAGCTATCAGGGAGCCTTCTAGGGCAGCCCAATGAGCTACAGCGCTGAGGGGGAAAAAAAAAAAATGTAGCTTCCACTGTCCCTGCACACCGAAGGTGGTGTTGGGCAGTGGAAATCGCTACAGCACAAGCGGTTTGGTGGTTAATGGACCCTGCCTAACGCTATCCCTGCTTCTGACGAAGCGGCAGCAACCTCTCCCTAAGCTCAGATCAGCAGCAGTAACATGGCGGTCGGCGGGAACTCCCCTTTATAGCCCCTGTGACGCCGCAGACAGCAAGCCAATCACTGCAATGCCCTTCTCTAAGATGGTGGGGACCAGGACCTATGTCATCACGCTGCCCACACTCTGCGTTTACCTTCATTGGCTGAGAAATGGCGCTTTTCGCGTCATTGAAACGCGACTTTGGCGCGAAAGTTGCGTACCGCATGGCCGACCCCGCACAGGGGTCGGATCGGGTTTCATGAAACCCGACTTTGCCAAAAGTCGGCAACTTTTGAAAATAAACGACCCGTTTCGCTCAACCCTACTCATTAAGTAGTTGTTGAAACAACACTGCATTAGGCCTACAAGTTGGGTCTGGGTTGTAGAGAAGGTGTCTGCCGCTCCAAGGTGTTCTCCAGGTTGCCTCTCCCTAGCTTCTATCTTGAATCTCTCATTAAGTAGTTGTTGAAACATCACTGCATTAGGCCTACAAGTTGGGTCTTGGTTGTAGAGACGGTGTCTGCCGCTCCAAGGTGTTCTCCAGGTTGCCTCTCCCTAGCTTCTATCTTGAAGCTCTCGTTAAGTAGTTGTTGAAACAACACTGCATTAGGCCTACAAGTTGGGTCCTGGTTGTAAAGACGGTGTCTGCCGCTCTAAGGTGTTCTCCAGGTTGCCTCTCCCTAGCTTCTATCTTGAAGCTCTCGTTAAGTAGTTGTTGAAACAACACTGCATTAGGCTTACAAGTTGGGTCTGGGTTGTAGAGACGGTGTCTGCCGCTCCAAGGTGTTCTCTATGTTGCCTCTCCCTCGCTTCTATCTTGAAACTCTTGTTAAGCAGTTGTTGAAACAACACTGCATAAGGCCTACAAGTTGGGTCTGGGTTGTAGAGACGGTGTCTGCCGCTCCAAGGTGTTCTCCAGGTTGCCTCTCCCTAGCTTCTATCTTGAAGCTCTCGTTAAGTAGTTGTTGAAACAACACTGCATTAGGCCTACAAGTTGGGTCTGGGTTCTACAAACGGTGTCTTCCGCTCCAAGGTGTTCTCCAGGTTGCCTTTCCCTAGCTTCTATCTTCAGGCTCTCGTTAAATTGTTTTTAATAAAACACTGCATTTGGCCAACTTGTTTTGTTGGCCCTACTAACAGTGTCTGCCGCTCCTTGATGTTCTCCTACACTGAACAAACCAGTGCCGCCTGTTTACTTCTGTTACCAATTTTGAACTGCATTTAGCCTACTTACTGATTTGGGCCTACTCACTGTGTCAGCCTCTCATTACAGTTGTACTCCACTGAACAAAGCAATACCCCCTGGTTAGTCCTGTTACCAATTTTGAACTGCATTTAGCCCACTTTATTCTTTGGGCCCATATCTGTGTTTCCTCCTCATCCTGCCCATTGCCCAGCCAGTGATAGATGAGTCTGCTGGTACATTGACCCAGAATGCTACATTCCCCATGCACGCTACACAGCCAGAGTGTGACCCTGCTGAAAGTCAGGTTCCCCTTCCCGCATACCATACCACCTTACACAGGGACAAAGAGGAAGGTGCAGATGAAAGTGCAGGTTCCTTCATCAGGTGGGGGGAATACTCATTGGCGACGTCACTGGCACAGGGCCCCTCATAGTATGCAAAAGTGTCGCTGCCGGTGGGAGGCGCCCCCGCCGTGCAAACACACCGCCGTACTTTGAGGGGCCCTGTGCCAGTGCCAATGCCAACGAGTGGGCCCCCCCTGCTTGCTCAGGATCACAGCACTTGCAAAGTTGAAATACTTACCTCTCCCTGCTCCACTGCCGTGACGTGGTCCAGATTTCCTGGACCCACTAAATACTAAACACTAAAGATTTCCAGCCCTAACCCCCACAACTTTAGCCAAATGACCCCCAATTTCCAATGCCTAACTATTATTATAAGGTAAATTAAGATTGACAAGCTTCAGTAACAAGAATGGATGTTTTTGCCATTAAAATGGGCACTGTAGGTGTTTTCCTGGCCTCCACTCACTGCCGACTATGCTCCCCCATTGACTTGCATTGGGTTTCGTGTTTCGGTCGATCCCCGACTTTTCGCGATAATCGGCTGATTTCACTCGACTCGACTTTTGAGATAGTCGGGTTTTGCGAAACCCGACTCGACCCTAAAAAACTAAAAGTCGCTCAACCCTAGTCCCTCCCCATTGTCTCTGGATGAGACCATGTCACTGGAAGTACCTTTGGACAGACTTCTTAGAAATAACACATAATTTCAGGATTTTTTTTACTTCTTCCTTTCTTCCTACTAAGATAAAGTATAAATAACAATATTTATTAAAATATATAGTAGAGTGCAACGGTGGAAAAAATACCATTAAAAAGCACAACACCAGGGACACATAAATGGCACTGAGAATAAATTATATATATAACCACAGTGGAGGTTCAGCATATATGTGCACTCGCGTTTCGGCGTCTGCCTTCGACACCTTCTACCTGACGAAGGCAGACTCCGAAACGCACGTCGGGGCTCGGCACATCACAGGAACGTTCATTCCACATAGCAGGTAAATACCAGGTGGCTTTGGCCTTCATTTCATTTAGTTTTTTGCCCGCTTAGTGCTCTATATTTTACTGGTTACCATGTTCATTATGTCACATATCGGCCGTATTTAGCGCCAGTATTTAGTGCCAGTATTTAGCGCCAGCAATTCTATTTGGTCTTTTTTGCCACCATTCTATCTATTTGCACATGCACTTTATAATATTTGGTATATCTGCTACTTATACCTATATGGCTTACATACACAGGTATGCACATATATGCTGAACCTCCACTGTTGTTATATACAGTACAGACCAAAAGTTTGGACACACCATCTCATTTAAAGAATTTTCCGTATTTTCATGACTATGAAAATTGTAAATTCACACTGAAGGCATCAAAACTATGAATTAACACATATGGAATTATATACTTAACAAAAAAGTGTGAAACAACTGAAATATGTCTTATATTCTAGGTTCTTCAAAATAGCCACCTTTTGCTTTGATGACTGCTTTGCACACTCTTGGCATTCTCTTGATGAGCTTCAAGACGTAGTCACCGGAAATGGTGGCTACTTTGAAGAACCTAGAATATAAGACATATTTCCAGTTGTTTCACACTTTTTTGTTAAGTATATAATTCCACAGGTGTTAATTCATAGTTTTGATGCCTTCAGTGTGAATTTACAATTTTCATAGTCATGAAAATACAGAAACATCTTTAAATGAGAAGGTGTGTCCAAACTTTGGTCTGTACTGTATATAATTTATTCTCAGTGTCATTTATATGTCCCTGGTGTTGTGTTTTTTATGGTATTTTTCCACCGTTCCACTCTACTATATATTTTAATAAATATTGTTATTTATACTTTATCTTGGACTTTGTTTCATTTTTTTCTTCATGTTTCCAGGTGTTATTCCGATTTGTCCCATACACTTCCTATTGGTGCACATTGGTGGTGATGGTTCCCTCCTTTACACAATTGTTTATGTGTACCGCGCCTTGAGACCTATTTAATTTTTCTTCCTACTATGACTGAATAATAAATGCAGATTATGGCCTCCAGAGTTTTCATGGTGGGAGTAAAATTAAAAACTCCTGCTCGTTTCTTTCTGTACTGTGATGGAAAGGGTCATGTGATGTTTCAGTGTCTCAGATGCTATAAAGAGTTTCTTAAAGATAAGGAGTAGGAAGAAAAAGAGTCACTAGCATGTAAGATGACTGCTTCAGGAGGTTTGAGTCTGTCTCACATGCAGACTATAGGTTGTTTTTTAAAGGTGTCTTTGGCAACCAAATTTGGACTCATAGCTACCCCTGCATTTGTTGAATTAGGTTCCACCTTAGTTCTCATTGACAGTGAATTTGCTGGTGAGTGTGGGTATACTGTTGAAGCTCATGGCCATCCTGTTCATGTAGCTGCAATTGATAGTTCTCCTTTTATTCAGACTCATGTTAAGATTGAAAATGTATGCATGAATGTGGGTGTGCTACACATAGAATCTATATCATTTATGGTTCTACATTCCTTGCCAGAAAAAATTGTGTTGGGTATGCCCTGATTCCTTAAACAAAATCCTGCTAGCAGTTGGGAGAGTCGTGAGGTTAACTCTTGGGGAAATAACTGTTTCTCCAATTGTTTATCCACATCCCTATCATCTATGAGTTCTCACTCTCTTTCCATTTTGGTTCAGGATTTGGTGACTGAGGGTAGTCTTTTAATGGTGCTTTAATGGACCTCACCAATGTACAGGCCATCCTTTATTTGGTACAACCATCTTACCGTATAGTCAAACCTCTTACTGATATGACCAAGAAGGGTACGGATTTTTCCTTTTGGTCCACTGAGGCGATTGATGCTTTTGCTCTCTCAAAACAGCATTTTCTAAAGCCCTTGTCCTCAGTCAACCCAACATAGATATTTTGGTGACATATGTCCGGGATACTAAGAATATATAGATTTTTAGTTGGAGAATTTGCTGGATAAGAAGAGTGAGAGGGAGAATGCGTTAGGATCCAGACATCTTAGACGTCAATGGCAATATCACATAATATGGAAATTTAAATAAATTGCACCTAGCTGGGCGGTATTACCATACAAAAACCGGCTCTATGAATGACAGGTGATTAAAGTACTAGGGCTCCCTTAAACTATCAATACCATAAGGCATATATATAGTTAAACTCCTTTACCGGAGAACGGAGACACGGACACGTAAGGTTAGTTATATATGGCCTGCTCTTTTGACCTGTAATATAAATTATAGGTACACTCAGAAGGTGGTTACGTGTTTAACTATATATATGCCTTATAGTAGTGATAGTTTAAGGGAGCCCTAGTACTTTAATCACCTGTCATTCATAGAGCCGGTTTTTGTATGGTAATACCGCCCGGCTAGGTGCAATTTATTTAAATAAGCAGGTCTTTTGTCTTAGGAGTCAGTCCACTATCTTGCATGTGTTTTAGTGTTGATGTCAAGTGTACAATCCGCTCCACTAGATTGGAGGTTTTTTTCTGGTTAATTATTTATTGTCATTTTTATCGTATTAATTATTAATAAACATTACCGTATTGGTTACTATAGCGCATTGTGTATTTAGTTCTTTTTTGCGTTTCTACGGCAATTAGGAACTTGTTTTTTTGGATTCAGAAACTGAGTATTGTCTGACAGAATTGCAGGGGTGTCAATACTTTTGGCCACAACTGTAATTAGTGATGGGTGAACTCCTGGATGTTTGAGGTTCGGCAGATCCTGCCGAACATTGAAAAAAAGTTGCGTTTGGGGGCCAGAACAGTACCTGGACCTGAACCTGAACGCGAACCCCATTTGGATGAATGCAGGGTGCATGACAGCCTGACAAACACTGCCTCTGATTGGTTAGAGAACTGTGGTTCCCAAGCTGTAAGATGACAGTGTGAGCCAGCAGCTGTGATAAACAGTAAAAAGTTTGTCGACACAGCATTATGACAACACAACATTTTGTGGGAACAATTTGCCTAGTTAGGAGCATTAGATGGTATTAGATGATACACAATGTTGTCATGGGGATAATACACAAGATGGCATCTAAGCCACATGTAGGGCTTTATGATCCCACCACCCTAACCCTAAGGTAGGACACCCTCAATAGAAGGGAGATCTATTTAAAGCAGCAAAAGTAAAAGTGTGGCTTTTTCTCCCAATTTCTTCCTATTGGAGATGGCAGCACTCTGCTTCTCCTGAAAGAATACTCACCACTGTAAGATTCCTTTTTTCTTCAGACATTAGTCAGTTTACGTACACTAAGGCACTTTTTTGTCTATGAAATAGTGAGCAATATGTGCCTCATGATCTTTATGCTGTGTTTTCCCCTTAGCAAGTACACTCCCCTAATAAAGAAATACGTCGGGATGAAATTTTTCTGAGGTACACATCATGAGAGCTATACTTGGGTACAGCCCTTGTTAGGGCTGGAGCACATGGAGAGGGCACAATAGGCAAGATTATTTGGACCAACTGCTCAAGACTACAGGGAACCCCTGTTGGATGTGACATCCCTAAAAGCTCAAAATGGGTGGAGGTTGACACTTTTTACACTTGTTAATACACCGTGACACTTTATTTATTGTACTACTAAGTCTGGTACATAGAATTTAGACAGTCCATGAGTGGGCCATTTTTGTCCCAGTTTGGTAAGGGTGCTTGTGCCTTTATTTTGTCCTCCGAGGTCCTACTAACCCTTTCATGGCCAGAGGTATTTTCGTTTTTTTAATCCCCTTCTTCCCAGAACCATAACATTTTTATTTTTTGGTCAAAATGGCCATGTGAGGGCTTGTTTTTTTGAGGAACAAGTTGTACTTTTGAACAGCACCATTGGTTTACCATATCATGTACTGGAAAATGGAAAAAAAATTCCAGGTGCTGTGAAATTGCAAAAAAAGTGCAATTCCACTGTGGTTTTTTTTAAGCATATTCACTAAATGCTAAAACTGACATGCCATTATGATTCATAGACATCAAACTTGTCTAGGTCCTTTTTTTTATTTAAGTGGTGAAATAAAAATCCAAGCTTTGGTAAAAGAAAATGGCACCATTTTCCGAGACCTGTAGCATCTCCATTTTTCCTGATTAGCGGTTGGGTGAGGGCTTATTATTAGAGATGTGCGAACCCGAACAGTAAAGTCTGGCATCCATACCGGACACCTACTGTTCAGGCATGGACACCGAACTTCTCCAGGAAGTCCATGTTACTATTCGTATTTGACTATCCAAACACCGGGTGATTGTCACGCTGTCATGTTCATGACAGCATGGCAAACACCGCTTCTGATAGGTGGTAAAATCATCCCGCCTTCAGAGATTCTTGGTTCCCATACTGTCAAAAGACACAGTGAGTGTACAGTTCTAATCGGAGGTATAAAGTTTTTCTCCGGTCACTGGCGACAGCTGATGGAATTACTGCTCTCATCATCTGAATCCTGCTGCCGCTAATAACAGCGAGAGCAGGAGCGGCTGATGGGTATATTCATTAGCTGGCTCCTGTGCTGTAAATAGATAAAAAACCTCTCATGGTGCTAGTGGGGATCTCACTAATTTGGATCGTGGCAAACACTGGATGTTCGGGCCCACATTCAAGTGAATGGGGTCCGGGGTTCAGATACTGTTCTGGTACCCGAACCCAAATTTTTGTCACTGATCGACCGAAACTGCCAGACCCGAACCTACAGGTGTCCGCCCATCTCTACTTATTTTTTGTGTGCCGAGCTGACGGTTATAGCTATACCATTTGGTGTGGATATGATCTTTTGATCATGTGTTATTGCATTTTATTGCAATGCAGCGGCGACCAAAAAAACATAATTCTGGCATTTTGACTTTTTTTCTCTTTGTGCCGCTTAGCGATCAGGTTAATTTTTTTTATATTGATAGATCGGGCGATTCTGAAAGCAGTGGTACCAAATATGTGTATATGTGATTTTTTTATTGTTTTATTTTGAAAGATGATTTGAACGTTTTTAATTTTTTGTAATGTTTTTAAAAGCATTTTTTTTACTGTTTGCATGCTTCAATAGTCTCCATGGGAGACTAGAATCTGCAGTGGTCTGATCACCTCTGCTAAACACAGGCAATGATCAGATCTCCTGTGTGTAGCAGAAATGCTGACTTGCTATGAACGCTGACCACTGGGCAATGCTCATAGCAACCTGCTATGACAGCCATAGATGTCTGCTGGAGACCTATGGTCGTAATGCCAACCCATTGATGACCCGCGATCACATGACGGGGTCATTGATGGCCAGGATTTGCAGCACGATTCCAGTAAGCGTGTGATAAATACTACTGTCAGAGACTAAAGGCGGCATTTAACAGCCGCCGGTGGATTGCGATTACACAGTCGGCTGTTAGAGGTGCATGTCAGCTATTCATGTGCTGGGAAAATTGTGGTTTCAGTACCAGAGCCCTCACCAAAAGGAGTGTCACGCTCACGCCCTTACTGGTGGGCGTGGGCTAGGGGGTTTGTGGCCCCACTGTGCCACAAACCAGACTACCCTGGAAGGGGCGTGACTGTGACAGCTGCCTTGGTCTTCACTGGAGCCTCTGATGGTGAGGTCAGGCTTGTGAGGCAGGTAGCTGCCAGGTGCTACTCCAGGGTGGTGTTTGGCTGTGCCTGCTGTTCCCACTTGGGAAACAGGAACACCAGGATTGGTGCCGGCATCAGGCAGGACTAGCAGATGAGCATGGATGAAACTCAGATGAGTAGGCTGGCACGGCTGAGACACAGAGCTGGGAGAGACACAGGACTGGCAGGAACGACAGAGACACAGGGCTAGCAGATACGGCAGAGACACAGGGCTGGCAGGAACGGCAGAGACACAGGGCTGGCAGGAACGGCAGAGACACAGGGCTGGCTGGAACAGCAGAGACACAGGGCTGGCAGGAACGGCAGAGACACAGGGCTGGCATGAACAGCAGAGACACAGGGCAGGTTGGTGTGGTGTATGAAGGAACAGGTAGGGAGCTGTTCACACAGGAAGTGCAGGTACAGATATGTAGTATGAAGGAACAGGTAAAGACCTGTTCACACAGGAAATGCGGTTACAGAAACAAGCAGGAAGGAATGGAGTAGGAAGGAACAGGTTGGGACCTGTTCACACAGAAAGAGAACCGCAAGGCTGCGGATAGGAATGGCAGAGCAGTGGGAGATGGAGCAGCAACAGAAGCTAAGCAGAGCGGAACCACAAGGAATGCGGAGAGGAGCTGCAGCAAGAGGTTTCTGCAGCAGCAAAAGATAAGCATAGCAGAACTGCAGGAGTGCGAAGCAGAGCAGAACTGCAGGAGTGCGAAGCAGAGGCAAACCTGCAAGAGAGCGGAGCATAAGCAGACTGAGAACACAAAGAAAGACACAGCAGGGAAGGAAGCCACAGACAAAGAGACTGAGATAAGACTAAGTTCAGATAAGGTAATGGAACAAGACAAGGAACAAGAACAAAGACACAGGGACCAGGATATTCTGCCTCCTGGAGGGCGGACAACAAGATCAAGGCAAGGCAAGGAGAAAAGCCTCTAGAGAGGGAGTAACACAGAGCAAGGCCTGGCAAATTCAGAAGCTAAACACAAACTGAGCTAACACATTGCACAGGTGCAGTCCACTGGGTGGAGCTGCACTAAATACTGAAGGCCTCTTGGTAATTGATCAGGAGCAGATTAGACAGGTGCACCTGATTCCTATAAGAACCAGAAAGTTCAGGCACCGCCCCTCTATGCACACATCCAGGAAGCATGCAGAGAGCAGAGGCACAGAATATGGAGCTCGCAAGAAACAGGAACCGCCACATGACCTGGAGCAGTGGGTAAGATAGTGTGAGAGATGAGAGGCCATGCCGTGATGCCAGCAGAGTTGTTACAGGGAGGGATCCGACGTGGGAGTACTATTACGCCCAATGTCGAAAAGAGGTTAATTGTTATATAGGCTGGATTTAGCCTTAATGTGGGCCAAGAGTTTTTCTTGTCTGGGGTTCTTAGGGATTTTTAATTGTTATATTATGAAAAGTTGTATTTTAAAGGAATCTTTTTATGCTATATAGTGCAAAGCGAAGCCATGAGAGCACTTCTGTCAACATTTTACAGAGGGACCTGCAATGTACCATGAAGATGCTCAAACTTATTAAAGCTTTAAAAGGGGTTTTCCTGTAATAAAAACTGATCAAACACCCACTGAATAGGTTATATATGTCTGACTGGTGGGGTCTGACAACTGGGACCTCCACTAATTTTAAGATAGATAGTCCATGAGTCATCTGTGCAAATGAAGTGGCAGTACACATATTCATTGTCTATGGCACTATGAATTAAATTGTGTGGCTATCTGTATTTCATTGACACAGGTGTTGTGAATTCTGTGGCAGAGCTCCCTCCTGTGGTCACAAGTGGTACTTCGGCTGATTCTCTCTGTAAGCTTCCGTTGGTGGAGGGAAGTGGTACTGCGGCTTCTGAGTTTCCTCCCTCAGGTGATGTGGTGAGGTCGTTAGGTGCTGCTCTACTTAACTCCACCTAGTGCTTTGATCCTGGCTTCCTGTCAATGTTCCAGTATTGGACTTGTTTTCCTCCTGGATCGTTCCTGTGGCCTGCTGCTCTGCATAGCTAAGTTTTCCTTTGCTATTTTGTTTGCTTTTCTTCTGTCCAGCTTATCTATTTGTTTGCTGGAAGCTCTGGGACGCAGAGGGTGTACCTCCGTGCCGTTAGTTCGGTACGGAGGGTCTTTTTGCCCCCTTTGCGTGGTTTTTAGGGTTTTGTGTTGACCGCAAAGTTACCTTTCCTATCCTCGCTCTGTTCAGAAAGTCAGGCCTCACTTTGCTAAATCTATTTCATCTCTACGTTTGCCTTTTCATCTTACTCACAGTCATTATATGTGGGGGGCTGCCTTTTCCTTTGGGGTATTTCTCTGAGGCAAGGTAGGCTTATTTTCTATCTTCAGGCTAGCTAGTTTCTCAGGCTGTGCCGAGTGGCATAGGTAGCGTTAGGCGCAATCCACGGCTGCCTCTAGTGTTGTTGGATAGGATTAGGGATTGCGGTCACCAGAGTTCCCACGTCTCAGAGCTCGTTCTATGTTTTTGGATTATTGTCAGATCACTGTATGTGCTCTGACCTCTATGTTCACTGTGGTACTGAGTTGCCTAATCATAACAGTACAGGAAGCCAAAGTACTAATGATTCTCAATAGAGGGAAAAAAGAAGTTCTGAGACCATTTTTTTTCTCTGCACTGTGTTTTGCCTTTTTTTTCCCCTAGACATTTGGGTGGTTCAGGACACAGGTGTAGCAATGGACATTAGAAGTCTGTCTTCATGTGTGGATCAGCTCTCGGCAAGAGTACAAAAGATTCAAGACACTATTGATCAGAAATCTATGTTAGAACCAAGAATTCCTATTCCTGATTTGTTTTTTGATGATAGAACTAAGTTTCTGAGTTTCAAAAATAATTGTAAACTATTTCTGGCCTTGAAACCTCGCTCCTCTGGTGATCCAGTTCAACAGGTTTTAATCATTATTTCTTTTTTGCGTGGCGACCCTCAGGACTGGGCATTTTCTCTTGCGCCAGGGGATCCTGCATTAAGTAATATCGATGCGTTTTTCCTGGCGCTTGGATTGCTGTACGATGAGCCTAATTCTGTGGATCAGGCAGAAAAAAATTTGCTGGCTCTTTGTCAGGGTCAGGATGAGATAGAGGTATATTGTCAGAAATTTAGAAAGTGGTCCGTGCTCACTCAATGGAATGAATCTGCGCTGGCAGCTATGTTCAGAAAGGGTCTCTCTGAAGCCCTTAAGGATGTCATGGTGGGATTTCCTATGCCTGCTGGTTTGAATGAGTCTATGTCTTTGGCCATTCAGATTGGTCGACGCTTGCGTGAGCGTAAATCTGTGCACCATTTGGCGGTATTACCTGAGCTTAAACCTGAGCCTATGCAGTGTGATAGGACTTTGACCAGAGTTGAACGGCAAGAGCACAGACGTCTGAATGGGCTGTGTTTCTACTGTGGTGATTCCACTCTTGCTATCTCTGATTGTCCTAAGCGCACTAAGCGGTTCGCTAGGTCTGCCACCATTGGTACAGTACAGTCAAAATTTCTTCTGTCCGTTACCTTGATCTGCTCTTTGTCATCGTATTCTGTCATGGCATTTGTGGATTCAGGCGCTGCCCTGAATTTGATGGACTTGGAGTATGCTAAGCATTGTGGGTTTTTCTTGGAGCCCTTGCAGTGTCCTATTCCATTGAGAGGAATTGATGCTACACCTTTGGCTAAGAATAAGCCTCAGTACTGGACCCAGCTGACCATGTGCATGGCTCCTGCACATCAGGAGGTTATTCGCTTTCTGGTGTTGCATAATCTGCATGATGTGGTCGTGTTGGGGTTGCCATGGCTACAAGTCCATAATCCAGTATTAGATTGGAAATCCATGTCGGTGTCCAGCTGGGGTTGTCAGGGGGTACATAGTGATGTTCCATTTTTGTCAATTTCATCATCCACCCCTTCTGAGGTTCCAGAGTTCTTGTCTGATTACCGGGATGTATTTGATGAGCCCAAGTCCGATGCCCTACCTCCGCATAGGGATTGTGATTGTGCTATCAATTTGATTCCTGGTAGTAAGTTCCCAAAAGGCCGATTGTTTAATTTATCTGTGCCTGAGCACGCCGCTATGCGCAGTTATGTGAAGGAGTCCCTGGAGAAGGGGCATATTCGCCCGTCGTCGTCGCCATTAGGAGCAGGGTTCTTTTTTGTAGCCAAGAAGGATGGTTCGCTGAGACCTTGTATAGATTACCACCTTCTAAATAAGATCACGGTTAAATTTCAGTACCCCTTGCCGTTGTTATCTGATTTGTTTGCTCGGATTAAGGGGGCTAGTTGGTTCACCAAGATAGATCTTCGTGGTGCGTATAATCTTGTGCGAATTAAGTGAGGCGATGAATGGAAAACTGCATTTAATACGCCCGAGGGTCATTTTGAGTATCTAGTAATGCCATTCGGACTTGCCAATGCTCCATCAGTGTTTCAGTCCTTTATGCATGACATCTTCCGAGAGTACCTGGATAAATTCCTGATTGTGTACTTGGATGACATTTTGATCTTCTCGGATGATTGGGAGTCTCATGTGAAGCAGGTCAGAACGGTTTTTCAGGTCCTGCGTGCTAATTCTTTGTTTGTGAAGGGATCAAAGTGTCTCTTTGGTGTGCAGAAGGTTTCATTTTTGGGGTTCATCTTTTCCCCTTCTACTATCGAGATGGATCCTGTTAAGGTCCAAGCCATCCATGATTGGACTCAGCCGACATCTCTGAAAAGTCTGCAAAAGTTCCTGGGCTTTGCTAATTTTTATCGTCGCTTCATCTGCAATTTTTCTAGTATTGCTAAACCATTGACCGATTTGACCAAGAATGGTGCTGATGTGGTCAATTGGTCTTCTGCTGCTGTGGAAGCTTTTCAAGAGTTGAAGCGTTGTTTTTCTTCTGCCCCTGTGTTGTGTCAACCAGATGTTTCGCTTCCGTTCCAGGTCGAGGTTGATGCTTCTGAGATTGGAGCAGGGGCTGTTTTGTCGCAGAGAGGTTCTGATTGCTCAGTGATGAAACCGTGCGCCTTCTTTTCCAGGAAGTTTTCGCCTGCTGAGCGAAATTATGATGTGGGCAACCGAGAGTTGCTGGCCATGAAGTGGGCATTCGAGGAGTGGCGTCATTGGCTTGAAGGAGCTAAGCATCGCGTGGTGGTCTTGACTGATCATAAGAACGTGACTTATCTCGAGTCCGCCAAGCGGTTGAATCCTAGACAAGCTCGTTGGTCGTTGTTTTTTGCCCGTTTTTACTTTGTGATCTCATACCTTCCGGGCTCTAAAAATGTGAAGGCGGATGCTCTGTCTAGGAGTTTTGTGCCCGACTCTCCGGGTGTATCTGAGCCGGCGGGTATCCTCAAAGAGGGAGTAATTGTGTCTGCCATCTCCCCTGATTTGCGATGAGTGCTGCAAAAATTTCAGGCTAATAAACCTGATCGTTGTCCAGCGGAGAAACTGTTTGTCCCTGATAGGTGGACGAATAAAGTTATCTCTGAGGTTCATTGTTCGGTCTTGGCTGGTCATCCTGGAATCTTTGGTACCAGAGAGTTAGTGGCTAGATCCTTTTGGTGGCCATCTCTGTCGCGGGATGTGCGTACTTTTGTGCAGTCCTGTGGGATTTGTGCTCGGGCTAAGCCCTGCTGTTCTCGTGCCAGTGGGTTGCTTTTGCCCTTGCCAGTCCCGAAGAGGCCTTGGACACATATCTCTATGGATTTTATTTCAGATCTTCCCGTTTCTCAAAGGATGTCAGTCATTTGGGTGGTCTGTGATCGCTTTTCTAAGATGGTCCATTTGGTACCCTTGTCTAAATTGCCTTCCTCCTCTGATTTGGTGCCATTGTTCTTCCAGCATGTGGTTCGTTTAAATGGCATTCCAGAGAATATCGTTTCTGACAGAGGTTCCCAGTTTGTTTCGAGGTTTTGGCGAGCCTTTTGTGGTAGGATGGGCATTGACTTGTCTTTTTCCTCGGATTTCCATCCTCAGACTAATGGCCAGACCGAACGAACCAATCAGACCTTGGAAACATATCTGAGATGTTTTGTTTCTGCTGATCAGGATGACTGGGTGTCCTTTTTGCCTTTGGCTGAGTTCACCCTTAATAATCGGGCAAGCTCGGCTACCTTGGTTTCGCCATTTTTCTGCAACTCTGGGTTCCATCCTCGTTTCTCGTCAGGACAGGTTGAGTCTTCGGACTGTCCTGGTGTGGATACTGTGGTGGACAGGTTGCAGCAGATTTGGACTCAGGTAGTGGACAATTTGACCTTGTCCCAGGAGAAGGCTCAACGTTTTGCTAATCGCAGATGCTGTGTGGGTCCCCGACTTCGTGTTGGGGATCTGGTTTGGTTATCTTCTCGTCATATTCCTATGAAGGTTGCTCTCCTAAGTTTAAACCTCGTTTCATTGGTCCGTATAGGATTTCTGAGGTTCTTAATCCTGTGTCTTTTCGTCTGACCCTTCCAGATTCTTTTTCCATACATAACGTATTCCATAGGTCATTGTTGCGGAGATACGTGGCACCTATGGTTCCTTCTGTTGACCCTCCTGCCCCGGTTTTGGTGGAGGGGGAGTTGGAGTATATTGTGGAGAAGATGTTGGATTCTCGTGTTTCAAGACGGAAACTCCAGTATCCGGTTAAGTGGAAGGCTTATGCTCAGGAAGATAATTCCTGGGTCTTTGCCTCTGATGTCCATGCTCCCGATCTTGTTCGTGCCTTTCATGTGGCTCATCCTGGTCGGCCTGGGGGCTCTGGTGAGGGTTCGGTGACCCCTCCTCAAGGGGGGGTACTGTTGTGAATTCTGTGGCAGAGCTCCCTCCTGTGGTCACAAGTGGTACTTCGGCTGATTCTCTCTGTAAGCTTCCGTTGGTTGAGGGAAGTGGTACTGCGGCTTCTGAGTTTCCTCCCTCAGGTGCTGTGGTTAGGTCGTTAGGTGCTGCTCTACTTAACTCCACCTAGTGCTTTGATCCTGGCTTCCTGTCAATGTTCCAGTATTGGACTTGTTTTCCTCCTGGATCGTTCCTGTGGCCTGCTGCTCTGCATAGCTAAGTTTTCCTTTGCTATTTTGTTTGCTTTTCTTCTGTCCAGCTTATCTATTTGTTTGCTGGAAGCTCTGGGACGCAGAGGGTGTACCTCTGTGCCGTTAGTTTGGTACGTAGGGTCTTTTTGCCCCCTTTGCGTGGTTTTTAGAGTTTTGTGTTGACCGCAAAGTTACCTTTCCTATCCTCGCTCTGTTCAGAAACTCGGGCCTCACTTTGCTAAATCTATTTCATCTCTATGTTTGTCTTTTCATCTTACTCACAGTCATTATATGTGGGGGGCTGCCTTTTCCTTTGGGGTATTTCTCTGAGGCAAGGTAGGCTTATTTTCTATCTTCAGGCTAGCTAGTTTCTCAGGCTGTGCCGAGTTGCATAGGTAGCGTTAGGCGCAATCCATGGCTGCCTCTAGTGTTGTTGGATAGGATTAGTGATTGCGGTCAACAGAGTTCCCACGTCTCAGAGCTCGTTCTATGTTTTTGGATTATTGTCAGATCACTGTATGTGCTCTGACCTCTATGTTCACTGTGGTACTGAGTTGCCTAATCATAACATACAGGGCCCTTGAGGACTTTGATAAGCGGAATATCCCATAAATATTTGATAGGGTTTGATTATGGGTAGCCCCTTTAAATAATTAGATGAAAGTGTCTGTAATTATAGTACAGTTGAAATTACTCAAGAATAGAAAAGCAAGATCAACACAAGTAATCAATAGCATTGCTAATTATGATTTTATGTGCCAGCAGAAAATAATAGAATAACTGTCCTTTACCTTCATGAGAAAATACTTTGTTAATATTGAATTTTATAGATTGTTCTTTCTAATTAGTTTCAATTATAAAGAACTCTGTGAAAGAAACAATACTGCCTGTTTTGCAATTTGCCAATTTGCACTTTTTGGTCCTGAAAGTCTGTACAACTAATTACATAAATATATAACCAAATTGTGGCTGAGGCATTGGTACCAAGGGTGCATGTTCTCATCACAGGTGGTCAAGTTAAGCAGCACAAATCTAATTTGTGCTTTCAATAAGAAAATGGAAAAGATTCATTACTTTGAGTATTAATCTTAGGACGCAAGTTTCTTCATTCCAAAGAGATGACGAAGCATCTCTCATTTATCTTAATTAAAGCTCATCTTAATCAAGATACTGCCTGTCAGTTATAATTGCATGTAATACAGAATATCTTGGTATATAGCATGGCACTCAGTGGGAGTACTTTCATCGATATATTTGCTGCTGTGCAGCCTCAGTTCTTTAAAACCAGCAAGAGATAGATGTATTTAATTAAACACAGCACTACCAAGTAATTAAAGGAAATTTGAATAAAGATTGTTGTTTAATTGTATCTCATTGCATTTCTTATCTGGTTTATCAGTTGCACAGAAATGTAATATGTAAAATATTGTTCAGTTTTGTACTTTACTTTTACAGGTTCTGAGGAGGGTAAAGAGAAGTTGTCATCTCGATTTTACAAGTAAAGGTAAAGAAATGTCGGCAATTGGGCTGATATCCATATTAAATTGACAACTCTGATAAAGAAGTCCACACTCATTTTTTAATCAGCATTTGAAGTTTTCTGGTAATAAGACTTCTTCCAGAGCCTCTGCTTTTTCCTACTGTTTGAAGTTTTGCAACGTCTCAGTCATTGTCACTGATGGCAAGAGCAAAGATTGATTTCAAAGCTTGTCCTTACTAAGGCTAGTTTCATATTTGCGGTCGGGAGGGCTGTGGATGGCAGCACACTTCCTCTCTTCTTCCTCCTTGAAACCCCACCTACGCTCTTCCTACTTCTCCATGCGCCCTGCGTACCTCTCTTTAACATTGGGTATGCAGGGACGTGCTTTGTATGCGGATGCGTCCGCATGCGGTGATTTGATGAGTGCCGCAACCGCACGGAAATTCAAAGTTTTGCGCTTCTGTGCGGTCACTGCACACGTCAAATCGCCACATGTGGACGCATCCATATACAGCGCTCGTCCTTAAGTACCCAATATTAAAGATAGGTATGCAGGGCAATGCAGGATGCATGAAGTAGGCAGAGCGTATACGGGGCTTCATAGAGGAAGAAGGGAGGAAGTACGCTGCCATCTGCAGCCCTCCCAACCGCAAATGTGAAACCAGCCTAAGATGTTGATAGGTGTATTGGCCAGTAAAGGAGGAAGAGACCCAATGCACACTTGAAATGATGACTAAAGAAGAATTGGACGTTTAAAAGAAGTTATTAAGCTAAGGTCTCAATCTAAACATGTGCTGCATGTGGTGCCATCTTATTGAGGATCAGCCAGCAAATCTATCTGCGCTCAGTCAGCCAGTGGTAATGATGGCATTGATATTACATTTAAAAAAAGAAATTATGTTTAGGGGCCAGAGAATGAAGAGAAAACCCAGTGCACAGTCCAACTCCTGCATACCGAAATCTCAATACCAAGAAACTTCAAATGCTGATTAAAGAAGAACCACAAAGCAGTTTCTTCACCAATTGAATCAATATAATCTATTCATCAGTCCCTTTACTGCCATGTCTTTAACTTGCAAAATCATGCTGACAGGTTCTCTTTAGGTGTGCCCATAATTTTGCTCTCACAAAATGTGCACTATGGGTGTAATTCATAAAATTATTTACACTAGATTACTAGTATGGAAGAGGTGCATATAATCTCACATCACATATTTGCAATACAATTTGCAGTTTTTTCTTAATTGCCACTTCAAAATGGACATTTTATTGAAAAATTATGTTATATGTACGGTACAGACCAAAAGTTTGGACACACCTTTTCATTTAAAGATTTTTCTGTATTTACATGACAATTGTACATTCACACTGAAGGCATCAAAACTATGAATTAATAAACATGTGGAATTATATACTTAAGAAAAAAGTGTGAAACAACAGAAATGATGTCTTATATTCTAGGTTCTTCAAAGTAGCCACCTTTTGCTTTGATGACTGCTTTGCATACTCTTATACAAATTGCCTCTTCTGAGAAAAAGAGGACTTAAACTCTATAGTGCCACCTGTTGGAAGTAGCGATCCTACGAGTCACAATCAACTCTTTAACGAGTCGTGCAATATGACTTAGGATAAAAGACAAATTAGTATCTCAATTCGCAGACACGGTGTTTCGGGCTGTTGGCCCTCGTCAGTGCGAAGCATGAGAACTAATTTGGCTAGGTGAGAGGCTCTGGACAGGGGTCTAAGGGGTTCTCTTGATGAGCTTCAAGAGGTAGTCACCGGGAATCGTTGTCACTTCACAGGTGTGTGCTGTCTGGTTTAATAAGTGGGATTTATTGCCTTATAAATGGTGTTGGGACCATCAGTTGTGTTGTGCAGAAGTCAGGTGGATACACAGCTGATAGTCCTAATGAATAGACTGTTAGAATTTGTAGTATGGTAAGAAAAAAGCAGCTAAGTAAAGAAAACGAGTGGCCATCATTACTTTAAGAAATGAAGGTCAGTCAGTCCAAAAAATTGGGAAAACTTTGAAAAGTGTCCCCAAGTGCAGAGGCAAAAACCATCAAGCGCTACAAAGAAACTGGCTCACATGAGGACCGCCCTAGGAAAGGAAGACCAAAAGTCACCTCTGTTTCTGAAAATAAGTTTATCTGATCCACCAGCCTCAGAAATCACAGGTTAACAGCAGCTCAGATTAGAGACCAGCTCAATGCCACACAGAGTTCTAGCTGCAGACACATTTCTACAACAACTGCTAAAAAAAAGACTTTGTGCAGCAGGCCTTCATGGTAAAATAGCTGCTAAGAAACCACTGCTAAGGACAAGCAACAAGCAGAAGAGGCTTGTTTGGGCTAAAGAACACAAGGAATAGAAATAATAATAATACCAGTGGAAATCTGTGCTTTGGTCTGATGAGTCCAAATTTGAGATCTTTGGTTCCAACCACCGTGTCTTTGTGCTATGCAGAAAAGGTGAACGGATGGACTCTACATGCATAGTTCCCACCGTGAAGCATGGAGGAGGAGGTGTGATCATGTGGGTGTGCTTTACTGGTGACACTGTTGGGGATTTATTCAAAATTGAAGGCATACTGAACCAGCATGACTACCATAATATCTTGCAGCGGCATGCTATTCCATCCGGTTTGCGTTTAGTTGGACCATCATTTATTTTTCAACAGGACAATGACCCCAAACATACCTCCAGGCTGTGTAAGGGCTATTTGAGCAAGAAGGAGAGTGATGGGGTGCTATGCCAGATTACCTGACCTCCACAGTAACCAGACCTGAACCCAATCGAGATGGTTTGGGGTGAGCTGGACCGCAGAGTGAAGGCAAAAGGGCCAACAAGTGCTAAGCATCTTTGGGAACTCTTTCAAGATTGTTGGAAGACCATTCCCTGTGACTACCTCTTGAAGCTCATCAAGAGAATGCCAAGAGTGTGCAAAGCAGTCATCAAAGCAAAATGTGGCTACTTTGGAGAACCTAGAATATAAGACATATTTTCAGTTGTTTCACATTTTTTTGTTAAGGATATAATTCCACATGTATTAATTCATACTTTTGATGCCTACATTGTGAATGTACAATTTTCATAGTCATGAAGATACAGAAAAATCTTTAAATGAGAAGGTGTGTCCAAACTTTTGGACTGTACTATATATATACATCTGAGTCAACAGTCCACATTAAAGGCCACAAATATAGAATTATTGTTACATCTCGTGTAGATATTACCAGCACAAATTCCTCTCAAATAAGCATTAAACCCTTCTTATACAGCTATCATGAACAAATAGTGAAAAAAATGAAAGAGCAAAAATCATAAATATCTCAAAATATCAAATTTTATTGGAAAAATTATATACAATAATAAAGATAAAAAATTATTAAGGACATAAGACAAAAGACTAGAAAACAGACCTGTACCCCTTACGGACCAACCAACATATCAATTATTACTGTTGCTGATATTAAAAAACCATCAGATATGTCTGGTGCAATGTCCCTTATGTCTGTATATTAATATAAATGAAAACATAGATGTACAAAATAAAAAAAAATAGACATCACCTGCAATTAAATGCATATCAAAAATGCAGGTAGATCACCATTACCCAATAATTAATATGTCACTTAAAAAATACTCTAAGTATAAGGTGAAAAACCATGTAACACAGACCGGGTAGCAGGATAAAATGCTGAATAATATATCAAAATAATGTAGGTATCATGTCAACATATCCTGGATAGGGTTGAGCGACCTTTACTTTTATAGGATCGGGTCGGGTTTCACGAAACCCGACTTTTTCAAAAGTCGGGTCGAGTGAAATCGGCCGATCCTATAAAAAAGTCGGGGTCGGGGTCGGCCGAAACCTGAAACCCAATGCAGTGCATTGGGTTTCCATGGTTCCCAGGGTCTGAAGGAGCGGAAACTCTCCTTTAGGCCCTGCGATCCATATTTTAGTGTAAAATAAAGAATTAAAATAAAAAATATCGCAATACTTACCCTCTGACGCGCCCTGGTACTAACCGGGAACCTTCCTTCCTTAGAATCAGCCTTCCAGGACCTTGCGGTGACGTCGCGGTGACGTCGTGGCTTGTGATTGGCCGCGCGGCCGCCCATGTGACCGCTCGCGCGACCAATCACAAGCCACGACGTCACCGCGACGTCACCGAAGGTCCTGGAAGGGCTGATTCTTAGGAAGGAAGGCTGCCGGAAAGAAGCAGGGCGCGTCCGAGGGTGAGTATATTCCTATTAGGCTGATTCTAAGGAAGGAAGGTTCCCGGTTAGTACCAGGGCGCGTCAGAGGGTAAGTATTGCGATATTTTTTATTTTAATTCTTTATTTTACACTTAAATCTGAATTCCGATACCAATTCCCGATATAAACATATCGGGAATCGGTATCGGAATTCCGATTCTAGATTCAAAAGATCGCCGACTTCATGGCCGACCCCACACAGGGGTCGGGTCGGGTTTCATGAAACCCGACCTTGCCAAAAGTCGGCGACTTTTGAAAATTTTCGACCCGTTTCGCTCAACCCTAATCCTGGACCCTAACCTAGAAAATATGAACTAGTGCAACAAAGGGTCATAGACTGTAATTACCTGTGGTCATAGTAAATGGAGTATACAGTCTGCTGGGACGCACCTCAACGGTCAATTTCACTGCCTCTGCAGTTTCTTCAGGAGGTAAGATAGTGCTAATGTCAGCAGCGGTGTTTTTAATTAGAGTTATTAGCTGAAGATGTTTCCGGTGCATGTCTGCCATGATGTGACATCATAGTGGCGACAGCGCTCAACGCGCACGTCACCCAGTCAAATGTCCCGGTCATCTCATGTAGATGCTTGTAAAAATTTGGGCACTCCTGGTCAAAATTACTGTTATTGAGAAGAGTTTACCCTCCGTCACATACAACTGATCTGACAGGTGCTTCTCTTTTACTTTCATTTCTCCTTCCTCACCAGATTGTGAGGAAACCCCCTCCCTCCAGGTAGTCTCCTGTCTGTTGAAGGTCTGTGAAACCTGATATCACAGTTGGATTTCAGAGCTTCAGGGGAGAGGATATAGCTGCACAGATCTCTCAGGCTCATTGTATGTGAATACGTCACATTCAGTAAGGTTGGTATTTTATGTTTTTATTCATCACAATAGTTTATTTAGCTTATTTTATGAATGTATAGCACAAAATGTGAGGATATTTCATAGAAATAAGGGAGATTTTATAAAAGAAAGTGTGCTGCTCAGGCATATACAGTAGTTCCCTAACATATTCCTTCTCTTGCTTCAGATTATCTGCTGAAATGGAGAGGAAAATGTACAATTTATCCAAACAACTTGATGTTGAGGAAGTAACAAACATGCTGTTAGATGATAGAGACCTCACACTGAATGAGGATTTAGGAGAGGAAAGTGAGATTGATTCTCATGATGAGGTGGAAGAATGTGTCCTGGATTCTGAAACAGAGCAAGATGGTGACAGTGGTGAGGATGAAGAAGTTGGATCATATTATATTGGAAAAGATAAAAATACTAAATGGAACAAGAAGCCATTCCAGAAAAAACGTAGGGACCCTTTAAACATTATTACTCACCTTCCTGCAGTAATAGGAACTGCACGTAATGCAAAAACTGCAGTTGAATGCTGGAACAGTATATTTACAGATGACATTCTGGACTCTATTGTCACATATACCAACCAATATATAGACATTATAAAGGACAAGTACATCTGCAACAGAACCATCAAGCCCACAGATGAAATAGAACTGCTTGCTTTTTTTAGATTACTGTACCTTGCAGGAGCTTATAGGGCAAATAGACAAAGTTTGAAGGAACTTTGGGGTAAAGATGGGGATGGAGTTGAAAAATTTAGCCTTGTTATGTCCATAAACAGATTCAAGATTCTAATTCGTTGCCTTCGGTTTGACGACAGAACTACCCGAACCGAACGCAAAACACATGACCGACTTGCTCCAATTCGTGATATATTTCAAAGATTTGTTGTAAACTGTAAACAAAGTTATTACCCTGGAGAGAATCTCACTATTGACGAAATGCTCCCTGGTTTTCGTGGTAGATGTGCCTTTCGTCAATATATTCCATCAAAGCCAAACAAATATGGAATAAAAATGTATGCCCTTGTTGATGCCAGTAAGACCTACACTTACAACCTGGAAGTTTATGCAGGAAAACAACCAGAAGGTCCTTACTGTGTGAGCAACAAACCCATTGATGTTGTAAAAAGACTGGCTGAACCCTTATTTGGATCGGGTCGCAATATTACAGCTGACAATTGGTTTACAAGTTGTGATCTGATTGATTATCTGAAAATTCAGAAGCTGTCATATGTGGGAACTGTAAGAAAAAACAAAAGGGAATTGCCGCCACAGTTTGTAAGTGTGAAAGAGAGACAACAGTACAGCAGTATGTTTGCATTCCATAATGGAAAGGCTTTAGTTTCCTATGTACCACATGCCAAAAAAATCGTACTTCTTCTATCAACACTTCATGATGATGCTGCCATCGATCCTGGAACTGGGGCAGAAAAAAAAACGGAGATAATTACATTTTACAATGCCACCAAAGGGGGTGTGGATACAGCAGATCAGATGTGCTCCACTTTCAACGTCAGCAGAAACATCAAACGCTGGCCAATGGTCATATTTTTTGCTATGTTGAATTTGGGTGGTATAAATTCACAAGTAATTTATCTTGAAAACAAGCCTGAACCACTCCGTAGACGATTGTATCTGAAAAAATTGGCCCATGAACTAGTACTTGGAGAGCTACGCAGGAGAAGCGTGAAAACATTCGGTATCCGCTCTCGCCTTCAAGTTCAGCTCAAAAGGTTCCCCCAGAAGATGATGGTGAAAAGTCACCATCTGCACCACCTCACAAAAGAAGGAGATGCACCACCTGCCAAACGGAAAGCGGAACCAGAAGGCTTTCAAATTATGAATGTCTCAAATGTCATAAAGCAATTTGCCTGACACATGCAAAAATGGTGTGTAATTCTTGCTATTTGCTCTGCAAGTGTGACTTTTCTGGGGAAACCTCAGCATCTACTTCTGATTGAATATGTTTTTAATAGTACTTAAGGTACCTTAAAATTAAGTTTGTGTTCAAAAATTTTCTTTGTACATTTTTTTGAGAGAGTCGAACTGGGGACTATTTGGCGGGAGTTTTGAAAAGTTTGTATTTCATAGTTATTAGTTTTATGTTAAGTAAATGTTTTTTTTGCAACTGATTATGTGTAGTCTCTTTTATTACATCCCTATGAAGGTCACTGATCACTTTTAGAGCACTGAAATTGCAAACATTAGATATTATAGGTATTTTTCCAGCAGGCGCCTGACAGGCACATTGTATGTGAACTCGTTAGTCCGAATATTGTATGTGACGGAGGGTTAAGCAAGTTGAAGTTGAAATGATCTCCAAAAGGCCTAAAGTAAAAGAAAACAAAAGACTGAATGTCACTTCCGAAAAGAAGACAGGTGTGTACAGGTTCAAACTAAGAGTAGCCATTTTCATATGTAAACAGGTAACAGTACTTAGCTGAGCGGGCACCATCCAATTAAAATAAGCAAAGGGGATCACCAACTGCATACCATATATACATGTAACACAACGAAGAAACGTGTATGCAGAAAAATTGGGATCACCACAATAAGTATATGGATATAAAAATCAACTTTATTTGGGAACAAAAACACAAAACATTAAAAACACTTAAAACCCATGTCAAAACTTGGGGTAATGGGTCCACATGAATATCAGGTAAAATACCATCAAAAACAGCATAACACTAAACAGCCACTATATAGCAGAATACATAAGCATAGGTAGATCCTTCATTGCAGTCAAAGATGATACAAATAATCCTAGTATGAACAGGTCCTAATGGCAGAGATAAACACACTCTAACAGATAAGAGCACATAGGTACATTCCACATAAGCAGCAACACATGCTGACACGGGAGGAGAAAGATAGTATGTATTCCTCCAGATAAAGTCCCCCGTAGCAAAAAGGATCTCACCTAGCCTCTCAGAAAGGATTTAGCCTATAGTTAGGATATATCACACACATGAAATCTGCATGAAGTCTGCTGGGCTGTGTGAGTGCTAGCAGTGTGGTCTTAGCACCTTTCTTCGTTGTGTTACAATTTCATATGTAACTAACAAATAAAGTTGCTCTCTGTAGTGTTATAGCATCAAAACAGGAAATATATAAAACACTAGCTGAAGAGCCCGGCGTTGCCTGGGCATAGTAAATATCTGTGGTTAGTTATAGCACCTCACTTGTCTTATTTTCCCATCACGCTTCTCATTTTCCCAATCACATCTTTCATTTTCCCCCTCACACCTCTCATTTTCTCCCTCACTCCTCTCATTCCCCCCTAACACTTGTCATTTCAACCTCACATCTGTCATTTTCTGATCACTCCACTATTTTTCCTCTCTCCTCTCATTTTGCACTCACACCTTTTCATTTTCACCTCACACCTCTCATTTTCACCTCATCACCTCAGTATATACATGTTTGTCATCTCCCTTATATATAGTATACATCTGTATGTCATCTCCTGTATATAGTATATACCTGTATGTCATCTCCCCTGTGTATAGTATATACCTGCTGTGTGTCATCTCCCCTATATATAGTATATACCTGAATGTCATCTCCTTCTATATATAGTATATACCTGTATGTCATCTCCTCCTGTATATAGTATATACCTGTGTGTCATCTCCCCTGTATATAGTATATATCTGTGTGTCATCTCCCCTGTATATAGTATATATCTGTGTGTCATCTCCTCCTGTATATAGTATATACCTGCATGTCATCTTCTATATATAGCATATACCTGTATGTCATCTCCTCCTGTATATAGTATATACCTGTATGTCATCTCCTCCTGTATATATATGTACTTGTATGTCATCTCCTCCTCTATATAGTATATACCTGTATATAATATATATCCGTGTCATCTCCCCTGTATATAGTATATATCTGTATGTCATCTCCTCCTGTATTAGACCTCGTTCACACGTTATTTGCTCAGTATTTTTACCTCAGTATTTGTAAGCTAAATTGGCAGCCTGATAAATCCCCAGCCAACAGGAAGCCCTCCCCCTGGCAGTATATATTAGCTCACACATACACATAATAGACAGGTCATGTGACTGACAGCTTCCGTATTTCCTATATGGCACATTTGTTGCTATTGTAGTTTGTCTGCTTATTAATCAGATTTTTATTTTTGAAGGATACCAGACTTGTGTGTGTTTTAGGGCGAGTTTCGTTTGTCAAGTTGTGTGTGTTGAGTTGCGTGTGGCAACATGCATGTAGCGACATTTGTGAGATGAGTTTTGTGTGGCAACATGCGTGTAGCAACTTTTTGTGTGTCGAGTTGCATGTGACAGGTTAGTGTAGCAAGTTGTGTGCAGCAAGTTTTGCGCATGGCGAGTTTTGCGAGTGGCGAGTTTTATGTGTGGTGCCTTTTGAGTATGTGAAAGTTTTGTGTGAGGCAACTTTTGCATGTGTTGCAACTTTTGTGCATGTGGCAATTTTTCCGCGTGTGCAAGTTTTGCATGTGGCGAGTTTTCCATGAGGTGAGTTTTGCACTTGTGGCGAGTTTTGCAAGAGCCTAGTTTTTGCATGTGGCGAGTTCTGCGCGTGGCGAGTTTTGAGTGGCGACTTTTGTGTTTCGACTTTTATGTGGCGAGGTTGGTGTATTTGTGGTGAAATGTGTGCTGAGGGTAATATGTGTTCAAGCATGTGGTAGTGTGTGGTGCATTTTGTGTGTGTGTTTATATCCCCGTGTGTGGTGAGTATCCCATGTCGGGGCCCCACCTTAGCAACTGTACGGTATATACTCTTTGGCACCATTGCTCTCATTCTTTAAGTCCCCCTTGTTCACATCTGGCAGCTGTCAATTTGCCTCCTTCACTTTTCCTTTCATTTTTTCGCATTATGTATATAGGAGCAAAATTGCTTGGTGAATTGGAAAGCGCAGGGTTAAAATTTCACCTCACAACATAGCCTATGACGCTCTCGGGGTCCAGACGTGTGACTGTGCAAAATTTTGTGGCTGTAGCTGCGACGCCTCCAACACTGTTCCTTTCACTTTTTCCCCATTATGTAGATAGGGGCAAAATTGTTTGGTGAATTGGAAAGCACAGGGTTAAAATTTCACCTCACAACATAGCCTATGACACTCTCGGGGTCCAGACGTGTGACTGTGCAAAATTTTGTAGCTGTAGCTGCGACGCCTCCAACACTTTTCCTTTCACTTTTTTCCCCATTATGTAGATAGGGGCAAAATTGTTTGGTGAATTGGAACGTGCGGGGTTAAAATTTCGCCTCACAACATAGCCTATGACGCTCTCGGGGTCCAGACGTGTGACTGTGCAAAATTTTGTGGCTGTAGCTGCGACGGTGCAGATGCCAATCCCGGACATACACACATACACACACACACACATACACACATTCAGCTTTATATATTAGATGAATTGCATTGCTGCTCTAGAAAATAGAAAAAAATAGAAAATACTTAAATACTTAGCTTTTTAATTTGTTAATTTGTGTACTGTGAGGAGTAAAAGAGTAACAATGTTTTGAACTTTTGAGTTTTCAGGCTTCATATCTCACCATTCACTAATGCTTTGATCGTAATTTTATAGTCAATCATCTTTACTATCTCATACTTAAATTTGACTTGCAACTATTTAGCATATGATCACGTAGTTATGGAGATTATTGTCATGTCACTGCATTGTTATCGTTTTTTTCCTGGTGCGGGAAAAATATTTTTTTTCCTGAATACTGCAAAATACAACCTGTTTTCAAGCAAGCTAATAGCTCAGTATATTATTAGGTTGATTCCCAAGTGAAAGGTCATTGGATTGAATAGAGGAGCAGCCATGAAGATGATTTCCTAAGAAAAGAGAAACAGCATCATCTATCTCATCAAAGCAGTCTCTTGGCCAAGAAAATTGCCTAATTACAGTACATAATGTGAGTGCCATGAAAGTTGAAAGAATACAAAATGAAATCTTTCTATCAATTCAGAAGCCAAAAAGTGGACATCCAAGTAAAATATCAAAGTCAACAAGTCAGCTCATCCCAAGTTCTATTAGTTCTGGAGCAACAAACATTAGAGGTGGCTCGTCTGCTTCAAAATAGTGAGATTACAGACGTTGACGCAAGCACCTTGCGACACACATTATACAATTCTGTAATGATGGCCCGAAAAAAGGTGAAGAAGCTTCAACTTCAATATTGTCATAAGAAGCATAGGTTTGAGTTTGTAAAAAAGTACAAAAAGTAGACATTTAACCCATCAACGACCGCCGCTAATCCTTTTAATGGCGGCAGTTAAGGGTACTTAAACCTCAGTGTAGCTTTTTAATGGTGCTGATAAATAAGTGTATAGCGCCTCACAGGCTCAGAATTTCTCCAGGGCATCGGCTACCTGGGGTAGCTGAGACCCCAGAAAACATGGTTTGGGTCAATTTTTAAGGACTCCAGTGTTGTGGTCGCCATTAGTAATCGAATAAAGGCAACCACAAAAAAAGTCCAATTTCCCATTTAACTTCTCTCTCCTCTGATGTGATTGCACATCAGAGGGGAGGGAAATGGGGTCCCCCGATCCTCCCCAGTACCTCCGGAGTCCTTGCAATTTCCCGTGAAGTCCCCCAGGCCACTGGTGTCTTCTTCCAGAAAGAAAATGGCGGGTGCATGCGCAGTTTGCCCGCCAAGATCTGCCGGCCAGCACCCGGTAACAATAGGACATTTTTCCTATTGGTTCATTTTGACTACTGTGATAGGGTCTATCACAGTGATCAAAATAAAAAATAGTAAATCAAACCCCCCTTTATCACCCCTTTAGTTAGGTAAAATAATAAAATAAAATAAATGTACAGTGGGTATGGAAAATATTCAGACCCCTTTAAATTTGTCACTGCATCCATTAGGTAAATTCAAAAACATAGTAACATAGTAACATAGTTAGTAAGGCCGAAAAAAGACATTTGTCCATCCAGTTCAGCCTATATTCCATCATAATAAATCCCCAGATCTACGTCCTTCTACAGAACCTAATTGTATGATACAATATTTTTCTGCTCCAGGAAGACATCCAGGCCTCTCTTGAACCTCTCGACTGAGTTCGCCATCACCACCTCCTCAGGCAAACAATTCCAGATTCTCACTGCCCTAACAGTAAAGAATCCTCTTCTATGTTGGTGGAAAAACCTTCTCTCCTCCAGACGCAAAGAATGCCCCCTTGTGCCCGTCACCTTCCTTGGTATAAACAGATCCTCAGCGAGATATTTGTATTGTCCCCTTATATACTTATACATGGTTATTAGATCGCCCCTCAGTTGTCTTTTTTCTAGACTAAATAATCCTAATTTCGCTAATCTATCTGGGTATTGTAGTTCTCCCATCCCCTTTATTAATTTTGTTAATAAAGTTAATTTTTTTCTCATTAATGTACACTCTGCACACCATCTTGACTGAAAAAAACAGAAATGTAGACATTTTTGCAAATGTATTAAAAAAGAAAAACAATATCACATGCTCATAAGTATTCAGACCCTTTGCTCAGTATTGAGTAGAAGCACCTTTTTGAGCTAGTACAGCCATGAGTTTTCTTGGGAATGATGCAACAAGTTTTTCCATACCTGGATTTGGGGATCCCCTGCCATTCTTCCTTGCAGATCCTCTCCAGTTCCGTAAGGTTGGATGGTGAACTTTGGTGGACAGACATTTTCAGGTCTCTCCAGATATGCTCAATCGGGTAGGTCAAGGCTCTGGCTGGGCAAGTCAAGAATGGTCACAGAGTTGTTCTGAAGCTAGTCCTTTGTTATTTTAGCTGTGTGCTTAAGGTCATTGTCTTGTTGGAAGGTGAACCTTCGGCAAAGTCAGAGGTCCAGAGCACTCTGGAAGAGGTTTTTATCCAGGATACCTCTGTACTTGACCACTTTCATGTTTCCTTCAATGGAAACCAGTCATCAAGTCCCTGCAGCTGAAAAACACCCCTATAGCATGATGTTGCCACCACCATGTTTCACTGTAGTTATTGTATTAGGCAGTTTGTGAGCAGTGCCTTGTTTTCTCCACACATACTGCTTAGAATTATCACCAAAAAGGTCTATCTTCACTTTATCAGACCAGAGAATCTTATTTCTCATAGTCTGGGAGTCCTTCATGTGTTTTTTAGCAAACTCTATGCGCGCTCTCATATGTCTTGCACTGAGGAGAGGCTTCCGTCAGGCCACCCTGCCATAATGGCCCAACTGATGGAGGACTGCAGTGAAAGTTGACTTTGTGGAGCTCCCCAAGGCTATTCTCCCACAATTGCTCAATTTGGCTGTACGGCGAGGTCTAGGAAGACTTTTGGTGGTCCAAAACTTATTTCATTTAAGGATTATGGAGGCCACTATGCTCTTAGGAACCTTGAGTACTGCAGAAATTATTTTATAACCTTGGCCAGATCTGTGCCTTGACACATTCGGTCTCTGAGCTCCTTGGCCAGTTCCTTTGACCTCATGATTCTCATTTGGTCTGACATGAATTGTGAGCTGTGAGGTCTTAAATAGACAGGTGTGTGCCTTTCCAAATAAAGTCCTATCAGTTTAATTAAACACTGCTGGACTCCAGTAAAGGAGTAGAACCATCTCAAGGAGGGTTTAAAGTAAATGGACATCATGTCACTTAAATATGAGTGTCTGAGCAAAGTGTCTTAATACTTATGACCATGTTGTTAGGCATTGGGATTCTCCTGCTGCACAGGGTAGATCCCAAGCTTTGTCTGCCTCAGCGGTCCCCTATTCGGACTGCTGCGGGTGCTGCAGAGCATAGAAGTCGGCCCCAGCATCTTGCTCAGGCTCATGGTGTATGCTTGTTTACTTGTGGCTCTCCAGCCAAGTCCTTAGTAACCAGTAATATTCAGGTGCAGTCCAGCATACTGGAGTCTAAGTCCAGAGATCACCGCACTGAGCATGTCCATGAGGTGGCATCTTCTCATTGTTGGTCGGACGTCAGCTGCTTCGGTGATGTGGCAGTGCCAGATTGGTCCATGGACAAAGTCCTGTCTGACTGGACATGAGCCTAGTCTTTAAAAGGTTCTCTGAGGTGCACCCAGAGCTCTAGTATAATTTTATGTATGGCTATGTGAGTGGAGTCTCTACCACTCTGTCTGCAAGTGTTGAGTGTGAGGAAAGAAAAAAACTTGTTCCAGCTCCATATCCATAAAATTCAAACTTGGTCCTTTATTGATCCATTAAAAAGACAGTAGATGTGTAGCTCTCCAAGTAGTAAAATGAGAGAAAGAGCTATGCGTTTCGATCACTAAAGATATTTGTCAAAGCTATGCACATAACGCATAATCAACATTATATAGACACCATTCACCAATAAAATAGTACAATAAAGTCACATGACAAATCCAAGGTCCTAAACATACAACAAAATACAAATTTAAAATAAGAAATCGGATTGGATCGGCCGATATTTAAAAAATATCGGATATCGCCGATACCGATACCCGATACCAATGCAAGTCAATGGGACGAAAATATCGGAATTAAAATAAACCCTTTCTTTCCTTGTAGGTTCATTCTACATGAAGGAAAACAACTAAGAATAATGTAGGATGTATTGGGGGAGGTGGCGGAGACATTAAAGGCATAGAGGTTTAGCCCAATCAAATAGAATAGCAGGAATTTTTTTTTTAAGACGTTCGGAGTTACAAAGATTGACTATGTTAAGATATTTTTTATTTTGTCAGATATTGATGTTTCACTACTTCCGTGCCCTTCACCTTTTTTTTTACTTCTCCCACACTTTCTTCTTCACCATCATCAGCATCTTTGACATCAACTTCTTCTTCACCTTATTAATCTTCTTCATCTTCTACCTATTATTTTTTTTGTTACATTCTTCATATTATTTTTATTCAACTATTATTCTTCTTCATATTCTCATTCTTCATCATATTCTTATTTGTGACAGGCATTCCTGTAGTTGTTATCTATAAAAGTTTGAAGATTACACCTTCCGTTCTGCCTGTCACAAAAGAGTTACATTTGTCTGCGTTCAGTTTGGCCTGCAGCATCAGGCTTTATCCAGGGGCACCACTGCTTAGTCTTCTTCTGCTTATAATTTAGATAATATCTTTTGCTCTGATATTAAGTGTTATGCTTAATGTTCTTCTGCTCTTTGTTCTGCAGCCTCTTGTTCTTCTGCTTCTCGGTCTTCCATGTCGTCGTCTCCGGAGTCGTCGTCGTCGTCGTCGTCATCATCGGGGTGGTCTTCAGGGTCATCGTCTCCAGGGTCATCGTCATCTCAGTGGTTGTCATCTCTGGTGTCATCATCATCTTAGGGGTGGTCTTCCGGGTCGTCGTCTTTAGGGTCTTGAACTTGGAAATGTAGCAGAATGTTATGAACTGGTGATTAAGAACCACAATGGACCTAGTGGTTAAGAGCACACAAGTGACCTGATAGTTACTAATAACATAGGACGAGCTCTGAGACGTGGGAACTCTGCTTACCACAATCCCTAATCCTATCATACCACACTAGAGGTAGCCGTGGAGCGCTCCTGACTAGTGTTGAGCGATACCGTCCGATACTTGAAAGTATCGGTATCGGATAGTATCGGCCGATACCCGAAAAATATCGGATATCGCCGATACTGATATCCGATACCAATACAAGTCAATGGGACATCAAGTATCGGAAGGTATTCTCATGGTTCCCAGGGTCTGAAGGAGAGGAAACTCTCCTTCAGGCCCTGGGATCCATAGGGAGGTGTAAAATAAAGAATAAAAATAAAAAATATTGATATATTTACCTCTCCGGCGGCCCCTGAACTCAGCGCGGGTAACCGGCAGGCTTCGTTGTTCAAAATCAGCGCTTTTAGGACCTGAGAATCACGTCCCGGCTTCTGATTGGTCGCGGGCCGCCCATGTGACCGCCACGCGACCAATCACAAGCCGCGACGTCACCGCAAGCTATTGACGCGCTCATTTTTAAAAATGAGCGCGTTAATGGCTTTGAAAGACATAGCGGCTTGTGATTGGTCGCGTGGCCGCGACCAATCACAAGCCGCGACGTCACCGCAAGCTATTGACGCGCTCATTTTAAAAATGAGCGCGTCAATAGCTTGCGGTGACGTCGCGGCTTGTGATTGGTCGCGGCCACGCGACCAATCACAAGCCGCTATGTCTTTCAAAGCCATTAACGCGCTCATTTTTAAAAATGAGCGCGTCAATAGCTTGCGGTGACGTCGCGTCTTGTGATTGGTCGCGGCCACGCGACCAATCACAAGCCGCTATGTCTTTCAAAACCATTAACGCGCTCATTTTTAAAAATGAGCGCGTCAATAGCTTGCGGTGACGTCGCGGCTTGTGATTGGTCGCGTGGCGGTCACATGGGCGGCCCGCGACCAATCAGAAGCCGGGACGTGATTCTCAGGTCCTAAAAGCGCTGATTTTGAACAACGAAGCCTGCCGGTTACCCGCGCTGAGTCCAGGGGCCGCCGGAGAGGTAAATATATCAATATTTTTTATTTTAATTCTTTATTTTACAGATCCCTATGTATCCGATACCGATACCCGATACCACAAAAGTATCGGATCTCGGTATCGGAATTCCGATACCGCAAGTATCGGCCGATACCCGATACTTGCGGTATCGGAATGCTCTACACTACTCCTGACCAGACCTAGGCGCCTCGGGCACAGCCTGAGAAAATAGCTAGCCCTGAAGATAGAAAAATAAGCCTACCTTGCCCCAGAGAAATTCCCCAAAGGAAAAGGCAGCCCCCCACATATAATGACTGTGAGTATAGATGAAAATACAAACACAGAGATGAAATAGATTTTAGCAAAGTGAGGCCCGACTTACTGAATAGACCGAGGATAGGAAAGATAGCTTTGCGATCAGCACAAAAACCTACAAACAACCACGCAGAGGGCGCAAAAAGACCCTCCGCACCGACTAAAGGTACGGAGGTGCTCCCTCTGCGTCTCAGAGCTTCCAGCAAGCAAGAAAAACCAATATAGCAAGCTGGACAGAAAATATAGCAAACAAAAGTACCGTATATACTCGAGTATAAGCCGACCCGAGTATAAGCCGACCACCCTAATTTTGCCACAAAAAACTGGGAAAACTTATTGACTCGAGTATAAGCCTAGGGTAGAAAATGCAGCATTTACCGGTGAATTTCAAAAATAAAAATAGATGCTCCATACCGTTCATTATTGCCCCATAGATGCTCCATATACAACTGTGCTATATAGAATGCTCTGCACCGTTGATTATGGCCCCATAGATGCTCCTTATAATGCTGTGCCATATATGCTCTGCACCTTTGATTATGGCCCCATAGATGCTCCTTATAATGCTGTGCCATATATGCTCTGCACCTTTGATTATGGCCCCATAGGTGCTCCTTATAATGCTGTGCCCCATATATGCTCTGCACCTTTATGGCCCCATAGGTGCTCCTTATAATGCTGTGCCCCATTTATGCTCTGCACCTTTATGGCCCCATAGGTGCTCCTTATAATGCTGTGCCCCATATATGCTCTGCACCTTTATGGCCCCATAGGTGCTCCTTATAATGCTGTGCCCCATATATGCTCTGCACCTTTATGGCCCCATAGGTGCTCCTTATAATGCTGTGCCCCTTATATGCTCTGCACCTTTATGGCCCCATAGGTGCTCCTTAGAATGCTGCTGGTGCTGCCATAAAAAAAAAAATAAATAAATCACATACTCACCTCTCTTCTCAGGACGCCGGCGCTTTCAATAATTACCTGCTCCTCTGCGGCTCCGTCTCCAGCACTGACGCTCAGCAGAGGGCGCGCACTGACTACGTCACAGCGCCCTCTAACCCGAGCGTCATTGCTAGAGGACGCTGCAGACGGAGCCGGAGCGAGGAGCAGGTAATTATAGCGCTGCGCTCCCCTTACCTGCTCCTGGCCCGGTCCCTGCAGTCCCTGGCTTCTCCGGCGCTGCAGCTTCTTCCTGTAATTGAGCGGTCACATGGCACTGATCATTTACAGCAATGAATATGCGGCTCCTCCCCTATGGGGGTGGAGCTGCCTATTCATTTCTGTAATGAGCGGTGCCATGTGACCGCTCAGTGCAGGAAGAATCTGCAGCGCCGGAGAAGCCAGGGACTGCAGAGACCGCGCTGGGAGCAGGTAAGTATGATTACACAGCCCCCGCTCCCCCTCCCCTGCTGACACCCGGGTATATGACTTGAGTATAAGCCGAGAGGGGGACTTTCAGCCCAAAAAAATGGGCTGAAAATCTCGGCTTATATTCGAGTATATACGGTAACACAAGCAAAACTTAGCTTATGCAGGGCAGACAGGCCACAAGAACGATCCAGGAGAGAGCAAGACCAATACTGGAACATTGGCTGGAGGCCAGGAACAAAGAACTAGGTGGAGTTAAATAGAGCAGCACCTAACGACTTAACCTCGTCACCTGAGGAAGGAAACTCAGAAGCCGCAGCCCTACTCACATCCACCAGAGGAAGCTCATAGACAGAACCAGCCGTAGTACCACTCATGACCACAGGAGGGAGCTTGACCACAGAATTCACAACAGCAGAAGGTACTAGAAGGCTGAGAAAATGCCGGGAACCAGCTGATGGAACTGGAACTCGGATGGCTACCTGAAGGTCCAAGAGCCAATGGAACTACCGAGGACCAGCTGACGTTACTGGAACCCGGTTACTAAGCAGGAGGTACCCGTGCCAGAAAGCACTACCAAGGACCACCTGACGTTGGTGGAACTCGGATACCCAGAAGGAGGCACGTAAGCCAAAGGCTGTGCCTCAAACCAGCTGACGGTGCTGGAACCAGGATGGGGAGCAGAAGGTACAAGAGCAAAAGACACTGCCGCGAACCAGCTGATGGTACTGGAACCCGGATGGGTAGCCGAAGGTCCAAGAGCCAATGGAACTACCGAGGACCAGCTGACGTTACTGGAACCCGGTTACTAAGCAGCAGGTACCCGTGCCTGAAAGCACTACCTAAGACCACCTGACGTTGGTGGAACTCGGATACCCAGAAGGAGGCACGTAAGCCAAAGGCTGTGCCTGAAACCAGCTGACGGTGCTGGAACCAGGATGTGGAGCAGAAGGTCAACAGGAGAAGAGAGAACAGCAAGGCCGCGAGGCTGCCGTAGTTACCGAACACCAACAGTCCTACAGGGGGAGCTTGGCCTACTGGCACTACAGAACCAGCCTTGATTGCCACTTCCCGCAGCCCACATAGGAAGCTCCTAAACTGGAGGCACCATGGAGTTAGCTAACCCGATCGCAACACGACGGGACAATGTATAGGCGTGTAAATGACCTTGACACTACCCGGAACCAGCTGATGGTGCTGGAACCAGGCTGGGCACGAGGGAGTACCCATGACAAAGACACTGCCGAGAACCAGCTGACGGTCCTGGAACCCGGATGCGTTGCCCAAGTGTGCAAGAGCCAATGGCACGACCGAGGACCAGCTGACGGTGCTGGAACCCGGTTACTAAGCAGGAGGTACCCGTGCTAAAAGCACTACCAAGGACCGCCTGACGTTGGCGGAACTCGGATACCCAGAAGGAGGCACCTAAGCCAAAGGCTCTGCCCAGAACCAGCTGACGGTGCTGGAACCAGGATGTAGAGCAGAAGGTCCACAGGAGAATAGAGAACAGCTAGGCCGCGAGGCTGCCGCAGTTACCGAACACCAGCAGTCCTAGAGGGGGAGCTTGGCCTACTGGCACTACAGAACCAGCCTTGATTGCCACTTCCCGCAGCCCACATAGGAAGCTCCTAAACTGGAGGAACCATGGAGTTTGCTAACCCGACCGCAACGCGACGGGACAACGTATAAGCGTGTAAGTGACCTTGACACTACCCGGAACCAGCTGACGGTGCTGGAACCAGACTGGGCAGGAGGGAGTACCCATGAAAAAGACACTGCCGAGAACCAGCTGACGGTACTGGAACCTGGATGCATTGCCCAAGTATGCAAGAGCCAATGGCATGACCGAGGACCAGGTGACGGTGCTGGAACTCAGTTACTAAGCAGGAGGTACCCATGCTACAAAGCACTACCAAGGACTGCCTGACGTTGGCGGAACTCGGATACCCAGAAGGAGGCACCTAAGCCAAAGGCTCTGCCCAGAACCAGCTGACGGTGCTGGAACCAGGATGTGGACCTATTCAAGATTGTCTTCCTAGAGCCTCAACTAGCGGTGTTGGAGCAAAGGGTCAGCAGGGGGAGCAGAGTGTAGGCCGAAGCCTGCACTGGAGGCAGCTTTGTGTCTGCGTGGCATTTGCAGGACACGTTGCCAGCTACACAGCAGGGGAACAGCTGGCATTGCTGAACCCCACTGACACATTGGCGGGTGTTTTTATCTGTGCAGCCAGCACTTCCGGGCACCATCTGGTGGTGTTAGAGCCCAGGGTCAGCAGGAGGAGGAGAGGAGCAGAGTGTAGGCCGAAGCCTGCACTGGAGGAAGTTTTAGGTCTGTTGTGTCTGCGTGGCATTTGCAGGACACTTTGCCGGCTACACAGCAGGGGAACAGCTGGCGTTGTTGAACCCCACTGACACATTGACGGGTATTTTTCTCTGTGCAGCTAGCACTTCCGGGCACCAACTGGTGGTGTTAGAGCCCAGGGACAGCACGAGGAGATGAGTGTAGGCGGAGCAAGTTGAAAGGGAACCTTTAACCCCCCCCAGGCATTTGTTGCTGAAAGAGCCATCTTGTACAGCACTAATGCTGCAAAAGGAAAAGGTGGCTCTTGTAATTATGCTCCTTGCAAACGCTGAACTAGACACTTATGAAATGTGTCCCCTCACACCGTAAAACCGTCCCGGAGGTGGGAATTTCCTTTGTAATGTGACGCAGCACAGCCGTCATTCCTACCCCCTTAGTGCCGTGCACCGCCTCCTCAGCGTTGTTTGAATCTGTCCCGGAGCCTGCACTGTTATGTTATCCCTTGGCCATGCACACTTAGTGCTGCCCGTCTTCTAACATAATTTGGTGTCAAGCTGGCTGCGCCTGTGCGTCCACGCTGCCCGAGATCCCACCTCGCAGTGTCATCTAATGTAATCCCACTGCGGGCCTGGGATCCATGGGCATGCGCAGTGCATATCCTCGCCTCTCACTCCCCTCCTTCCGACTTCTTCAGACTGTGCGGCGTCACGGCCGTGGCATGCTATTAGGGATCAGCTGATGCCGCACAGTCTGAAGAGGCCGGAAGGAGGGGAGTGAGAGGCAAGGACATGCACTGTGCATGCCCATGGATCCCAGGCCCGCAGTGGGATTACATTAGATGACACTGTGAGGTGGGATCTCGGGCAGCGTTGCCGCACAGGCGCAGCCAGCCTGACACCAAATGATGTCAGAAGACGGGCAGCGCTAACTGTGCATGGCCGAGGGATAACATAACAGCGCAGGGTCCATGACAGAATCAAACAACGCTGAGGAGGCGGCGCACGGCGCCAAGGGGGTAGGAATGACGGCTGTGCTGCATCACATAACAAAGGAAAGTCCCACCTCCAGGATGGGGTAACGGTGTGAGGAGACACATTTCATAAGTGTTAGGTTCAGCGTGTGCAAGGAGCACAACGAAAATAGGCACCTTTTCCTTGTGCAGCATTACTGCTGCACAAGGTGGCTCTTTCAGCAACAAATGCCTGGGGGGGTGGACAGGTTCCCTTAAATTTTAGTTGTGCCAGCGTGGCGGTCGCATGACACATTGCCGGATACAAAGCAGGGGAGCAGCAGGCGTGACTGAACCCCACTAACACATTGGCGAGGTGTTTGGCTCTGTGCAAACAGCACTTCCGGGCAGCAACCAGCAGTGTTGGAGCCCAGGGACAGCAGGAGGAGCAGAGTGTAGGCTGCACTGGAGGCATGTAAATGTCTGTTAGTGTGCCAGCGTGGCGGTCCCATGACACGTTGCCAGATACACAGCAGGGGAGAAGCTGACGTTGCTGAACCCTAATAACATGGCAGCAAGTGTTAACTGTGCAGCCAGCACTTCCAGGCACCAACTGGCAGTGTTAGAGCCCAGGGACAGCAGGAGGAGCAGATTGGAGGTATTGCCGCACATACAGCTGGGGAACAGCTGACGTTACTGAACCCCAATAACAGAGGAGCGACTGTTGACTGTGCGGACAGCACTTCCAGGCACCAACTGGCGGTGTTAGAGCCCAAGGACAGCAGGAGGAGCAGATTGGAGGTATTGTCGCACATACAGCTGGGGAACAGCTGACGTTACTGAACCCCAATAACAGAGGAGCGACTGCTGACTGTGCGGACAGCACTTCCAGGCACCAACTGGCGGTGTTAGAGCCCAGGGACAGCAGGAGGAGCAGATTGGAGGTATTGCCGCACATACAGCTGGGGAACAGCTGACGATACTGAACCCCAATAACAGAGGAGCGACTGTTGACTGTGTGGACAGCTCTTCCAGGCACCATCTGGCGGTGTTAGAGCCCAGGGACAGCAGGAGGAGCAGATAGGAGGTTTTGCCAGATACACAGCTGGGAATCAGCTGATGTTACTGAAACCCAATAACACGGCAGCAAGTGTTAACTATGCAGCCAGCACTTCCAGGCACCAACCAGCGGTGTTAGAGCCCAGGGACAGCAGGAGGAGCAGAGGAACAGAGTGTAGGCCGAAGCCTGATTGGAACAAATTGAAAGGGAACCTTTAACCCCCCCAAGGCATTTGTAGCTGAAAGAGCCATCTTGTGCAGCACTAAGGATGCAAAAGGAAAAGGTGGCTCTTTTAATTATGCTCCTTGCAAACACAGAACTAAACACTTATAAAATGTGTCCCCTGATACCGTGAAACCGTCCCGGAGGTGGGAATTTCCTTCATAATGGGACGCAGCACAGCCGTCATTCCTACCCCCTTGGTGCCGTGCGCCGCCTCCTCAGCGTTGTTTGAAGCTGTCTCTGTTGTGGATTCCGCTCTTGGGCTCCTTCCGGTGGTTGTAAGTGGCACTTTTGTGAGTTCTGCTCTTGGGCTCCCTCTTTTGGTTTCTAGTGGTATGGCTGCTCCTTGGAGTTAGCTGTCATCAACTGCCTCCACTTATCGTCTCTTCTGCTCTGCTATTTAGGCCTGGCTTTTCCTTCAGCCAGTGCCACTTGTAAATGGTTCCTGGTTGGATTCACATCTCTTTGGATTTCCCTGTTATCCTGACTAGTTCAGCTAAGCTAAGTTTTTGCTTGCTCTTTAATGTCCATAGATTGTGGACTTATCCGTTCTGTGCTTTCTATGTTTGTCCAGCTTATCAGTATGAATTAATTCTGTCTTGCTGGAAGCTCTGGGAAGCAGATTTACCCTCCACACCTTTAGTCAGGTGTGGAGATTTTTGTAAACTCTGCATGGATTTTTTGTAGTGTTTTATACTGACCGCACAGTATTCCATCCTGTCCTATCTATTTAGCTAGACTGGCCTCCTGTGCTCATCCTGGTTTCATTCTGTGTATGTCTTTTCCCTCTCCACTCACAATCATTATTTGTGGGGGGCTAATCTATCCTTTGGGCATTTTCTCTGAGGCAAGATAGCTTTCCTGCTTCTATCTTTAGGGGTAGTTAGCTCCTAGGCTGTGACGAGATTCCTAGGGAGAGTTAGGAGCATTCCACGGCTACTTCTAGTGTTGTGTTGAGCTTAGGGACTGCGGTCAGTACAGTTACCACGTCCTTCAGAGCTCGTTCCATGTTGCTCTTAAACCACCAGATCATAACAGTCCCGGAGCCTGCACTGTTATGTTATCCCTTGGCCATGCACACTTAGCGCTGCCCGTCTTCTGACATCACGCTGTCCGAGATCCCACCTCGCAGTGTCGTCTAATGTAATCCCACTGCGGGCCTGGGATCCATGGGCATGCACAGTGCATATCCTCACCTCTCACTCCCCTCCTTCCGGCTTCTTCAGACTGTGCGGCGTCACGGCCGTGGCATGCTATTAGGGATCAGCTGACGGCACACAATCTGAAGAAGGCGGAGGGAGATGAGTGAGAGCCTGAGGTGAAGATATGCACTGCGCATGCCCATGGATCCCAGGCCCGCGGTGTGATTAAATCAGAAGACACTGCGAGGCGGGATCTCGGGAAGAGCGGCTGCACAGGTGCAGCCAGCCTGACACCAAATGATGTCAGAAGACGGGCAGCGCTAAGTGTGCATGGCCAAGGGATAACAGAACAGCCCAGGCTCCGGGACAGCTTCAAACAACACTGAGGAGGCGGCGCACGGCACCAAGGGGGTAGGAATGAAGGCTGTGCTGCGTCCCATTACGAAGGAAAGTCCCACCTCCGGGACGGTTTTACGGTATCAGTGGACACATTTTATAAGTGTTAAGTTCTGCGTGTGCAAGGAGCTAAACTAAAAGAGCTACCGTTTCCTTGTGCAGCATTACTGCTGCACAAGGTGGCACTTTCAGTAACAAATGCCTGGGGGGGGGACAGGTTCCCTTAAATTTCAGTTGTTGTGTCAGCGTGGCGGTCGCAGGACACATTGCCGGCTACACAGCTGGGGATCAGCTGACGTTACTGAAACCCAATAACACTGGGTCATATGTTTTGACTGCAGACGGCACTTCTGAGCCTCAACTGGTGGTGTTGGAGCCCAGGAATTACAGTTCAGGTGGTAGAAAGATGAACACAACAGGAGACCTGGATACTGTAGACACCCAATTATTTAATCAGGAAGATGAGTGGCAAATTCCTGCGAGATACAGGCCTGGTTCATTTTCAGCTGGGAGTACCAAATGAGTAATAATGGGAACTTTGGTTTCAGGTGGCCATCCAGGACGTCTGTTCAATGGTTTATTGGGGTGCATCCAAATTTGGAGCAGGCCTTGCATTCACTTCATGGGCAAACAGTATGGAAGTACCAAATGAATAATAATGGGAACTTTGGTTTCATATGGCCATCCAGGACATCTGCTCAAAGGGTTATTGGGGTGCATGTATCTTTGGGGCAGGGCAGGCCTTGCATTCAATGCATAGGCAAACTGTATGGGAGTACCAAATGAGTAATAATGGGAAGTTTGGTTTCCTGTGGCCATCCAGGACGTCTATTCATTGGGTTAATGGGGTGCATCCAAATTCGGGGTAGGTCTTGCTTTCAATTCATAGGCAATATCAGTATAGGAGACCCACTGTTTAATAATGGGAACAGCAAAGCATAGCCAGCTGATGGCTCTCTAATAATAGTGAGGACCGACTGCTGGCACTTTAAGAATAGTAAAGGCCACCTGATGGCCCTATAAAAATAGGCTTTGTGACTTTCAGAGTCCCTCCTTTATAAATGAAACAGGATGTGTCAGATGATGTGTCACACACCACCTGGCCTGATTAGGTTGTAAAATGCTAAAATGACATTTCCCAGTGAATGCATTTGTCTTGGTTGAAAAGTTGAAAATTGCATCAAAAACACTACATGTGAACATAGCCCAAGTGGTGGAGAAACATTTTTGGGGGGAGTTATCTATTTTGCTTTATATACAAATCATTATCCTGAAAAGGAAGCTCCTTAACATATTTCCAAGGAAAATGCATTTTGCTTTAGTTTTTGTATGTTTTATTGTGCACCTGCAAAAGTGGTATAAGACTCTGACAACATTGTTCACAGTAGTGACTTGGGAGTCAGAAATGCTTCCAGCGGTCTTCCCCATGATGTTCCCATGTCATTTGAGCACTGTTCCCATCTATTTCCAATGTTTTTAGACCCTAAAAAGACCCCTGGGGGAGGCAGCAGCAAAAATGCTCAAGCTTCCCATAGACTTACATTGAGGTTATTGCTCGGGTTGAGCACCCGAGCATTTCAATATAATTGACCCGAGCAACGAGAACCTGAGCATTTTAGTGCTCACCCATCACTGATGAAAACATGAAATATATGAAATATTTTATTAAATGTGTTAAAGATGACACATTTCCTTTGTATTTTAGGAAAAAGTTATATATACATACATTCATTTTTTACATTTTAAAAATTCCAAAAAGGATAATGGGGCGATGCAAAATTTTGAGCAGCATGCATGGTTAATGCCTAGTACCACCTCCTTTTGAAAATATCACAGTCCTGTTATATCTCCTTCCCCCCACTATACTATAATGACTCATAGATTTACATATGCACTGTGCATTTTACTATTATGGAGAAAAAAATACCCTATTTGATGTAGTATTGATGTTTTTTACCCTAACAGGCTAATTAAGGTCTTAAAGGGAATCTGTCACCTCATATTTCGTATATAAACTGCTGCCACCGCCATCAGAGGCATATCTACAGCATTCTGTAATGCTGTAGAAAAGCCCCCAATGTAACCTGAAAGATAAGAAAAACAAGTTAGATTACACTCACCCAGGGGCGGTCCAAGTTTGATCCTTTTCGATGGGCATTGCCGTCTGGGTCCAGTGTCTCCCATCTTCATACAATGACGTCCTCTTCTTTGCTTCCTGCCGAGGCTCCTGTGCAGGCGTACTTTATCTGCCTTGTTGAGGGCAGAGCAAAATACTGCAGTGCGTATGTTCTGGGAAAGGTCAAAGAGGCCCGGAGCCTGCGCACTGCAGTACTTTAGGCTGCCCTCAACAGAGCAGATAAAGTATGCCTGCGCTGGAGCTGTGGCAGGAAGCAAAGAAGAGGACGTCATCGTATGAAGATGGGAGGTGCCGGACTCGGACCGTGACACCCATAGGACCGGACCGAACTGGGTGAGTATAATCTAACTTGTTTTTCTTATCTTTCAGGTTCAGAATGATGTAGTTAAGCCCCTGATGGCGGTGGCCACAGTTTATATATGAAATATTAGGTGGCAGATTCCCTTTAAAGGGACCTTGTCACCCCAAAAACAGCATCTGAGCTAAGCCCACCGGCATCAGGGGCTTATCTACAGCATTCTGTAATGCTGTAGATAAGCCCCCAATGTAACCTGAAAGATGAAAAATAAAGTTTAGATTATACTCACCCAGGGGCGGTCCCAGTGCGGTCCGGTACGATGAGCATCGCAATACGGGTCCAGCACCTCCTATCTTCATTCGATGACGTCCTCCTCTTGTCTTCTTGCAGCGGCTCTGGCACAGGCATACTTTGTCTGATGTTGAGGGCAGAGCAAAATACTGCAGTGCGCAGGTGCCGGGAAAGGACAGAGAGCTCCGGCATCTGCGCACTGCAGGACTTTCCTCTGCCCTCAACAGGGCAGACAAAGTACGCTTGTGCTGGAGCCGCTGCAAGAATACAAGAAGAGGACGTCATTGAATGAAGATAGGAGGCGCTGGACCCGGATCGTGATTCCCATCAGACCGGACCGCATCAGGACCGCCCCTGGGTTAATATAATCTAACCTTTATTTCTCATCTTTCAGGTTACATCGGGGGCTTATCTACATCATTGCAAAATGCTGTAGATTAGCCCCTGATGCAGGTGGGCTTAGCTCAGATACGATTTTTGGGGTGACAGAGTCCCTTTAAATTTTGGTCAAAGTAATCTGAGCACACAAATCTCCAAGGGAGCCCAAACGTTTGCTTTGGCCTATTTTCCTTTTTGTAATTTTTAAAATGTAAAATATGAACATATTTATATATTTTGCCTAAAATGCTAATTCAATGTGTAATCTTTAACTTTAGACAATTTAGAGATCATTTTATCTTCAACTTGCTTAAAGGGAACCTGTCCGGTCCCCTTTGCCTCCAGAACCACCAGCGGTTGTGTCTCACAGAGGTGTAATAACATATTAAGTCGGCTGACTAGTCTTGGAACACTAATGCCCCTTTGACTAGTCAAAACCCTCATTCACATTTAAAAATGAACTTTAGAAATACTTTTTCAAAAAATCTGGTTATGTATGTCATGTAACACAGGGGCTGTTAGGGAATTTATATCTGCAGGCACAACTGCTGGTGGTTCTGAGGACACAGAGAACCTGACGAGTTCCCTTTATATGTTCACAATAACAGGAATTTTGACCAGAGGTACCCAAACAATTACACGTCACTATACATTTGATATGAACATTCTGTGTTCAGTTATGAATTAAAAGAGACATAGCTGTAGGAAACAGGAAAATAATACTTCCATTTTACAAAACGTTAATTCTACCTCACCTGGAATATGCAATATAATTTTGAGCACTAGAGAAGAGCTAAACGCTTCCCACATCCTTGGCCGCAGTCCACGTCAGGTCTCTCTGTCCAGGACTTGCCTAAATTTCCTGAGCAGGAAAATTACTACAAAGACTTTGTGGTAATTTTTCTGATGAAGGGGTCAGCTAGACCTTGAAAAGCGTTGAATAAACCACCAGAGTTCTTCATGATATATGAATTTGTATCATTGTGGCAGCGCGGATTTAACCCACAAATTATCCTTTACAAACGCCTCTGAGAAGGTCGCGTTGGCAGCCCGTGGATCTGAAGCAGCTGATACACACATGCTTTTGCTTTATGCCATCAGGTGAGCAGCTCCTTGTTAAAAGCTTCAATTACTCCGAAGGATAAGACCCTGTTTGCGCCTTTTTATCTCCTTAATTTACTAGTGCTGCAACCTCAGGAGCTACTCACAGCATGTGCCATTGATGGTTTAAAGAAAGGCTTGGATATTTTTTTTATAGGAAAATTATATAAATACTTATGGAACTGTAAACAATTTCTTGATGTGAATGCTAATTCAGCTGATTAATACTCAATATCAGGAGTTAAAATATTGCTCTTTAGAGCAGACTGGATCATACACTATGCATATACCTACAAATAATTTTCACTATTCTTTGCCATTTTTCAGATTATCTTAAGTACATATGTTATTTTGAAACATACTAACTATGTAACTATCAACAACTGCAGCAAAATGATCATCTCTCTCAGGCATCCTAAGTCCTTAGTATCTGCATGATACTCTCTTGCCGTGTTAGGCTGCAATATCAATAACTCCTCACCATTTTGCTCCATTTTATATCACAGGGCAGTTCCCGCACTTCATTTTACTTCATCCAGAACATACTTGACAGTACAGTATAGGATTATGCACATACAACATTGTATGTCTGACAGCAGCTAATCCTTCACTCAGTAAACCTATAAAGAGGGCACCAAGGGTAAATGCTCCGCCATCATAAATATCACAACCGGGCAGTATGGAACCAGTAGTAAGAAAACACTTGCTCACAGATAATAAACGGATGCAGGGAGATGCTAAATATATATAAGAATACAACTAAAGTGCCTAGTGCAGGTATAATATGGCAGGGTATCCCATATATCTATACTGCCCTCAGTGCATGGGCACAACTATTAAGGGAAGATCCCATATACATAGGTGGGTAAGAACCATGCAAATGCTTGCTAAGTAATAGTAAGAGGCACATAAAAAGTACCAACCTGCGGCCGTGTGTGGAAAGGGAGGCCCCGACGCGCGTTTCGCACAATGCTGCTTCCTCGGGGGGCGCCGGTTGTCTATGTGCTATTACTGTTTATATGCATGTTACACTACTTTCATTATTGCTGAACGTTATTTCTGTGTATATATAGATACACCCGTGGTAGGAGTATTATGGATACTTTCTTGCTCTTTGGCTTAGTATAACGTCCGTATGTGGCACTAGTGTCGCCTTTCCGTTTTTTCATTGCATCTTTTTTATTCTGATTTCTATTTACAGTATTTATGTACTTTTTTAATGGTCTTTCAATAAAATTGTTACTTTTTAGCTCTGGTGTCCATTCCTTTTTTTGGGTCTTTTTAATCCTTCACTCAGCCCAAAGGGCTTGTCACATGTTCAGTCAAACACTGGTCAGCATGAAACATAGCAACTTAAAGGCAAAGACCTCTTTAACTATTTAAATGATTCACAATGATGGGAACTTATAGATAAACACTGAAGGGAAACAGGGCACACCAGACCATAGGATGGTACCTTTATAAAAAGATATACTGTAATAGATCCAGGTAAGATGCTCAACTGAAAAAGTTGTGCAGGCAAAACTCCTGTGAAAGCTCAATAACGGTTGATGTTTCCTCGTGGCTGGGGGATGAACCCCACCAGGAAGCTTGAAGGAAAAGACAATTCAAGAAGTGCAATTCAGTTATCATCATTGAAGAAAAACACAATCCATTTTTAGGCTGCGCTAACTGAAATGCAGATACTTGATTAGTGATGGCGAACCCAAGCAGTAAAGTTTGGGTCCGTACCAAACACCTTTTGTTCGAGCATGGAACCTGAACACAGACTCCTCTAGGAAGTCTGTGTTACTGTTTGGGTTCAGCCCTCTGAAAATTGGATGTTTCCTACGCTGTCATCTGCATGTCAGCGCAAGAAACAACGGCGGCTCTTATCGTGGGTTAAGGTAATTACCGCCGGTCAGAGGGTTGTGGTACCCTGGCTGTAAAATAATTGTGTGATACAGAAGCTGTGAGCAATGGTAAAATGTGTACCGCCGGTTACAGTCTTATCAGCCGCTATGAGTAATACTCCCATCGGCTTATGCCTATTGTTGCTTAATACCGCAAAAGCAGGCAGCACTGATGAGAGAACTCATCAGCCGGCGCCTGCACTGTAAATAAATATATTTTTTCTTAAAATGACATGGCTTCTGTTCTATTTTTGATAACTCTCAGCTGTCAGCTGAGAGTTACTTACTGTCAGCTGTTGTTTACTTAAAAATATTTAAATAAATAATTTTAAAAAACGGCATGGTGCCCCCCATTTTTGACAACCAGCCAACCTAAAGTATACAGCTTGGGGCTGGTATTCTCAGCCTGTAAAAGCCCAGCTTAAAAATAGCAACCCACAGCCATTCATGAAAAAGCGCATCTGTTGGATGCGCCAATTCTGGCTCTTTGCCTGGCTCTTCCCACTTGCCCTAGTGTGGTGGCAAGTGGGGTAATATTTATAGGGTTGATGTCACCTTTGTATTCTCAGGTGACACCAAGTCAAGTGGTTATCAATGGACAGGCGCCTATAAGATAATCTCGATGACATCACCACTAGTCATTGAGGCTGTACTGGCAGCACCCTATTCTCCTGTGGTTTTCAGCCTGAACTGTCAAATTATGGCATTGTGAAGGTTGTAAACCACAAATCGCAGACATGGATTACGGCATGGGACATCTTCACTCTGACAGGATTTTATTTTTGGTATTCTGTCTCTCAATGTTAAAGTTAAGATATCCTTAAAATTATAGACTGTTCATGTCTTTGTTAGTGGGCAAACTTACAAAATCAGCAAGGGATCAAATACTTATTTCTACTACTGTAGGTGTCTTATAGACTCCGCTCCATTGCTAATTGTGCAATTAACTCCACTTGCCACAGCCACAGGTCAAGTTGGAAGAGCCGGGTAAGACACCAGAATTGGCGCATCTAATAGATGCACCTCTTCTGAGGTGGCTGTGGGCTGTATTTTTAGGCAGGGGGGCCAATATCTGTGGTATCTTACCAGTCTTTACCTGCTTCATCTTGGCCGGTTGTCAAAAATGGGCAGGATCCCAAGCCGTTTTTTTAAATTTATTTAAATAATATTAAAAAATGGTGTAGAGTCCCCTCTATTCTTGATACCAAGCCATGATAAAGCATGCAACTAAGGGTTGCAGCTTGCAGCTGTCAGTTTTGACAGCACTGGTTATCAATAATAGAATATACCCCACATCATTTTTTTAAATGCATTTATTTATAATACAGGTGCTGGCTAATGAATACTCTGATCAGCAGCACCTGCTTTGGCTGTTATCAGCAACAGCAGGCATAGGCTGATGGGGCAGTACTCTCTCATCAGCTGATGCCTATGACCGGAGGTAAACTTTTTACAGCTGGTAACAGCTGGTGGCTCAGATGATAGCATGAGAGTACTGATATTAATGTTACCGACATTCAGAACCTGTGTTCCCCGTGCTGTCACTAATCTGAATAGGGTCCAGGTTTGGGTACCATTTGGGTACCCAAACAGAACTTTTTTTAGTTGTTCGTCCATCAGGTCACATCACGAGGGTTATCGCATCAGCGTGGAGCCAGAAGACAGCAGCGTCTGATTGCTCCTACTATGGAGCTCAGAAGAAGCACTTCTCCTTCCTTTTAAATGTGTTTATTTCTTCTGGCAGAACAGGGGTTAATCGGCCATGTTGGAAATCTCTGTTCTTACAGCTGTGCTCGGTTAGCCACTCCTTTTCTCTTTAGAATTTGGGCTCTTTTACTAATCCTCGTCAGAAGTAGCATTTGCTGCATGGCTGACAGTGGGAGAGGAGTCCATATGAGAAGGAGAGTTGAAGGAGTTATTAGTGACTTGCTTGGTTTATATGCGTGGTAATTCCTTATCCTTCTCTGTTTTTGTTTATTCCATTATCATCACACCCCAGTGCATTTCTCTACATGTGAGTGAATAATTTATATGCCTCAATATTCCAGTTATCCCTTGTGTGGGCAGTCTGGTTTGTAGGGTTGGTGTACTATGGTGCACAGTAGCACCTCCTGTTCCTTGGATGGGGGAAGAGCACAGATGGATGGCTTTCTTAGGAGATAAGGTAAGAGTGGAGGCCCCGGCATCTTCAACATCTCTAGTATCCTGGGGAGCAGGGCAAGGTAGGGCACCCCCTAGTGTTAAGGACAGGGAAGGAGCCGCTGGTCCTGGGTCACCTGACAGATGGATCGTGACAGGCTGGACCCGAACATCCATGGGTTCACACATCACTATCCTTGATCCAATAATAGAAGCAGTTTTTTTTTCATAATGCATTCCCACATCAGACTGGTATCTTTCTCTAGTGTAAAAATTAACTATATATGGCACAGTTGGCTTTTACACCTCAGAATGACACTAGTCAAGCATGGGAACACGTTGTGGTGTAAAAGACAATCCTTTTTATTATTGGGCAAAGGATCTTCATTTTGTTTAGCGCCTCCCAAAACAATGAATTGTGTTTTTCCTCAATGATGTTAACTTGGCTGCAAAAAACACCATACTTTAAGGCTTTCTTTAGCAAAATGTCTCTGACAGTCTCGTCCAGGTTAAACTCACAGTCAGCTCCCTCCAATCATGACTCTGACAATTAACGCTGCTTGTATAACTCCTCAGAGCAGTGTTTGTACAGTTTTTCTCTGCAACCACTTTCTCCATTGCAGACCCTCCTCAGACTGTCTCCATGGCTTCACAGTCTTCTAGTCCACACAACACGGCTAACATCTATGTGCATGCACCTCCAACTGGGGTCCACATTACTCATAGGTACATGACCTTATTGTAGCTGTATGCCACTTTTTTATATCTCTCCTTTGGCCCATTACTTTCCACACTACATGGACTTTTTCTGTATAACCATAATTAACCTGGTGAGCTACATATGGGACTACAATAATGTAATAATTGTGATGTTTAGTATCACCTGAGAGTCCTGGTTTACAGTGTTTTCCAATTAAAAAGATATTACAATTGGTGTATTCAGAATGCTCTTTCTCGTTTGCCTATTTCCTTTAGTGATTTGCTAGCAGAGAAAGAACACATGGAAAAGCTAAAGCAATGCATGAAATTAAAGCTAGTTGGAAATAGCATCACAGAATTTAAATTCACAAATACCACAAAAAAAACTAAAAAGAATAATGAACAAAAAGCAATACATGAGCATATGGAAGATTAAAAATTATTTCAAATTACAACTAACTATTCATATCAGTTAACTAGCAGGTGTTATATCTTTATATTGTTTTATTACCTTCAGATGGTATGAACTTTTCAATGTATAAAGTCAATCTCTTCCACCTGACCTATCAGAAAAACAATCTGTTACCATATGCTGGCTTTGATTGCCATATGTTTTTTCATTCCTTCCGTCCTGTTCTTAGTTTCTAAAACAGTTTTTAATTGGATGACTTACTTCTTCAAGTGAAAGCTGCTATTCCTAGAAAAACATTTGCTAAGCCTCAGTTTACATGCAAATGATTGTCAAAAATGCGTTTGATATTTTATTTTTCTTTACATGCAAGCTTAAAAAGAATCTTGATAAAATTGATGAATATAAACAAAAATGATCATAGACATTATGAAATATGAAATGAAAAACAAAGACCTAAGTCATAGTGCAGTTTAGTCCAGTTTTGCCTTTAGTCATGGGGTAGGTTATTTCAACATAGCGCGAAACTGCGACTAGTTTTTCCTAGGATTCTAACTCATATGCAGTCTTTTTGGCTTTGCTGGAAGTTGTCAGTTCATCACACTTTCTGCAATTCTGGATAGACCAAAACATTGGCCTTGGTAATTATGATATTATGAAACAAAAAGTTTACATCATATTTAGTTTGTCATGGTTCCTATAATTATCTTATGCAACTTATGACATACCTTTTCAAGCTTACTCAGCGGACCAGCAGTGTATGGCTTGCAAAATCCCGGTTGCAAAACCTGAAATGATCAGCGTCGTCCAAAGTCCAGGCCAAAGAGATAAAAATAGGTGGCCCTCCATGATGCAGTAAAATAATCCTTTCTTTATTTGATACAAATAATACATGGATGCAGGGGAGCAGAGGTTTATTCACTCTCTATGAGACTGTACACTTACAGAGCTTTAGTATTTAAGCAAGACTTCAACTGTACGCCATTCTGACTCCAATATAGCTTTATAGCTTTGTGTTAGAAAGGAGTAAAACTTATTAAGGAAAAATAAGATTATTTTCTGGAAGCTGCCATAAAGAGCTGAACATGTCAAACCTCCAAATTTCACATTTTATTATCTACCTATCACTTTTAATTAAAGAGTAGTGTTGAGCATTCCGATACTGCAAATATCGGGTATCGGCCAATATTCGCTGTATCGGAATTCCGATACTGAGTTCCGATATTTTTGCAATATCGGATGCCGGAATAATTGAGTGTGGGTGGTGCGTGGGCAGAGACTGCATGTGTGTGTGTGGGCGGGGTCTGTGTGTGACCGTGGGGGGTCTGTGCATGCCTGCCAAGGCTCTGTGTGGGCTTGCTGGGGCTCTGTGAGGGCTTGCCGGGCTGTGTGCGGGCCTGCTAGGGCTCTGTGCGGCTAGCCGGGGCTCTGGGCAGGCTGCCGGGGCTCTGTGCAAGCTTGCCGGGGCTCTGTGTGGCCTGCTGGGGGTCTGTGCGGTCTTGCCGGGGCTCTGTGCAGCTTGCCGGGAATCTGTGCGGCTTGCTGGGGCTTTGTGCGTGCTGCCGGGGGTCTGTGCAGGCCTCGTCTGATGGGACTACAAGTCCCATCAGACGAGGCCTGCAACAGTGACAGTGATTGACACATTAGCCAATGATGGAACAGTAGTAGTCCCATCATCCGGCTAATGTGTTGAATATAAAAAAAAAATACTACATACATACTACATACATACATACATATAACCTACTACATACATACTACATACTACATACATACTACATACATACATACATATAACCTACTACATACATACTACATACTACATACATACTACATACATACTACGTACATACTACATACATACTACATACTACAAACATACTACATACATACTACATACATGCTACATACATACTACATACAATACATTCATACATTACATACAATACATACATACAGACATATAGTACATATAACATAGAGTACATACTCACCATTACTTGTCATTTTGATCCCCGAAGCCAGTGTCACCTGTAAAAAATATTACAATAACAAACAACCAATATACTCCCTGTCTGCAGAAATCCACGAGTGTCCCACGACGATCTCCCGTGGAGAACGGCAGCATCAGCTGATGTGACCGCTCTCTAGGGGCTCCAGGAATCCAATGACGGGAGGAAGGTATCCTTCTGCACTGCATTACTCCACCGCTGTAAAAAAAAAAGTCCCTAGTCTCACTTTTGGCATTCCTGTATGAGAAATTTTCCCACGCAGCAATTGCCATATAGTGCGACTTTGTCCTAAGGTAACCTCAGTGATGCACTGCAGGAGCCATTGTCTCCTGTCAGTGTGTCACTGAGGGTCCTATAGACCAGTGACATCACCCGATGTCACTGTTCTATAGGGGAGATCGTCGTGAAACATTCGTTATTAATAAGGTGACATTAAAACCTTATTACCCCATATCCCACCGCTACACGGAAGTGGGAAGAGAGGTGCTAAGTGCTAGAATTGGCGCATTTTACAGATGCAACATTTCTGGGGCGGCTGCGGACTGGTATTTGTAGCCGGGGGAGGCCAATATCCATGGCTCCTCTCTAGGCTATGAATATCAGCCCGCAGCTGTCTGCATAGCCTTTCTGGCTATAAAATATAGGGGGACCCCACGTCATTTTTTGGGGGGTCCCCCTATTTTGATAGCTAGTAAAGGCTATGCAGACAGCTGCGGGCTGATATTCATAGCAGGCTACAAATATTGGCCCCCGGCCGTCGGCTTTCCCCCTCTGGCAAAGAAAATTGCGCAGGTGCCCACACCATTTTTTTCAGCTTTTTTTTTAAATTCAACGCTCATTAAGGCTACTTTCACACTTGCGTCGGTATGAGTCCGTCGCTATGCCTCGGGCCGACGTACCGACGCACGTTGTGAAATTTGTGTCCTGACATGGGCAGCGGATGCAGTTTTTCAAACGCATCCGCTGCCCATTCTGAAGTCCGGGGAGGAGGGGGCGAAGTTTTGGCGGCGCATGCGTGGTAGAAAATGGTAGACGCGACGGAAAGAAAAACGCTCATTTGAACGTTTTTCGTGCTGAAGGTCTGCCAAAACACGATGGATCCGTTGCACGATGGACGCGACGTGTGGCCATCCATCGCGATCCGTCACTAATACAAGTCTATGGGTAAAAAACGCATCCTGCGAGCACATTTGCAGGATCATTTTTTTCCCAAAACGACGGATTGCGACGGATTGCTTAAAATGCAAGTGTGAAAGTAGCCTTAGAAACATCGGCCTTTCCATTATATATCTATGGATATATCTATCTATAGATATATTTATAGATAGATATATCTATAGATACATAGATGTATCTATCCATATATTTGGCTGCTTTCACATATCAGGTTTTTGTCGTCAGGCACAATCCGGCAAGATTTAAAAAAAAACGGACCTGTGTGGGCTTGCCGTGGCTCTGTGTAGGCTTGCCGGGGCTCTCTATGGCTTGCCGGGGCTCTGTGCAGGCTTTCCGGGGCTCTGTGCAGGCTGCTGGGGCACTGTGCGGGCCTGCCGGAGCTCTGTTCGGCTTGCCTAGGCTCTGTGCCGGCTTGCCGGGGCTCTGTGCTGGCTTGCCCGGGCTCTGTGTGGCTTGCCGGGGCTCTGTGTGGCTTGCCGGAGCTCTGTGCAGCCTGCCGAGGGTCTGTGCGGGCTTGCCGGGGCTCTGTGCGGCTTGCCGGGGCTCTGTGCGGGCTGCCGGGGGTCGGGGCAGGTATCGTACGATGGGACTACAAGTCGCATCGGACGATGCCTGCAACAGTGACAGTGGTTTACACATTAGCCAATGATGGGACAGTAGAAGTCCCATCATCCGGCTAAAGTGTTCAATGTAAAAAAAAAATACTATATACATACTACAAACATACAACCTACTACATACATACTACATACTTCATACATACTACATACATACTACATACATACTACATACATACTACATACATACTACAAACATACTACATACAATACATTCATACATTACATACAATACATACATACAAACATACAGTACATATAAGATAGAGTACATAATCACCATTACTTGTCATTTTGATACCCGAAGCCAGTGTCACCTGTAAAAAATATTAAAATAACAAACAACCAATATACTCCCTGTCCGCAGAAATCCACGAGTGTCCCACGACGATCTCCCGTGGAGAACGGCAGCATCAGCTGATTGGACCGCTCTCTAGAGGCTCCAGGAATCCAATGACGGGAGAAAGGTATCCTTCCACACTGTATTCCTCCACCGCTGTAAAAAAAATAGTCCCTAGTCTCACTTTTGGCATTGCTGTATGAAAAATTTTCCCACGCAGCAATTGCCATAAAGTGAGACTTTGTCCTAAGGCAACCTCAGTGATGTACTGCAGGAGCCATTGTCTCCTGTAAGTGTGTCACTGAGGGTCCTGTAGAGCAGTGACATCACCCGATGTCACTGTTCTATAGGGGAGATCGTCGTGGGACACTCGTTATTAATTGGACTATGGCGGACAGGTAGTATACTGTTTATTATTTTACGTTTATTGCAGACGCTGAAGTATGGTAAGTATGGTTAAATGAAGAATATTAAAATACTTTTTTCCTAAAGTGTGTGTTTTATTAACCCTTTATTACTATTGGATTAATGTCGCCTGACATGAACTGAGAACGTGTGAGTTTTACCTTTCTTATTTAACCCCTGTTATTTTTATAATTACCTTATACATATTCTCAATTGTCTCAAATTGTAACATCTTTATATAACTTTTTATAAACACTGCCTTAAATCTTTTATGGAGTATAATATTTAAAATACTAGATTCGTTCTTCTGCTCTAAAACGTACCCTAAGTCTTCTGAAAGGAATTACGCTACTGTTTTGGATTAGCTTCGGACCCGTTTAAACGAAGATGGTGGCAGCATACCGTGTGCTGTGCCTTTGGGAGTCATTGTAGCGACTGCTGCGTTGATCATTATTGTTCCTGCCTGAGTGGGAGTAGTTATATCGCGTCACTGCAGCGTGCGCAATAGCCAGTACATAGCAGGCAGACTTTCTGGCGACTAATTAGCCTAGGTGCAGTACCTAATGAGACCTGAGGGTAAGGGGGGCGCCAGAGAGCTGCAAGTTCAAGGGGAACTGTAAAGCGGGATATACACAAATCCCTGCAGTTCGTGGTATACTGAAGAGCAGTGGGATACCTAAAATAAGCCCCTGCTGTAAACTAAGAGGTCAATAGACTTGTGTGAGTTTTTTCATCACATTGTAGCAGTGGAGGGATAACTAAGATAAGCCCCCCTGCACATGTGATAGCCATCTGTTGGCCTAAAGTCACCCCGATCCGTGACGTGGGGGTGACGGTCACGGTGTGAGTCCTGACAAAATAAAGATTATTATATAAAAATAAAGATTATTATAATATAAAGATTTATAATGCATAGGTGTCTTAGTGATGCCTCTCCGTTATTATCCCGGCTTAATGTCACCTTACAATAGCAAGGTGACATTAACCCCTTATTACCATATCCCACCACTACACGAGAGTGGGAAGAGAGGGGCTAAGTGCCGGATCTTACAGATGCACCATTTCTGGGGCGGCTGCAGACTGGTATATGTAGCCGGGGGGGCCAATATCCATGGCCCCTCTCTAGTAACTATTACTGTGCAGAATTATTAGGCAATTTAATAAAAAACAAATATATTCCCATCTCACTGTTTATTTTCACCAGGTAAACCAATATAACTCCACAAAATTTAGAAATAAACATTTCTGACATGCAAATACACAACTCAAAAAAATCAGCGACCAATATTGCTACCTTTTTTTATGATGACACTCAACAGCGTTCCATCCATAGATTCTGTCAGCTGCGTGATCTGTTTACGATCAACATTGTGTGCAGCAACCACCACAGCCTCCCAGACACTGTTCCGAGAGGTGTACTGTTTTCCTTCCCTGTAGATTCACATTTTATGAGGGACCACAGGTTCTCTATGGGGTTCAGATCAGGTGAACAAGGGGGCCATGTCATTATGTTTTCTTCTTTGAGACCATTACTGGCCTGCCACGCTGTGTAGTAGTTGGAGGCATGTGATGGAGCATTGTCCTGCATGAAAATCATGTTTTTCTTGAACAATACCGACTTCTTCCTGTACTACTGCTTGAAGAAGTTGTCTTCCAGAAACTGGCAATAGGTTTGGGAGTTGAGCTTCACTCCATCCTCAACCCGAAAAGGTCCCACAAGTTCATCTTTGATGATACCAGTCCATACCAGTACCCAGCGTAGGACTGGAGCACCTTGGACCCACCAGAGAAAATCATTCTTGGAGTCCACTATGTAGCTACATAGAAATAGATACAAGACCACCAATTGTGCGGTAAAAAGCACTAATATCAGGGTATAATATAAGGTAGTACATGTCTTAATTATGTAGCAAGGGTTGGGGTAGCCCCCCTCATAGAATATAATGTAGCTCCCACATAAAATATAATTCAGTCCCCTCTCATAGAATATAATACAGCACCCCACAAAATATAATGCAACCCCTCAGGTATAACGCAGTCCCCACCATAGAATATAATGTAGCACCCTCATAGAGAATAATGCAGCCCCCCTCATATATTATTATGCTGCCCACCACAGAATATAATGCTGCCCCACATAGAGTATGCTATAGCCCCCTCATAGGGTATAATGCTGCCCCCTCATATAGCATGATGTAGCCCCAGAATATAATGTAGTTCCCTGAGAGAATGCAGCTCCATCACAGAATATAAGGGAGCTCGCCATAGAGTATGCTGTAGCCCCCCTCATATAGTAATATGTAGCCCCCAGAATATAATGTAGTCCCCTGAGAGAATAATGCAGCCCTGCCACAGAATATAATGCAGCCCCCTATAGAGTATACTGTAGCCCCCCCATATAGTATGATGTAGCCCCCAGAATATAAGGTAGTCCCCTGAAAATAATGCAGTCCCCACACAGAATATAATGTAGCCCCCTCATAAAGCATAATGCAGCCCCTCTCCACCCCTATCATTGTCCTCATCACCACCTCCATCATTGCCTCCCACCACCACAATCATTGCCCATCACCTCAATCATTGCCTTCCCCCACCGCCATCATTGCCCATCACCTCCATCATTGCCCCCCCACCATCATTGCCTATCATCTCCATCATTGCCTCCCCACCATCATTGCCCATCACCTCCATTGTTACCTCCCTCACCATCATTGCCCATCACCTCCATCATTGTCTCCCCCACCATCATTGCCTCCCCCACCACAATCATTGCTCATCACCTCCATCATTGTCTCCCCCCACCATCATTGCCCATCACCTTCATCATTGTCTCCCCCACAACCATCATTGCCTATCACCTCCGTCATTGTCTCTCCCCACCAATATCATTGTCCTTCACCACTACACACATACACACACACACACAGCACAGCTCACCACAGCAGCAGCTCATCTCACACACACATGCGTGCAGGCACACAGACACACAGCACAGCTCACCTCCTCGCAGCAGAAGCACATCCTGCAGCTTTTACCTTTCCAGCAGCTTTCTGTCTGATACAGCACACTGG